>NC_069502.1:625910497-626262997 GCF_027579735.1 Bombina bombina
TTTCCAATTTACTTCTATTATCAAATTTATTTAATTCCCATGTTATTCTTTGTTGAAGAGATACCTAGATAGGTAGCGTGCACATGCCTGAAGCCCTACATGACAAGAAATAGTGCTGCCATCTAGTGCTACTGCTAATGTATAACATTGTTGCAAAACTGCTGCTATATTGTGCTGCAGACACGTGCACACTCTTGAGCTTGTATTTCTAATTTTCAAATAAGGATAACAAGAAAATGAAAAAAATATGATAATAGAAGTAAATTAGAAAGTTGTTTAAAATGTTATGTTCGATCTAAATCATGAAAGAAAAAAATTGGTTTTTATGCCCCTTTAATAAAATGTTCACTAAACACAACATAAATACATTCAAATAAACTGATATATATATATACACACTATCTGATAAAAATTATGTATATAAATATTACAAAATATTTCTCTATGGGTTAAAAGGTATATGACAAGGTATTTGATTGGAAAGGGCTATAAACCTGATCCATACTGGCACATATTTCACCACCCATTTATATCTGCTAATAATGACATTTCCACATCCTCTATTATAATTATTGCATGGCAAGCAATCATATCAGATTCTCTGCCCCTAAAATGGTCAGAAGGGAGGTTAAATATACCTCAAATATTTGTTCTATTGTTTTAATAGATTATCTGTATACTGAATGTACAAAACAAATACAACTAACTTATACTGCACATTTTTCCATAACAAATATCTAATAATGATCTAACATATATTTACTGCTCATGTAGACAAAATATAAGTATTTTATAAGTGTACATATACAACAAAAAATTAAAAACATTTCCAACTTTAACAATTTATATTTGGTAAACTAAATAAAATAATAGTTATTACAATATTTTTGTGAATAGCTACATAAGGTATGGATGACATTTATGACAGCAGAACAACTTCCTATCAACCTGTAGACACATACATTTGGAATGAGGTATGATAACAATTTGCTCTTTGTGACAACTGATACTATGCACTGAAATTTGACTTGACAAACCCCACAAGCCAAGTAGCTATGGTTCTTTGAATTTTACTTTACATTTTTAATTATTCTAGATATATTTACTAAATGTGAAATTAATTTGTGAACCACTATATTGAAAGATGCACTGAGAAAATATATCTATTAGAACTAAATTGCTAAAATGTAGCTGAGATGAAATTTGTAATCAAAATCCAAATACTGTTATTTAGAGACAGAGCATTTGCATTTAACTAAACAATGGCAGTTCCTCATGGTTGGTCACAATGACAAGTCAAATAAGGAGTTTCCCAACACTCCCAATATGCACTGGCAAATGTATGATAAAGGTACTAGTATTAATTATACACAAACTATAATTGCATTTGTAATGTCTGTCGCCTTCGGCAGTTGCGCACGCATCCTCAATGGAATGTTGGCAGCGCGAGGCAGCCAACAGAAGGTGGATTCTTTCACCACCCTGCCATTTTCTGAATCCACTGGGATGCAGCGAAGGCAAACGGAGCATTACAAAAAAAAACACCGCCCGCACGAATTATAACAAAAAAAAATGAACCTCCCACACAAAGTATTAACACCTACATAGCAAAATAATAAAAGCAATTAACCCTTTAACCGTCAACCACCCACATTGCAATAAACCTAATTACCCTATTAACCCCATAAACCGCAAAACCCCCACATCGCAATAAACCTAATTACCCTATTAATCCCTAAACCACAAAACCCCCACATCGCAATAAACATAATTAACCTATTGACCCCTAAACCGCAAAACCCACACATCGCAATAAACCTATTTACCCTATTAACCCCTAAACCGCAAAAAACCCACATCGCAAAATAAACCTAATTAACCTATTAACCCCTTAAATCCGCAAAACCCACAACGCAAATAATTGATTAAATTACTAAGCCCCCTAACCTAACACCCCCTAACCTAACACCCCCTAACTTAAATTAACACAAATTAACTAAACTAAAAAATACTAAAGTTACAAAAAAAAAGCTAAGATTACAAAAAAAGCTAACATTACAGAAAATAAAAAAACTAATTACCAAAGTTTACAAAATTAAACCTAATCCATATGAAACTAAAAAAGCCCCCCAAAATAAAAACACCCCCTAATCTAAGAATAAACTGCCAGTAGCCCTTAATAGGGCTTTTTGCAGGGCATTGCCCCAAGATAAACAGCTCTTTTATGGAAAAAAAGTCTAAGTCCCCCTAACAGTAAACCCCCCACCCACCAAACCCCCCAAAATAAAAGAACCTAACACTAAAAACCTAAACTACCCATTGCCCTGAAAGGGGCATTTGTTTGGGCATTGCCCTTAAAAGGGCATTTAGCTCTTTTACTGCCCATCCCTAATCTAAATAAAACAAACCCCCCCCAAAAAAAACTTAAAAAAACCTAAGTCTAACCCCCAGGTTGGTACTCACCATTCCTGAAGTACGACAGAGAAGGTCCTGTTCCAGGCGGTGAAGTCTTCTTCCAAGCAGCGACCTCTTTTTTCTTCTTCCAGGAACATCCGGTGCGGAGAGGAGCTGAAGACCGATGACCGTGGAGCTGAAGACCGGTGACCCTGGAACTGGAGACCTGCGATCCTGGAACTGAAGACCGGCGACCCTGGAACTGAAGACCGGTGATGGTGGAACCATGGAGCGCGGAGGATCCTCTTCGTATGATCGCCGCCGTACACTGAATAGTGAATTCAAGGTACGCGATTAAAGATGGAGTCCCTTGAATTCCTATTGGCTGATTTGATTCTTCAAATTCAAATCAGCCAATAGGATGAAAGCTACTGAAATCCAATAGTGGCTTGGCTGGGTTGCTATGTAGGTAGGCCTGAGTTGCAATTGTGGCAGCTGAGGCTACCAGAGCAGGGATGCTAGTGGTAGTGGTGCTGGTGCAGTAAAGGGCACTTGGATTAATTACAGAATTCATTGTCTGCACTAAATTTTATACTTTACACCAGGTCAAGGAAGATGTAAAAAGGGTTTGAAACAATATTAGGATTGTACATGACTAAGGGCCTAGTGCAGGCCTGAAATGTTGTACTTTTTTCCTTGGACCCAGTGATGGGAAAATAAAGTACAGGTAGCCCTCAGTTTACGCCGGGGTTAGGTTCCAGAAGGAATGGTTGTAAATCGAAACCATTGTAAATTGAAACCCAGTTCATAATGTAAGTCAATGGGAAGTGAGGGAGATAGGTTCCAGGCCCCTCTCCAAATTGTCATAAGTAACATCTAATACATTATTTTTAAAGCTTTGAAATAAAGACTTTACATGCTAAACAGCATTATAAACCTAATAGAAAAATCACCCAACACAGAATATATAATTAAACTAAGTTAAATGAACAAAAACATTTGCTAAACAGCATTATAAACCTAATAAAATAATCACACAACACAGACTTCACTTGCATTTTTCTGCAAACAGTTCTTTCTATGCATTCCAATCTGGACTGATTTATAGACAGGAAGATCTTGTTCCTTTGACATCTGCTCGATAGCTCAGAACTGGTTAAACTGATTTAATTTCAGCTTGCTTGGCTTTACTGCAACACAAGCGGACAGCTCCAACTACTGGCTATTTTAATAAATGCACTGCTTCTCAATGCTTTTCAATAGCAGTCACATGACTGGAAAAAAAGGTTGTTATTCTGAAACGGTGTAAATTGAACCGTTGTAAACCGAGGGCCACCTGTATTTATTTTAAATTGGAGGCCAGAATCTATTGTTTGATATTGCCGATGAAGACTCAGCGAGTCTGTGATTCCACGCCCCAGTGATATATGTGTGCCCTTTTCCAATATTTTTAAAAAAAATTACATTGTTGAGAACTAACTAGCACTATGTTATAAGTTTGTAGGCATTTCATAGCACTGGCTTCTTAAACTTTATCTCCAATTTAATGGCATATTTGGTTGTATTACAACTCCTACAGCCATGTTGATGGAGAATTAAAAGCCTTTGAAACCCTGGCAAGAAAACTTGATTTATTCAGCATGGGATCAACCATTTATAAAATAAGTTAAAGGTAAAAACAATATAATTGTGCAAAGACAAAAAGCAAATCAACAGCAGCACTAAAAAAGGATAATTTTTAATGTATTTTTTGTAATGGGGTCAGGAATGTCTGTAACAAAAGTAGAGCTTACATACTTATTGCCTCACTATTGACTAGAGTATAATAAAAAAAAAATACAATAGCCCTTACTCTGAATTTTAAATGAGCAGTGGATTTTTTATGACAAATTTTAAAATTTACTTCAATTTGCCAGCCTCCTGTATCATGTGACAGCCATCAGATATACATATACAATGTGAATTCTTGCACATGCTCAATATTAGCTGGCGCCTCAGAAAGTGTGCATGTTAAAATACTGTACACAATTTGCTAATCAAAGTAAACTGGAAAGTCTCTTAAAACTGCATGATCTATCTGAACCATGAAAGTTTAATTACTGATTTTTCCAATTCATCTAAATCGGAATGCTCGTTTCTACAACACAACATGCTTAAATGCACATTTTAGCTTTAAAAAAAGAACAAAAATAGTATTATACTTCTTTTAAAACTAAATACTCATTGGTTCATTTACTGAAACTCTTGATGCAACTTGTAAAGTAGGATGAATGTTTGTAGAGCGGGTGTGAACAGTCTAAAAAAAACAAAAGAAATCATTCATTGAAGTAATGTGGAAATGACTCAGAGGGAGCCCTTCCAAGACTATATTAGCATGTCTAAGTTCTATATTTGCAATGGAATCTAAGTCAATTATGAGATCATCATCTAAATTTGACATTATTGTGAACATACATTTCATAAGAAAAGCATTACTGTTTCATTAGAAGTAACAAAATTGTATTTTATTTGTGATAAAAAGCAAATATAAACATTCTTAAAATCTATATAGCACCTATTTTTTTGCATAGCTTAATGCTTATATGTTTTAAAAAAAAGATTATAATATAATATTTAAATTACATTTCTATACATTTAAAGATATTTATTTTAGAAAACTCTGGCATCTTATTTATATTATTATGTAGAATATCAATTTGATACCAGAATAGTACATAATTCTATAGAAAAGTGGGTTATGATGTATTTAACAGAACAATTTGGCAAAGGTTTATGTAGTTATGAGGGCTTACAATTTAAGCAGTGGCATAGGTAGTAGAGAAAGAGGAATACTGTAACAAAAAAAATGGAAAACTATAGGTCACATCTGGTATTACAAGTCAATGGTAAAAATGAATTACTAGAGAGTGTTTAGTGCGGCTTTCATCTCTTTCAATGGATAGCGCAGCTGAGCTAAACATCGCTCATATTACAAATTGTGAATTATTTGTTTTGCTCAAGCTCAACACATAATAGCACTAAAATTAGCATGATTTGAGACCTGAATTAAAGTGTTAGGGATAGAATAAGAAGTAGAAGAAAACACATGTAATACATATTAAAATAAAATAGTACACATATATTTATATATATATATATATATATACACACACATATTAAAGGGATAGTCTAGTCAAAATGTTTCTTTCATGATTCAGATAGAGCATGCAATTTTAAGCAACTTTCTAATTTACTCCTATTATCAATTTGTCTTGGTATCTTTACTTGAAAAAGTAAGAATGCAAACTAAGAAACCTGCCCATTTTTGGTTCAGCATCTGGGTAGCGCTTGCTGATTGGTGGCTACATTTTGACACCAATCAGCAAGCGCTACCCAGGTGCTGAATAAAAAATGGGCTGGTGTTCTGTATTATTCTCCGACTGCGTTACGTTTCCCTACCTCTGGCCACGCCTACAAAATACTTGCAAAGACATTTGTGCATGCATGTGCTTACTGCCGCAGTCGGCAAATATTACAGAAGCAGTACCTCCACAATTTTGGCACTAGCTGGGGGCATACAAATAATAGTGGGGGGGCAAAGGATTCATAGTCAATATCATTGTACGGATCTGTACGATTTTTATAATATAAATAGTTACAAACACTCTGGGGACATCTAAATACCACAAAAAAAGGCTTCATAGTCACTATTATTGCACGGATTTGTTTGAGTAAATGAGTGAAAGTTTTTCATAAAAAAATGACAATAATAAACATAATTGTCTTTTTTTATGAAAAACGTTCACTCATTTACTCAAACAAATCCGTACAATAATAGTGACTATGAAGCTTTTTTTGCCAGTGGTATTTAGATGTCTCCAGAGTGTTTGTAACTATTTATATTATGAAAATCGTACAATCCATACAATGATATTGACTATGAATTAGATGTCCCAGCTAGTGCCAAAATAATGGATGTACCGCTTCTGTAATATTTGCCGACTGCGACAATGAGCGCATGCGTGCTCCGTAGTGTAATTTGCAAGTTTATTGTAGTCAGGTTATGTATATTATACTAACACTATAGTTAGTATAATAAGCCAGAAAGTATTCAATAGCTCTTAAACCAGCTTCATGGGGTATAGATGTATAAAGAGCTACTACATCCACTGTTAGCCAGTTAGATACAGATGTCCATTCAGTGGAATTTAGAATATTTAACAAATGTTTGGTATCTCTGATATAACTGGCTAAAGAAGTAACCATTAATTGTATAGTGTCAAGCCAGAGAGACAGATTTTCCAAAAGGGAGTTTATACCACTGACGCATAAGTGTCTAAAGGTATGTTGAAAAGAGAGGGGAGTATCTTCTGCATTAGCCAATAATATTTGATATTTTTAAATAGTCACAGATGTTCAGTGACCAGTAGGCTATGATTATGGCCAATTGCGGCCGAAACGCGTAAGCCGTTTGCTTACATTACTTCTCTCTGTGATAATCCCTCCTTTTCTCGATTATATGCTTTTAATGTGAATGAAATAAATGTGACGTTTTATCCTAATGCAGACTTTGTCTTGTTTGAACACATATATACATACACACATACAAATATATAAAAATAAAATAAAGATAATGCTTTTTCAACAATTTTTATTTAAATGGTGTGTTAACATGGTTTTAAAAGGATATGGTATATATATTTATATATATACAGTTATATATTTATATGTATATATGTGAATGTATGTATGGGTGCACATACATATGTACACATACATTCACACACACACATATATATATATATATATATATATATATATATATATATATATATATATATATATATATATATATGTGATAAAAGAAGGGAAAAGGGATAAGGAGTATTCAAAAAGGCGCAACACTCTGGAAAAGATCCCTGTATTATGGGAATGGTAAATAATGGGTGTAAAAAAACGTGTAGTCTAACGTGAACACTGCTTGCGAGTGAATTATCATGAAATGCTAAATGTAATAAAAATATATTTTGAATGTTAATAAAAAATGGTAATAACAATTATTAGGTATCACACTGGTGAACTAATATTTTGCAAATAGCAAGTGATGTCTTAAATCAATGGACACAATATACTAATATGAGTATTATTGATAATAATGTTGTAGCCGCATAACTAGTGTAGTGCCCGGTAAATACAATATTGCAAAATTTACAAAAACTGAAAGCATAAAAACAAATATAGCAGAAATGATCCAAGTATTAGCATGAAACACTTAACCATACACTAAAAATATTTTGATAGCCAAAATATGACTAAAATATTAGTTGTAATAATTGAATAATGTCTGAGTATAATATAAAAAACAATAAATATCGTTACAAAAATAGCACTAAAAAAGTTCAGGTAAAAGTCCAATATCGGATATAAGCTGCTATGGCTGTAGATTGATGGATATAATACAAATTTGATAGGCAGATAAAACGATGAATCCACGTTCCACAACGTACCCGTTGGGAGTATACTTACACTCCTTTACCTCAATCTCATGAGGTAAGTGCCGCGTAGTGTATAGATAGTTCTCCTTCCCGGTATCGGTGGTAAGGTGGAGTGGTATCCTCTTTCGACACAGAGATCTCTTTTTCACTCTTTCCCGAATTAGGCACAATCATGTAAGAGAAAGGACATACAATAGTGCAACATTGTTTGGAAATATCACACTTTTTATTTAATAACGATGTACGCTTACATCAAATACCCTCAATAGTATGAGGTAATTAAAAACTTGTAGAAATGTCTTTTAGCTCTAATGCGGGAGCACAAATACACACACAAATATATATAAATATACACACATATACACATACACATATATACACCATTGCCATATACCATATCCCTTTAAAACACTTTTTATTTGTTTGTTTCTCTTGTTATCTTTATTTGAATGTAAGCTTAGTAGCCGGTGTTCTGTAATATTCTCCTAATGCGTTACGATTCCCTACCTACGGCCACGCCTACAAAAATCTTGCAAACACAATTGTGCACGCATGCGCTAACTGCCGTAATGATACCAAGAGAATGAAGAAAATTTGATAATAGGAGTAAATTAGAAAGTTGCTTAAAATGTCATGCTCTATCTGAATCACGAAAGAGAAAATTTGGGTTCAGTGTCCCTTTAAATCTTATTTTCCATTTACCTGTCCATTCTTCTAATTTTTGTAACTCCCCTTGAAAAGTAAGTTCATCTTACCCTGACCTAATGACCTTACACAACTTTGTATCATCTGCAAAAATAGAGATGTTGCTATTTAATCCTTGCTCCAAGTCATTAATAAAAAAAAAATTAAAAAAAAGAACAGGGCCCAGTACTGATCCCTGGGGGACTCCACTGACTACCTTTGTCCAATCTGAGTATTATCCATTTACTACTACTCGTTGCTCCCTGTCTTTTATCCATGAGCTAACATTTTCAGCTATTCCAGTCCCTTAATTTTGTACAATAATCTCGGTGGAACTGTATCAAATGCCTTTGCAAAATCCAAGTATATAAGATCAACTGATTTCCCTTTATCTATATTTTTACTTACTTCCTCATAGAATCTAATTACATTGTTTTAACATGATCTATTTCTCATAAAACCATGCTGATTTGAACTCATAATCTTGTTTACACGAATATACTCATTAATATAATCCCTTGTAATCTCTCCAAGTGTTGAATCAGTAAAATTATGTAAACAAACTTGGATAAACCAAACCTAATGTAGTTTGGACATTTCAAGTAATTTAATAGATTAATGCTTGAATAGTCCCATTATGATTAGAGGGAAGATGTCAGCTAAATTCCCTATCAATTTATTTACATCTAAACTCAGCATACATTTTTTCACTTTTCTTCAGTTGGAAACCCAACCTGGAATCAACAGTAGATACTTTCCTTCAGAAGTGGCACAAAACCAGAGGCTAAACCTTCCTTTTTCTTTTGCTATGATATCTTGAACCCCTCTCATGATAGTAAAATTGCACCCTATAATTGTCATGATTACTCCTTTCTGAACTTTGGAAAGCACTTAATACATTTATAGTATTTTGCACAATTCATGACAACCAAACACATCTATGACAATAAATGAATAAATGAAAATAAATAAGATACACATGTCTGAACACAGGGTTACGTTTCCCACTCACTTATCTGTAATTATAGTGAAGGTATGATGTTAAATTAATAGTCTTATTTGAAAATAACTAACGATGTTGAAGAACCTTTGCAAAGTAATATTTAATTTAACAAGCCCTAGCCTTATCAAGTCTTTATATAAAATGATTCACCTAAACTATTTGACTTTCAAACTAGATTTGAATGGAAACCATAAGATAACAGTTTTGTCTTGGGAAAGCATCAATTACATTTACTGATTTATAATAATAATGGAATGAGTAGATTTTGCTATATTCTGTTACAGCTCGATTGCTGCTGCTTTGTAATACACTTTCCCTTGAATTATTGGTACTTTCCATTAAATCTATCATTTAGTTCAGCAGTTCCCAACCTGTAGTACGCGTACCCGCGTTTTAAAAATTAAAATTAAATTAAATAAAACCCACACAAAAAAAACCTAACACTAACCCCTGACGATCCACTTACAGTTCTTGAAGTCCCGCTTGAAGGATCCATCCAGCCGGAAAAGTCCTCATCCAGGCGGCAAGAAGTCTTCATCCGGGCGGCCTCTTCCATCTTCATCCAGCCAGAGAAGTCCTCATCCAGGCAGCAAGAAGTCTTCATCCGGGCTGCCTCTTCCATCTTTATCCAGCCAGAGAAGTCCTCATCCAAGCGGCAAGAAGTCTTCATCCAGATGGCATCTTCTATCTCCATCCATCCGGGTCCATCCTGAAGACATCCGGCGTGGAGCGGGTCCATCCTGAAGACATCCGGTGCGGAGCATCCTCTTCATACGGTCGCCGCCGTAAACTGGAACTTCAATGCAAGTGACATCATCCTTGCATTCCTATTGGCTGAAAGATTTCAATCAGCCAATAGGATTGATCTCTCATCCTATTGGCTGTTCCAAACAGCCAATAGGATTAGATCTCAATCCTATTGGCTGATTGAAACAGCCAATATGATTTTAACAGCTATAATCCTATTGGCTGATTGAAATGTTTCAGCCAATAGGAATGCAAGGGACACTATCTTGGATGACGTCACTTGCATTGAAGTTTCAGTGTACAGTGGCAACCATATAAAGAGGATGCTCCACGATGAATGTCTTCAGGATGGACCTGCTCCGCGCCAGATGGATGAAGATAGAAGATGCCGTCTGGATGAAGACTTCTTGCCGCCTGGATGAGGACTTCTCTGGCTAGATGGATCCTTCAAGCGGGACTTCAAAAACTGTAAGTGGATCATCGGGGGTTAGTGTTAGGTTTTTTTAAGGGTTTTTTGGGTGGGTTTAATTTTTAGATTAGGGTCTGGGCATGTAAAAGATCTAAATGCCCATACAAATGCCCCTTTCAGGGCAATGGGGAGCTTAGGTTATTTTAGATAGGTATTTTATTTAGGGGGGTTGGTTGGATGGGTGGTGGGTTTAACTGTTTGGGGGGGGTGTTTGTATTTTTTTTACAGGTAAAAGAGCTGATCTCTTTGGGGTAATGCCCCACAAAAGGCCCTAAGGGTAATTGGTAGTTTATTGTAGGCTAGTGGGGGGTTTTATTTGGAGGGGGGTTATAGGGCTATTAGATTAGGTGTAACTCTTTTTTATTTTTGATAATTTGGTTTTTTATTTTTCGTAATTTAGTGTTTGTTTTTGTAACTTATTCTTTTTTTTGGTAATGTAGTAGTTTTAATGGTTTAAGGTTTAATAGTATTTTTAATAATTTGAGTAGGGTTAGGGTTTTTTATATGTAATTTAGTTAATTTAATTGGTAGTTTAATTTAATTGTAGTATAATAGGGTAGGTTAATTCATAGTTTAAAATAGTTTCTTTTAATTCTACAGGTAAGTTTAAATTTATTTGAAGATAGGGATGTTATCATTTTAATTTAAAGTTAGCGGGTTGTTAGGTTTAGGGATTAATAGCTTAATTTAGTTTATGGCGATGTGGGGGGCTGACGGTTTAGGAGTTAATAGGTTTAGTTAGTGGTGGTGATGTGGGAGGCCAGAGGTTTAGGGGTTAATACGTTTATTTAGTGGAAGTGGTGTCGGGGAGCGGCGGAATAGGGGTTAATAACTTTATTTATGTTGCGGCAGGGTCGGCAAGCGGTGAGATAGGGGTTAATAACTTTATTTATATTGCGGCAGGGTCGGGGAGCGAGGGAATAGGGTTAATAACTTTATTTATGTTGTGGCGGGGTCGGGGAGAGGCGGGATAGGGGTTAAACATTTTAGTATAGTGGCAGCATTTAGTGACAGGGTATAAATAAAGTTGGTAAAAAGCCGAATGGACGCAAGATCGATGACTGCTAGTTAACAGCAGTCCAATGCTCATCGCCCCGTACTTAGTGCGCGTCTTTTTGCCGGCTTATTTTAAAAATAAGGAGAGCGTATTGAGATCCTCGGCCGCAATGTTAGGCGAGTGTATTGATGCCGGCGAATGCAACAGAGTTGACGGCTTGATAGATATCCCCCATTGTGATTACATGGATTTGTGTTATTTTTATTTATATACCTTCTTCCCTCACTACCTGTGGCTTCAGCAGTTTAAGATGTCAATAATTCTTCCTCTCTCAATTTCTTTCCATCAAATTCAATGAGGTTTGGCATATGAAGCAATAACAGTTGGCATGCTGTAATATCCTATAATATAAAAGGCCAAGAGTGTTTGTCCGAAGCTGTCATGCACAGTACAGACAGCACGAGGACAAACACACCTGGCCTTAGAGTCTACCTGATCTGCTGCGGCATGGTGATGGTGGGCAGAAGTGGGTGTGGCCTGGTGTGAGCAGGTGTTACCGTGAGCTGGGGTGTGGTCGGGCATGGGCGTGGTCGGGCACGGCCGCGTGAGAGAAAAATGGGAAGGAGATAGAAAGAGAGGGGAGATAGCAAAAGAGATGGGAAAGAGCTAAAGAGAGGGTAAGAGAGAGCAAAAGAGAGGGGGGAAAGCAAAACAGAGGGAGGAGAGAGAAAAGAGAGGGGAAAGAGCAAAAGAGAGGGGAAAGAGCTAAAGAGAGGGTAAGAGAGAGGAAAAGAGAGGGGAAAGAGCAAACAAGAGGGAGGAGAGAGAAAATAGAGGGGAAAGAGCAAAAGAGAGGTGAAAGAGCAAAATAGAGGGAGAGAGGGGGAGAGAGAGAGCAAAAGAGAGGGGGAGAGAGAAAATAAGAGGGGAAGAGAGAGAGCAAAAGAGAGGGGAAGAGAGAGAGCAAAAGAAGAGAGGGGGAGAGGGGGGATAGAGAGCAATAGAGAGGGGGAGAGAGAGCAAAAGAGGGGGGGAGGGGAGAGAGGGGGGAGAGAGAGCAAAAGAGAGGGATGGAGAGGGAGAGCAAAAGAGAGGGGAGAGAGACAGAGCAAAAGAGAGGGGGGAGAGAGAGAGCACAAAAGAGAGGGGGAGAGAGAGAGCTCAAAAGTGAGGGGGAGAGAGAGAGCGCAAAAGAGAGGGGGGAGAGAGCGCAAAAGAGAGGGGGAGAGAAAGCAAAAGAGAGGGGGGAGAGAGAGTGCAAAAGAGAGGGGGTGAAAGAGAGCGCAGAAGATGGGGGGAGAGAGAGAGCGCAAAAGAGAGAGGGAGAGCGCAAAAGAGAGAGGGGAGAGAGAGCGCAAAAGAGAGGGGGAGAGAGAGAGCACAAAAGAGAGGGGGAGAGAGTGCAAAAGAGAGGAGGGAGAGAGAGCAAAAGAGAGGGTGAGAGAGAGGGCAAAAGAGGAGGGGAGAGAGAGAGCAAAAGAGAGGGGGAGAGAGCAAAAGAGAGGGGGAGAAAGCAAAAGAGAGTGGGGAGAGAGAGAGAGCAAAAGAGAGGGGTAGAGAGAGCAAAACAGAAGTGGAGCGAGAGAGCACAAAAGAGAGGTGGAGCGAGAGAGCGCAAAAGAGAGGGGGAGGGATCACAAAAGAGAGGGGGGAGAGAGAGCGCAAAAGAGAGGGGGAGAGAGAGAGAGCGCAAAAGAGAGGGGAGAGAGCACAAAAGAGAGGGGGAGAGAGAGAGCACAAAAGAGAGGGGGGAGAGAGAGCAAAAAAGGGGGGAGAGGGAGAAAAAGAGAGGGGAAAGAGTAAAAGAGAGGGGAGAGAGAGTAAAAGAGAGGGGAGAGAGAGCAAAAGAGAGGGGAGAACGAGCAAAAGAGAGGGGGGAGAGAGAGAGCAAAACAGAGGGGGAGAGAGAGAAAAAGAGAGGGGCAGAGAGCAAAAGAGAGGGGGAGAGTGAGAGCAAAAGAGAGGGGGAGGGGTGGGACCGATGTACTGCAAAAAATGGCCCGTGTGAACAGGCTTTAGGACTAGTAGTCATATATTTTGTTGGTTATATGTTATTCATGTTTATTAGGAGAGTACAAAACAGTGTAAGAATTGTTTATTATATATCAGAATAAAATAACTATTTTTTAAATACACTATAATTAAGAAAGGGATTTGGAACTGGCATGTTTAGATCTTGTGAAATGACAATGGTGTTCAACAGATATTGATGCAGAAGTAGGACACCGTATCCAGGAATTTTTGGACTTCATCTACATTTGTTGTAACCTACTATATACAGTTTGTGATTGAAATGCTAAGAATTGTTTTTTTCGCCTAATCCAGCAAAAGTACTTAGAGTTGCCTATCTGTGCTTTGACAACATGTAAACACTGCCTTTGCATGAATTTGTTTGGAGCAAATGTATTTCGTTCTTCCGTATATTCAGTGCAACTGTCCAGAAGTGGTTTTGCATGTGTTCCACTTTGCACACAATGGGCAAATTTAATTTTTTATTGTAAGATCTAAATAACTTAACTTAGATCATTTGTATTCTCCATATACTGTAAGTTCAAGGCCCAAACAGTCTACAGTTCATTCTATCTATTATAGTGTGTTCTATCCATAACAGAAACTCTATTTTATGAAATCAATGGAGAATGGAAAAAATGCACAAACTCATCTATTCAGCTGACATAAATTTTCTTTTTTTTCCTTCTGAATAAATATTGTATTTTAGCAATTAGCTCAAAATTGCTATCTTTACTCACACCGTTTATCAGACGTGATATT
This sequence comes from Bombina bombina, assembly GCF_027579735.1. Taxonomy (NCBI): domain Eukaryota; kingdom Metazoa; phylum Chordata; class Amphibia; order Anura; family Bombinatoridae; genus Bombina; species Bombina bombina. The sequence goes on from NC_069502.1 coordinate 625,925,038, forward strand.
ATAATCTATAAACAAAAGGATAAGAATTTGAATGGAAAACATTATTTGTAATGATCAATAATTAGTGTTTCAAGACATTATTATCTCAATGCTCATTATCAAGAGATGTAGTATATGGGCAGGCACATGACCTTGTTAGTAACCCATCTTACATGTAATAAAAGTCCCGGTGTTAGATTTAAGGAGCCATACAGGCTCACTAATTGCATTTTTTGTTTGCTAACACATGCTTCAGTATAGAATGAGTTCAGGGCATTAAACGATCAAGAAAGTAATATTTCAGCTGGCTAGTACTAGTTTAAACTGATATATATATATTATATATATATATATATATATATATATATACACATGCTGGGCTATATTAAGAGTGGAGTGCAACAGTTTGCACGTCAGCAATAAGGGTTTTATCGTGGGGGTTTGCACTCCTCAGGCTTACAGCTCGTATTACAAGTTGAAAGTTAATAAACCAGGGATTAGAGTGCGCTAAAAAAGCTCTACCATATCTAATTAGGCTTCTAATAAATAGGAATAGCCACAATTCTACTTATAATAGTTATATTCTATAATAATAATAGTGATATTTATTAATAATAAATAAATATAAATTGATGTAGAATGATAAGTAAATTAACCAATTTTATTATATACTAAAAACAATTCAATTTATCAGTTTATAAAATATTAATAAGGTGCACCTTATAGAAAAAAAAAAACTTTCTAAAATCTAATACATATACTTAACAAGAAAACTTGATACAAGACAAATGGCAACAGTGTTTTAAACAATGATTACAGCACAAACTGACGTGTTTCAAATCCAAGGAGTGTGCAGATGCTTAAAAGTCTTTGTACAAGCACTTTTGCAACCTTGTAACCCTTGCTTACTAAGCTTAAGAGTGGAGGCAGTTTATCAAAAATTTGTGGTACAATAATAAATTTTGCCTTTGTTGTATGCAGCAATAAGTTCCGTTTTTAAAAGTTCTTATTAAGATGCTCCAACTGTGTACTCAAACTCACCAGAATCCAAAAGGCATATAGAATGAATACCTTTCCCGGACCGGGTTGTCACTTCTCCAAATGTTGGCATCTTCTGAGTCAGCCGTTAGCTCCGGCTGTGACGTGTGTCGTTCACGTGATACCTCTCCTCCGCCAATAGCCCAGTCCGGTTACCGGTGAGTGTTTTTTTAAAAAAGGATCTCAGGATAGAAATAAATCCAATTACCAGAACTCCTTATGTCAGGGATTGTTCATACACAGCGTGTATCCAGATGAACTTGTTGGTAGTTTAAATCGATAAAATCGCCGTGTGGCTATGTATAATGGTACAGGATAAGATATTCAGTATTGCAGAGACAGAGCTGGCCAGCTTCCACAGGTCTAATCATCAATCTACGCGTTTCAGCTCGTAAGCCTTTGTCAAGATGAACCTGTGCTCTCTCACCTGATTCTTATACCAGTGATCTTAAAGGGGCAGAGTTCATTGAATCCAAAAGTTATTATATAGCAGTTGCTGAGTCGAACTTTTATTCCATTGTTGTATAATATTGTTTTTGCACAATCCTTTTCAGCTTGGTATGCATTATATCAATGAAATGCATATATTTATACTCTTAAGTTTCTATCTATCTTGGTTGCCAAATATGAGAGTTAATAAAATCAATATCGGCTTCTTTTCCAATCTTATTTCATTTTGTAAATGAGTTGCAATATTAAATTACCAAACACACTCCTTAGTAATACAAATTTTAAAAATACAACTTATTATAATCTAATTACATAACTACTAATAAAACCTAACAAAAATATATGAATAAACATAAAAATGATTGATATTAAATAACCATTATAGTAAAAATTTTTATTAATCTACAATTATCAAAACATATATCTATTAGATCAAATAGAATATAATAATTTGTACAATGTGGTATTGAATGTCTATTTCTCAAAATACCTAAAACTGCAGATCCTATTATTAATATAAATATTTCTTTTTCATATAGTTAAATTAATAAAAAAAATAAGCATTTAATTTTAATTAACTACATATGCTAAAAAAGCTAAAAAATGGGGGAGAGAGAGAAATGACATTTAAGATATTTAATATTGTATCGTTAAAAATAGTTTTAAAAGTTCCCTAAAAAACATATAAAATATGTATAGAAAATATCTATAAAAATATATATATAAATAAAAAAATTTTTTATATAGATAAAAATATAAATAAATTCCCAAACAGTTTATCTATATACAGAGGCATAGTTTATATTACATACTAAAAGAATTACTCCAAATATTAAAAAAGAAATAATAAAATAGATATTGTTATATAAAAGTTGGATATCTAAATTTATATAAAGGGGTTTAGGTCGAGTTCTGCATTTAGACCTTGAGGGTCTAAAGTCTTAAAATTAAAAATCAATTCTGCTTCTATTTTCAAGAGCCTTTTGTTTAGGTCCCCCCCTCGCCAATCTTGTTTAATTTTCCTCAAACCCTAATATTTTAGACCTTTAGGGTTTTGATTGTGATACTCTTTAAAATGTTTAGAGAGTAGGTGGCCCTCAAATCCATTTTCAATATTTAGAAGGTGCTCTCTAATCCTGTCCCTCAACATACGTGAGGTCTCACCTAGATACTGCTTTTTACATGGACATTCAATTAAATATACTATATTTTTGCCTGAGCATTTAATTAAATCCCTAATTTTGTATTCTTTTTGAGTTACAGTTGATTTGAGTTTTTTCTTTAGCTTTTATTTTAGCTGTATGTATTAAATCCTTATTATATCCTCTTTTTTTAAATTTTTCTTCCAGGGTAATTGCTTTTTCTAATACGTTGAAATTGATTTGTTGGTATATTCTCTAACCATTTTTTGTAGTGGCAACTTTTATTGTGGATAAAATTATTAGAGTCCACTGCTTTGAAGTGTGTTTTAGTGATAATTTTATTATTCCGGGTTGTAATATCTAGATCTAAATAATTAATATTTGTTCTACTTTTTTCATAAGTTAAATTAATTCCAAAATCATTATTACCAAAATCTTCTAAGAATAAATCTAAAAGTTCCTCATCTCCCCTCCAAATTAAAATTATGTCATCTATGAAACGACGATAGAGCACCAAGTTCGCCTCCCAGTCTGATCCATGTATAAATCTTTCTTCTAAGTAGCCCATGAATAAGTTTGCATAACTGGGGGCGAATTTGGTGCCTATTGCCGTACCTTTAATTTGAAGATAAAATTGATTATTAAAATTAAAATAATAATTATTTAATATAAAAGAGATACTTTCTTAGCTTTTCTAGCTTTTTTAGCATATGTAGTTAATTAAAATTAAATGCTTATTTTTTTATTAATTTAACTATATGAAAAAGAAATATTTATATTAATAATAGGATCTGCAGTTTTAGGTATTTTGAGAAATAGACATTCAATACCACATTGTACAAATTATTATATTCTATTTGATCTAATAGATATATGTTTTGATAATTGTAGATTAATAAAAAAAATTACTATAATGGTTATTTAATATCAATAATTTTTATCTTTATTCATATATTTTTGTTAGGTTTTATTAGTAGTTATGTAATTAGATTATAATAAGTTGTATTTTTAAAATTTGTATTACTAAGGAGTGTGTTTGGTAATTTAATATTGCAACTCATTTACAAAATGAAATAAGATTGGAAAAGAAGCCGATATTGATTTTATTAACTCTCATATTTGACAACCAAGATAGATAGAAACTTAAGAGTATAAATATATGCATTTCATTGATATAATGCATACCAAGCTGAAAAGGATTGTGCAAAAACAATATTATACAACAATGGAATAAAAGTTTGACTCAGCAACTGCTATATAATAACTTTTGGATTCAATTAACTCTGCCCCTTTAAGATGACAGGTATAAGAATCAGGTGAGAGAGCACAGGTTCATCTTGACAAAGGCTTACAAGCTGAAACGCGTAGATCGATGATTAGACCTGTGGAAGCTGGCCAGCTCTGTCTCTGCAATACTGAATATCTTATCCTGTACCATTATACATAGCCACATGGCGATTTTATCGATTTAAACTACCGAGGAGTTCATCTGGATACACGCTGTGTATGAACAATCCCTGACATAAGGAGTTCTGGTAATTGGATTTATTTCTATCCTGAGATCCTTTTTTAAAAAAACACTCACCGGTAACCGGACTGGGCTATTGGCGGAGGAGAGGTATCACGTGAACGACACACGTCACAGTCGGAGCTAACGGCTGACTCAGAAGATGCCAACATTTGGAGAAGTGACAACCCGGTCCGGGAAAGGTATTCATTCTATATGCCTTTTGGATTCTGGTGAGTTTGAGTACACAGTTGGAGCATCTTAATAAGAACTTTTAAAAATGGAACTTATTGCTGCATACAACAAAGGTAAAATTTATTATTGTACCACAAATTTTTGATAAACTGCCTCCACTCTTAAGCTTAGTAAGCAAGGGTTACAAGGTTGCAAAAGTGCTTGTACAAAGACTTTAAAGCATCTGCACACTCCTTGGATTTGAAACACGTCAGTTTGTGCTGTAATTATTGTTTAAAACACTGTTGCCATTTGTCTTGTATCAAGTTTTCTTGTTAAGTATATGTATTAGATTTTAGAAAGTTTTTTTTTTCTATAAGGTGCACCTTATTAATATTTTATAAACTGATAAATTGAATTGTTTTTAGTATATAATAAAATTGGTTAATTTACTTATCATTCTACATCAATTTATATTTATTTATTATTAATAAATATCACTATTATTATTATAGAATATAACTATTATAAGTAGAATTGTGGCTATTCCTATTTATTAGAAGCCTAATTAGATATGGTAGAGCTTTTTTAGCGCACTCTAATCCCTGGTTTATTTATTGTTATACTAGTGTGAGAGTTTGGGAAAATCACACATCTAGAGTTGCTTTATCTACCTTTGGGGTTCCCCCTGTATTAAGTTGAAAGTTAACATGATCGCTTGAGTGTAATTGAGATAATGCTAAAATGACTACCGTGATTTCAGAGCTCTGGTTAACTGGTTTGCGAAACTAAAAAGTGTCACAAAACAAATTAAAAAAACATTACGAAATACTATTACTCTCGTAATAACACTATCTAATAAAAATTATTTAAAAAAAATATTCCACACATAAGTTCTATGCTCAAAGATATGAGATCTCAGGTGTTAGAAAATAAGGCAGGCAAAGGGATTTAACATGTATATAAATACATATACAGTTGTATTCAAAAGTTTGGACACCCCTGAAATTTCCATGATTTTCATTTATAAATAATTTGGTGTTTGGATCAGTAATTTTATTTTGATCTATCAAATAACTGAAGGACACAGTATTTCAGTAGTGAAATAAGGTTTATTGGATTAACAGAAAATGTGCAATATGCATCCAAACGAAATTAGACAGGTGCATAAATGTGGGCGCCCTTGTCATTTTGTTGATTTGAATACCTGTAACTACCTAGCACTGATTAATTGGAACACCCAATGAACTTCATAGACAGGTGCATCCAATCATGAGAAAAGGTATTTAAGGTGGCCAATTGCAAGTTGTTGTTCTCTTTGACTCTCCTCTGAAGGGTGGCAACATGGGGGCCTCAAAACAACTCTCAAATGACCTGAAAACAAAGATTGCTCAACATTATGGTTTAGGGGAAGGCTACAAAAAGCTATTGCAGAGATTTAAGCTGTCAGTGTCCACTGTGAGGAACATAGTGAGTAAATGGAAGACCACAGGCACAGTTCTTGTTAAGGCCAGAAGTGGCAGGCCAAGAAAAATATCAGAGAGGCAAAGGATGGTGAGAACAGTCAAACACAGCCCACAGACCACCTCTAAAGACCTACAACATTATCTTGTTGCAGATGGCATCACTGTGCATCGTTCAACAATTCATCGCACTTTGCACAAGGATGTATGGGAGAGTGATGCGGAAGAAGCCTTTTCTGCACACGCCACAAACAGAGTCGCTTGAGGTATGCAAATGCACATTTGGACAAGCCAGCTTCATTTTGGAAGAAGGCGCTGTGGACTGATGAAACAAAGATTGAGTTATTTGGTCATAACAAGGGGCGTTATGCATGGCGGCAAAAGAACACAGCGTACCAAGACAAAGACTTGCTACCCACAGTAAAATTTGGGTATATACATATAATCATATACTGTATATATATATATATATATATGTATGTATATATATATATAATAATATACTGTATATATATATATATATATATATATATATATACAGGTATGGATATATATTGTACCAAAATACCATCAGATATATGTGGAAATATGTATTTTTAAATAAATAGATAATATTCTGCTATGTGCAGAACATTGGAATGTGAAATATTCATATTTTCATATCGGTTTAGCGAACATGAGAATACGCAATCAGGTTTGCGCGAGTGGAGTGTTAGGTTTTTTTCCCACTTATTTTTCTCCATTGCCTTATTTGGGGGGAATACATGAATGCGCACGCAATATTCTTACTTTGGCTTTTGGCGCTCTTTGGCTGTTTAAATAAAGCGAAAACAGTTTACTTTCAACTCATATTACGAGTGCAACTGACGTGCAAAAATCTTACTTCTAGCGCAATTAATTAGCGCTCCACTTGTAATCTGGCCCACAATTGGACGAACTTGAATAAATGGGAATATTTTGTTTTTAAACTGGAAAACTAAAATGGTAAAATCACAGGAGCTGAGTACAACAGAGCACATTAGTTGCAAAGTGAGGGAGATAGTCATTATGGGCACATTGCTTTAACAGGTGACGAGTTACAAAGTGTGGATAGATATTTATATAACATGGCAGAGGAGCTGGAGAGTGGGGCTGGAGCAGGCAATGCCAGTATAAATCTTGGAACAATTTGGTATGCAGACAGAAACAGTGGAAATCATTAGCAGCAATGTTGTAAGGTTTTGTAGCGGTAATGAAAAATACAGATCCAGATGTAAAACAGAAGTGAAGCAGCAATTGTAAACATAAAGTGACATAGGAAAAGAGAAAATAAGTGGAACAAACAAACAAACACTAAAGCACTGTTCTTACAGACATTTGTAAGCAAATCATTGCAGGGGAGTTTCCTTAAAGTGATGGTAAATTCTCCCCTTTTTAAAATCAGAGTTTTATTTATCAGTTGTGATAAAGATGCGCTGTAACTTACTTTTTAATATAGATATGAAATTCAAATAACCCTCGCTCCGCCGCCTACTTCAAGAGTCAATTTTTCTTTCAGCTAACGGTTTGAATTGTGGTCCAATCAGTGCTCTCCCCATATCGTGACTTTTATTGTAGCTAGATTGCTGATCGGAGAACAATTCAAACCTTTAGCTCACAGAAAAATTTACTTTGAAATGGGTGTCGTTGTGCAGGATATTTTAATTTCGTATCTATATTAAAAAGTAAGTTATAGTGCATCTTCGTTACAACTGATGAATGAAACTCCATCTAAAATATCACTAACAGTCTGGATCTTATTTTAAAAAGAGGAACATTTACCATTACTTTAAGAAGACCCTGGATGAAGTTCAGACAATCAGGAACCAGCAATCTCTAAGAAATGGTAAAACCCAGAGGAGCTTGACTGACAGAAAAAAATAACACCTAGAGTTGCTTGACAGACAGTTCAGGAACACAGCAGTCAGGCAGCTAAGCTGCAAAGACAAAGTTACATTCAGAACAGATATAGCAATAAAGCACACAGTATAACATTTGTATAAGTAGAACTTGACAATGGCTATGTCTAGTGTTTTGTACTATATTTCTGTATTCTGTCTTGTGGTGTTGTATGTAAGAGTAAGCTTGGGTGTTACTACAGCCACATCGATAATCACAGTATTATCCCTAACCCTCAAAGGTTCCAACAGTAGAGATGAGTGAATGTGTTTATATTCAAATTCGAATATTAAAACGAATGTTATTGTAGAAATTCGATTTACATAATATAATGTTGATAAGAACCGAATATTCTTAAAAGTTTTTGAATGTCACTTTCAAATTTGAATGTTCATAATTAGATCAAATGTCCACAATCGAAATTTCGAATGTAACATTCGATTTGACAAACACTATTCAGAAGTTCAATAGTTCATGTGGTAGGGAATATATATCAATTCGAATGGTTCTATTTAGAATATTGCATAATTCGAATATTACCTTTTAAGAGAGCATTAGAAATACTATTACAAATATATACTGTAAATTCGAATTTTTCAAATTCGAATATTGCATAATTAGAATATTACATTTAAAGAAAGCATTAGAAATACTATTACAAATATATAAATTAAAATTTTTGGAATTCAAATATTGCATAATACGAATACATCAAACGAATGTTGGAATGTTGTACAAACATTTGAAATTCGAAATGAACGAACGAATGTGTTAAAATTAGTTTCATTTTTCGAATGTTGTGAAACATTCGCCCAGCCCTGTTATTTGCCAGGTAGTCACTGTTTAAACATAGAATGCTGACTGAACATCCTTCACAATTAATTTGCCCATAAACAATGCTTTACATTGGTTTTAATTTAAAATAAAACTAAGGGCTATTAGTTCCTTGCTGAAAAAAATCCAGGGGTGTGTTAATGCAAAATGGAAAGAAACAGGTAAGTCCATTTAACTGAAAAGGGATGAGAAGGAAACACTATAAAGTAAATGGTTTCCCAATTGCAGTCCATCTTATTGTCCCCCTCCTGCTGGGTGATTATTGGAGGCCATTAAAAATTCTACTGGATGCTGTCAATGTAACATAACAATTTGGATGAACTGAAAACAGTATTGCACTTGATCCATGCTTGTGTTGCTTTTATTCACTGTTACAATATTGTATCGCTACCTAGTAAGAATATTAATAACTACTGAATAGAAAAGAAATTAGGGAATGGTAGTGTCAGTCTTCACCAGTCAGGCTGGCAGTATCTTCATACCTCGAGGTATATGATTATGTGCTCCTTGTAACTTTTGTTGTAGAGCAGTGGAGATCTGTGCCACAATTTTGTGTGGTGGAATTATGTACTGAACAATGGGCTGATCCAGATCAGAGGAAATAAACTGACGGAAGAGAGCATCAGCTTTTTTGTTCTTGTGTCCTGGAACATATGACAGAATAAAATTGAAACAGGAAAATAAAAGGGTCCACTGGGCCTGAAGTGAATTCAGACATCTGGCAGTCTGAAAATACAGCAAGTTTTGTGTCAGTTAGTATCATTAACCCTTTCACTACCGGGACTTCCAGAATCCAAAATCCAAAAACTTGTCAGGGTGCCAGGAATCAGACTGAGACGAGAAGTGCAAAAAATAATCACACCTTTATTAATAGCAAAAAATAATAAAAAATTCCACAAGTCAAATAACAAGCCAGGAATCAAAACCAGAGCTGGTAGTCAGACGAGCCGAGTCAGGAGCCAAAGCGAATAGTCAGACGAGCCGGAATCAGGAACAAGGAAAACAGCAGAGTCAGGAACAAGCCAGGGATCAGGAACCAGGAAGGACGTCAGGCAGCCAGGTAATACACAGGAACTCTCACAAACAGGTCTGAGACAACGCAAAGGCAAAGCATACTGAACAGAGGCCCTTTAAATAGTAAGTGATGACATCACAATTCTGAGACTGCATCCTGTCTCACATGGATGATGCACACCAGTCTGGAATTGAGCAGCATCCCCCACAATGCACCAAAGTCAGGAAGAGAGGTGAGTAAAATGGCTGCCAGCAGCACATGGCAAACACAACAGGGAAAAAACCCTGACAGTACCCTCCCCTCAACGACCCCTCCCCCGCGGGAGGACAAAAGGCTTATTGGGGAAACGGGCATGGAAGGCATGGAGGAGGGCGGGAGCATGAACATCAGAGGAGGGAATCCAAGAACGCTCCTCCAGACCATAGCCTCTCCAGTGAACCAAATACTGTACACGGCCCCTGGACATACGAGAGTCAATAATGCTGCTGACCTCATACTCCTCATGGTTGTCAACAAAGATAGGACGGGGACGAGGCAACACAGTGGTAAACCAATTACAAACCAATGGTTTCAAGAGGGAGACATGAAAAACATTGGAGATGCGCATAGCAGGAGGAAGGTCAAGAGCGTAGGCCACAGGATTAACCCGTCGGAGTATTCGAAAAGGACCAACATAACGGGGAGCCAATTTATTGAAAGGTACACGAAGGTTCAAGTTGCGGGAGGACAGCCAAACTCTCTCACCAACCTGGTAGGAAGGTGCGGGCAGACGCCGACGATCAGCCTGGAACTTTTGGCGCTGCATAGAACGATGAAGGCAATCCTGAATCTGCACCCACGTGGAACGGAGTTGCCGGAGATGCTCCTCCAAAGCCGGAATACCCTGAGACATGAATGAATCGGGCAACAAGGATGGTTGAAACCCATAATTCGCCATGAACGGGGATATCTTGGAGGAAGCATTAATAGCACTATTGGATTGAGGGTGATATGCTGAGGAGAAGGAAAGCTGGATCCCCATTTGAGCACAAAAGGAACGCCAAAATCTGGAGACAAACTGGCTACCCCGGTCCGACACTATCTCCTTGGGTAACCCATGTAAACGGAAGACCTCCCGGGCGAAAATTGAAGCAAGCTCCTGAGCGGTAGGCAGTTTCATCAAGGGAATGCAATGTAACATTTTAGAAAAATGGTCAACCACCATAAGGATAACAGTATTGCCATTGGAAACAGGGAGCTCGACAATGAAATCCATGGAAAGATGTGTCCAAGGACGCTCACCATTAGCAATAGGTTGAAGAAGACCCACAGGAAGACGTCGAGGAGTCTTATTCTGTGCACAAACTGAGCAGGAGGCAACATACGCAGCAACATCAGAACGAAGACCTGGCCACCAGAATTGTCGAGTGACAGACCAAATCATTTGGTTCTTGCCTGGGTGACCTGTGGCTTTAGGATAGTGGTAAGTGTGCAAAATTTTACTTCGAAGATTCTCAGGAACAAAACACTTACCACTAGGTTTCTCAGGAGGTGCATTGGTTTGTGCAGCCAGGATCTCCTCCCCCAAGGGAGAAGTCAAATTAGTACGTATGGTAGCCAAAATATGGTCAGGAGGTATAACAGGAGTAGGTACAGACTCCTCCTTGGACAGAGGTGAAAATTGTCGAGAGGGCATCAGCCCTAACATTCTTACTACCAGGCAGGTAGGAGACCACATAATTAAACCGAGACAAAAATAGCGCCCATCTGGCCTGTCGGGCGACAAACGTTTTGCTTCAGATAGATAAGTTAAATTCTTGTGGTCAGTAAGAATGAGCATTGGCACGCTAGTACCCTCGAGAAGATGCCTCCATTCCTTAAGTGCCAAAATTATGGCCAGTAATTCCCTGTCGCCAATTTCATAATTGCACTCTGCTGGAGACAATTTCTTAGAGAAGAAACCACATGGATGCAAGGAACCGTCAGGCGTAGGACGTTGAGACAAGAGGGCACCTACTCCAGTCTCAGACGCATCGACCTCAAGAACGAAAGGCAGGACAGGGTTAGGATGAGCCAGAACTGGAGCGGCAGCAAAGGCAGTCTTAAGACTATCAAAGGCCTTAATGGCAGTAGGTGACCAATGGAGTGGATCATTCTCTTTACGGGTCATGTCTGTGATAGGTTCGACCAAGGAATAAAAGTTTTTAATAAACTTTCTATAGTAATTGGCAAACCCCAAAAAACGTTGAATAGACCGAAGACCAACTGGGCGAGGCCACTGCAGAACTGCAGATAACTTGTCAGGATCCATGGAGAACCCTGCAACGGAGATAACATAACCTAGGAAGGTTACTTGAGTCTGATGGAACTCACATTTCTCGAGTTTACAAAACAGGCCGTTCTCACATAGTCTCTGAAGAACCCGTGTAACATCAGAACGATGAGCCTTAAGTGTGGGTGAGTGTATGAGGATGTCGTCTAAGTACACCACAACACACTGTTGCAACATATCTCATAGGACATCATTAATAAATTCCTGAAAAACAGCAGGAGCATTACATAGGCCAAAGGGCATTACAAGATACTCATAATGCCCGCTCCTGGTGTTAAATGCTGTTTTCCATTCGTGGCCCTCCTTAATCCTAACGAGATTGTACGCTCCTCTCAAATCAAGTTTAGTAAAGACTGTAGCTTCCTTGAGGCGGTCAAAGAGTTCCGTAATAAGCGGAATAGGGTAAGCATTCTTAATGGTAAGACGATTAAGACCCCTATAATCGATACATGGTCTTAACTCGCCACCCTTTTTCTTCACAAAGAAGAAGCCAGCCCCTGCAGGAGAGCAGGATTTGCGGATGATCCCTCGCGACAGAGCATCGGCAACATACTCCTCCATAGCATAATTCTCTGAAACAGACAGAGGGTACACCCGGCCCCGAGGAGGAAAGGCTCCGGGTTGCAGGTCTATGGCACAATCGTAAGACCGGTGAGGAGGCAACGTACTGGCACGCACCTTGTCAAACACGTCTAGGAACTCTCGGTACTTCTCTGGCAATTGAGAAACCGAAGAAGTGCACAAGACTTTAACTGGTTTCCGAAGACAAGTGGAAATACATTGTGGGGACCACGACAAAATTTCGGACCTGCGCCAATCGAGACTGGGATTGTGCTTTTGGAGCCAGGGATAACCCAGAACAACCGGAAAATGTGGAGAGTTTATCACCTGGAACTGGAGGGTTTCAAAATGGAGAGCCCCAACAGCCATGGACAACGGAGCAGTTTCGTGAGTAACGAGTGCGGGCTGAAGGGGCCTGCCATCAATGGCCTCAATAGCAAGTGGAACGGACCGAGGCAAAACAGTAATGGAGTGCTTTGATACAAAAGCAACGTTAATGAAATAGCCCGCAGCACCGGAGTCAACAAGAGCCTGGGTGACTATGGAGGAGTCCACCCAGGAAAGGACAACCGTGACCAAAGGTTTCTCCTTAAGCGGTTCCGGGGACAAGGATAAACCACCCAAGGTCTGCCCCCGACCGGACCTTAGGTGTGAGCGTTTCCCGGCCATGTAGGACAAGACTTCAAAAGGTGGCCCTGTAAACCACAATAGAGGCAGAGCCCCTCCCTCCTCCTAAAGGCCCTCTCCGCCGCGGAGAGACGCGTGTATCCCAGCTGCATCGGCTCAGCAGTATCAGGTGACTTGGGACCAGGAGGCATGGGAGGAGAGGGAGGCATGGGTGGGAACGAACACGTAGGAGACAATGAAACAGGAGGCTTCCGCAAGCGCTCCTTGAAAGAGGGCCTCTCTCTGAGTCTGATGTCAATTAGGATAAAAAAAGACACCAATGCCTCAAGATCCTCTGGTAAATCTCTGGCAGCAACTTCGTTTTTAATCCCATCAGAGAGCCCATGAAAGAAGGCGGCAACAAGGGCTTCATTGTTCCAACCTACCTCTGCGGCAAGCGTACGGCACTCAATAGCATACTGAGCAACAGATCTTGTACCTTGCTGAATGGACATGAGTCGTTTAGCAGCAGAGGAGGAGCGAGCCGGAACATCAAATACCCTTCGAAAGGAGGCCACAAATTCAGGGTAATTTGAAATCACGGGTTTATTAGTCTCCCACAAGGGATTAGCCCAGGCAAGAGCTGTGTCAGAGAGTAACGAGATGAGAAATCCCACCTTAGCTCTGTCAGAGGGAAACGCCTGAGGTAACATCTCAAAGTAAATGCCCACCTGGTTCAAAAACCCTCTGCACTGAATAGGATTGCCTCCATATCGCTGAGGTAGAGGTGCAGAACCGGACATGCTCCTGGTAGGCATAGGTGCAGCAGCGGAAACAGGAGCAGCCATAACTTGCGGGACACTTTGGTCCAAATGTGCAGTGCGAGTAAGCAGGGTTTGCAGGGCTAGTGCAAATTGATCCAAGCGGTGATCCTGTACATCCATCCTGGAAATGATGGCAGGTAAAGGTGGATTATTAGCACCATCCGGATTCATGGCCTTTACGTAATGTCAGGGTGCCAGGAATCAGACTGAGACGAGAAGTGCAAAAAATAATCACACCTTTATTAATAGCAAAAAATAATAAAAAGTCCACAAGTCAAATAACAAGCCAGGAATCAAAACCAGAGCTGGTAGTCAGACGAGCCGAGTCAGGAGCCAAAGCGAATAGTCAGACGAGCCGGACTCAGGAACAAGGAAAACAGCAGAGTCAGGAACAAGCCAGGGATCAGGAACCAGGAAGGACGTCAGGCAGCCAGGTAATACACAGGAACTCTCACAAACAGGTCTGAGACAACGCAAATGCAAAGCATACTGAACAGAGGCCCTTTAAATAATAAGTGATGACATCACAATTCTGAGACTGCATCCTGTCTCACATGGATGATGCACACCAGTCTGGCCATAAAAGGAAGTGCAGGAATTGAGCAGCATCCCCCACAATGCACCAAAGTCAGGAAGAGAGGTGAGTAAAATGGCTGCCAGCAGCACATGGCAAACACAACAGGGAAAAAACCCTGACAAATACCAGATCATTTTTGGCATTTTTGCTATCACTCCATTTAAACAGAAATATAGTCTTATTTTTTTATTTACCTATCAAATCTATAAATATATTTTTAAGTAGACAACCCAAGGTATTGATCTAGGTCCATTTTGGTATGTTTCATGCCACCATTTCACCACCAAATGCCATCAAATTAAAAAAAATTGTACTTTTGTCACAAACTTTGAGTTTCTCACAGAAATACTGCTTGTGCAATCATGACACAAATGTTTGTAAAAGTTTCTCTAGGATCCCCTTCATTCAGAAATAGTAGACATTTATGGCTTTGACATTGCTTTTTGGTAATTAGAAAGCCGCTAATTGCAGCTGCGCACCACACTTCTATTATTCCCAGCAGTGAAGGGGTTAATTAGGTAGCTTAAAAGATTAATGTTATCTTTAATGTAGAGATTAGCCACCTACCTGACACTCCACACCCTCTGATCCCTACCTGATCCCTCACAAACAGCTATCTTCCTCCTACCACCCTCCACTGGTAATCCCCATCTTAGGTACTGGCAGACAGTCTGCCAGGATGAAAAAATAAATACATTTTTTTTAATTTATTTTTTTTATTTCCAGTGTAGGATCCCCCTTACCCTCCAACCTCCCTGATCCCCCCAAACAGCTCTCTAAACCTCCACCCTCTAACTGTTAGGCGCCATCTTAGGTACTGGCAGCTGTGTTTTTTTTCAGTGGCGTAGTGTAACCCCCATAGTTAGGGGCCCCCACACATCCAGATCCCCTTTTCTGTGTAGCTGCCCCATCCCTCCATGTCCCTTTGTTTTTTTTATATTTCCGTAGCGTAGGGCCCCTCCCACTTTCTCCTGCTCCCACCAGCCTCCCCTGCTGGGCCCCCCACCCGCCACCCCACTCCTGCTCACACCTCCCACCGGTTTCAGCAGAAGATTGTTACAGATGGTGACACAGACAGTGTCACCGTCTGTAACGATCAGGCATCTGCCCTCATATGGAGGCGGAGCACCGATCACTTTCCAGCTCCAAATGCGGCGGATGCCTGAAGTTTCAGGAGCTCCAGATCTCGGCTGTAACTTAACAGCCGAGAGTGCTGGAGCATCCTGAAGCACAACGTATATATATGTGGTGTGGTAAGATGGCCAAAGTACCGCACAATGTATATATACGTCGTATTGGGTGAAGGGGTTAAAAGACTTAAGAGTACCTTCAAGGAGATGCCTCTACTCAGACAGTGCCAATTTTCTTGCAATTAGTTCTGGGATCCCTACATCATAGTTGATTTCAGCAGGAGAAAACTTCTTAGAAAAAAATGCCACAGGTCGAATTCTGCCCAATATAGGTTTGAGATAGCACAGAATCAGCCCCCATTTTAGAGGCGTCAACTTCAACAATATACTGATAATCTGGTTTAGGATGCTGAAGAATTGGGGCTGTGATAAACTTTTTCTTCAGTTGCTGGACAGCTAAAACTGCCTCAGAGGACCATACTTTACAGTTTACCCCCTCCTTGGTCACAGCAGTAAGTGGCAAAGCTATAGAGGCAAACCCATTAATAAGTCAGTTTTCTGATATCCCTCTATCTACATATACATGTTTATTTTACAAATATGTTCCAGTATGCCAGGTCACTCAAATTTGTGAGAATTGTATACCTCATATTTTGTATACATATCAGCCGCAACAGTCCACTTTCCTGAAGGGATTTACCCTGTACGTGTCACTCAGGAGGAAACTACTGTTTTTTTACTCCTGAAGCTAAAAGTAATATATACAAAGTAGTGACAGTTTGTTTAGTGGCTGTCCCAAAAAAATAAGTAAGCAGAAGCATAAATCTGGGGAGTTAACTCAGTCTCCTGAGGTAAATGTACAAAATAATTCTTATGCTGATAACCTATAGGTTCAGATTTTATAACATCCTATATGCAGGTGTTTTTCGCAAGGAGCTTTAGGCAGCTGTTCACCACAGCACATTCTTATGTAATCTACAGTGTACCCAATTTACTATCAGCTAGATTACGAGTTTTGAGCGCTATAGGGAAATTAATGACCACCACAAAAGTGGCGTTATTTC
The DNA here is from genome assembly GCF_027579735.1 of Bombina bombina. Classification (NCBI taxonomy): domain Eukaryota; kingdom Metazoa; phylum Chordata; class Amphibia; order Anura; family Bombinatoridae; genus Bombina; species Bombina bombina. Next base: position 625,941,630 of record NC_069502.1, read on the forward strand.
ACCTCCCTATAGTGGTGCTATTACAAGTTTCCAAAAAGCAGGCTTGTACGGGCGATATGGTGGTGTTGAGCTCCATACCGCACCCAAATACAAGCACTGCTTTGACGTGCTCGTGCACAATTTCCCCATTGACATCAATGGGGAGAGCCGAAAAAAAAATGCCTAACACCTGCGATCGCGTAAATAAAAGCTCCGTAATGCAGCCCCATTGATGTCTATGGGGAAATAAAAAGTTATGTTTAAACCTAACACCCTAACATAAAAACCACGTCTAAACACCCCTAATCTGCCGCCTCTGACATTGCTGCAACCTACGTAATGTTATTAACCCCTAATCTGCCGCCCTTAACATCGCTGCCACCTAAATAAAACTATTAACCCCTAATCTGCCGCCCCCAATGTCGCCGCCACTATACTAAAGTTATTAACTCCTAAACCTCTGGCCTCCAACATCACTAACACTAAATAAATATATTAACCCCTAAACCTAACCCTAACGTAACCCTAACCCTAAGCATAACCTAACCCTAAGCATTTTTTAAGGGTTTTTTTGGGTGAGGGTTTTTTTTAGCTTAGGGTTTGGGCAATGTAAAAGAGCTAAATGCCCTTTTAAGGGCAATGCCCATCCAAATGCCCTTTTCAGGGCAATGGTTAGCTTAGGTTTATTTAGATAGGTTTTTATTTGGGGGGGTTGGTTGGTTGGGTGGTGGGTTTTACTATTGGGGGTGTTTGTATTTTTTTTTACAGGCAAAAGAGCTGATTTCTTTGGGGCAATGCCCCACAAAAGGCCCATTGGCAGTTTAGTGTAGGCTAGGGTTTTTTTTATTTTGGGGGGCTTTTTTATTTTGATAGGGCTATTAGATTAGGAGTAAATCGTTTTTATTTTTGATAATTTAGTTTTTTATTTTTTGTAATTTAGTGTTTATTTTTTGTTGTAATTTAGAAAATTGTATTATAATAATTTAATTTATTTTATTTTATTGTAATGTTAGTTTTTAGTGGCAGGTTAGGTTTAATTTTACAGGTAAGTTTGTATTTATTTTAACTAGGTAGTTATTAAATAGTTAATAACTATTTACTATCTAGTCTACCTAGTTAAAATAAATACAAACTTACCTGTGAAATAAAAATAAAACTTAAGATAGCTACACTATAACTATTAGTTATATTGTAGCTAGCTTAGGTTTTATTTTACAGGTTAGTTTGTATTTAGTTTTAAATAGGAATTATTTAGGTAATAATTGTAAGGTTTATTTAGATTTATTTTAATTATATTTAAGTCAGGGCGTGTTAGGGTTAGGGTTAGATTTAGGCTTACGTTAGGGTTAGGTTTAGGGGTTAATATATTTATGTAGAGTTAGTTATGTGGGAGGTCAGAAGTTTAGGGGTTAATAATTTATTTAAGTATATTTCGTTGTGGGAGACTTGCGGTTTAGTGGTTAATAGGTTTATTATAGCAACGGTGTGGGCGGACGGCAGATTAGGGGTTAATAATCTTAAAATAGTGTTTGCGATGCGGGAGGGGCGGCGGTTTAGGGGTTAATAGGTTTATTATAGTGGTGACGATTTAGGGAGCGCGGAATAGTGGTAAATATTTTTTTTTAATGGCGGCAATGTCCGGAGCGCAGATTAGGGGTTAATAAATTTATTATAGTGTTTACAATGCAGGGGGTTAATAAGTAGTTCATGGGTGTTAGTGTACTTTGTGAAAGTTTAGTTATGAGCTTTATGTTACAGCTTTGTAGCATAAAACTCATAACTACTGACTTTAGATGGCGGTCTGGATCTTGTCAGTATAGGGTGTACCACTCACTTTTTGGCCTCCCAGGCAAATTCGTAATACCGGCGCTATGGGAGTCCTATTGAAAAACTTTTTTAAAAGTGCGGTACTGACGTTGCGTGACAGCCAAAAAGGTGTGCGGTACACCTATACCTACAAGACTTGTAATAGCGGCGTTAGGGAAAAAGCAGCGTTATGAAGCATAACGATGCCTTTTAATTCATAACGCAAAACTCGTAATCTAGCTGTATATGTGCAAATTTATATTGTGCTGAAAATAATGACATATGGTGCTATTACCCTTTATTATAACTCTCTGCACTGTCAATACTTACAGTTGTGCTCATAAGTTTACATACCCTGGCAGAATTTATGATTTCTTGTTAATTTTTCAGAGAATGTGAATGATAACACAAAAACTTTTCTTTCACTCATGGGTAGTGTTTGGCTGAAGCCATTTATTATCAATCAACTGTGTTTACTCTTTTTAAATCATAATGACAACAGAAACTACCCAAATGACCGTGATCAAAAGTTTACATACCCTGGTGATTTTGGCCTGATAACATGCACACAAGTTGACACAAAGGGATTTGAATGACTATTAAAGGTAACCATACTCACCTGTGATCTGTTTGCTTGTAATTAGTGCGTGTGTATTAAAGGTCAATCATTTTCTGGACTCCTGACAGACTTGCATCTTTCATCCAGTGCTGCACTGACGTTTCTGGATTCTGAGTCATGGGGAAAGCAAAAGAATCATCAAAGGATCTCCGGGAAAAGTTAGTTGAACTGTATAAAACAGGAAAGGGATATAAAAAGATAGGTAGACCAACTAAAATTTCAGCCACAACTGCCAGGAAAATTGTTTGGGATGCAAAGAAAAACCCACAAATAACTTCAGGTGAAATATAGGACTCTCTGAAAACATGTGCTGTGGCTGTTTCAAGATGCACAATAAGGAGGCACTTATATATACATATAGATCACTAGCTCACAATAAATTCAATAGCGATATACATAGGACAATTAAATATTATAAATTAATGTTAAAAGGTATAAATAAATAATATAGAATGTTAAATCTTTAGCTGTATTATGACAAACAGAAAGAATTTCAAATTATATGTTATTTTGCTGTTATTTTGTCTTTTTTCTTATTATATATAGCTGTTAAATTTATAATCAAATATTGTAATCCACCTTTAATAAAGAAAACAGTGTAAATCCACCTTTATAAATGGGAAACCACCTTGTAGCTTGTAGATTACCATTAAAGATAGAAAATATCAACAATACCACCTTAAATAATGAAGGAGATAATACCACCTTAAATTCAAAAGAAATTATTGGAGGATTTTTGAACAAATGAGAACTCAGGGTGGGGTATTTAAATTCAGTAAATATCCCCTTGGATAGCAGTCTTGATAAAGCCTAGTTATAGGCAAAACACGTTGATGTTAATCCAGGGGTCTAAAGAAAGCCACACAGCATTGAAAGAATTCTAACAGTCTCTATTGACAGCTAACACTCTGCGCAGAGTATAGGAAGAGACCACAGGAAGAGATTATAGAAGGAGACCACAACAACTATTGGTCATAACAGATGAACACATACGAAAGTGGAGGTGAGAAGAACCGGTAGCCCTGTTATACCCGCCACCTTTGTAAGACCTATGGCAGATCCAAAATACCAGCATTTCAAATGTGACGTTGTCACACTCCAAGGGGTCAGAGGTGAGATCGGAAATTCAATTGTCCAAGGATAGACCGCAAATGTATTAGCAGCACGCCACATAATTATGAAACAGAAAATGGCAAAGGGACTGGTAACGTATCTCCACTACACATAGTAGTGTGTTCATGGTACATTGATTATTGGCATATAACGGACAGCATACCTAGCATTCACTGCAGTATACAACTATAACAAATCAGTTTATTATGCAACAAAGTGTGATCTGTTAAAAGCCCTGAAGTTGAGAAGTTCACTGGACAGAAGAGCATTATTGACACATTGTACAAGTGAACTTTCTAATAACAAGTGAATTGTGAAACATTTTAACAAATAATATTTAAACGATTATAACTTAATCACCCAACTAATTTTTAAGGTGATATTGATTTGTAAGGTGGTAATTAAACAGCTGTATGAAAGGTAGTATATAAAACCCATACCGATCATTGTCACTAAGAGGAGACGTCGCATACGGTAGTAATAGTGTACGCTTTTTTTATTGTATGAATTTTTATTGTATGATTTTTATTGCAAAGATTTTTATTGCTTAAATTCATTCCATGCACCTTTTATTATGTATTCTAGTTAATAAATCTAATTTTATATTTTGACCAAGTTATGGTGGTATATTGCGTAATATATAGGAACAATGTATTAGAGACAATAATTGTTTGATGTATAACCCATGCATTCCAATACTTTTAGTATTTGTTAGCGCTGTTTATCTTCCCCTTTTTTAGTGATACAATGAGGCCTATTTATCAAGCCGTCAACCACAAATACGCTGGAATTCCGCAGCGTAATTGTGGAGAGCCTGATTCCCCTTATTTATCAAAGCCTACAGACCGGTTGAAATCTATGACGTAACATACGATCCGCCGGTCTCAGTCCGACACAGATCGATGCTTACGTCATTACAGATGTTCTGAATGCAAATTTGGCACTATCTGACAACTTTTGCAAGTTATCAAACTGCTAACAGGTACGCTCGCCACTATTCCGGCCCAGCGTACCTGGTTTTCAATCCGCCGCCCTGGAGGCGGCGGATGCCATAGGAATCAACGGGAGTCTGAAAGCAGCAAAAGCTTATGTTCGCTGCTGCCCGATATCCCATTGATTCCTATGGGAGAATAAAAGTTATGTTTACACCTAACACCCTAACATGTACCCCGAGTCTCAACACCCCTAATCTGCCGCCCCGACATCGCTGCCACCTACATAATGTTATTAACCCCTATTCCGCCGCTCCCTACACCGCCGCCACCTACATTATACTTATTAACCCCTAATCTGCCGCCCCCTATACCTCCGCCACCTACATTATACTTATTAACCCCTAATCTGCCACCCCCAACATCGCCGCCACCAAAATTATACTTATTAACCCCTAATCTTCTGCCCCGCCACCGCCACCACCTACATAATGTAATTAACCCCTATCCCGCCGCTCCCGGAGTCCACCGCAACTAAATAAATGTATTAACCCCTAAACCCCTGGCCTCCCACATCACTAGCACTTACAAAACCTATTAACCCCTAAACCGCCAGCCCCCCACATCGCCATAAACTAAATTAACCTATTAACAACAGCCCTATCTTATAATAAATTTAAACTTACCTTTAGATTTAAATTAAACTATTTTAAACTAATAATTAATCTACCCTAACTATTATACTAAAATTACATTAAACTATATTAAACTATTAATTAATCTACCCTATTAGACTAAAATTACATTAAACTATATTAAACTAATAATTAACCTACCCTAACTGTTATACTAAAATTACATTAAACTACAAATTAAATTAAATATATTATATAGTTAAAAACCTAACCCTACTCAAATAATTTAAATCTACTATTAAAAATTACAAAGTTACAAATAAATAACAACTAAGTTACACAAAATAACAAACACAAAATAAAAAATAAATTATCAAATATTTAAAACTAATTACACCTAATCTAAGAAAATAATTACACCTAATCTATGAAAATAAAAAAGCCCCCCCAAAATAAAAAAAACCCTAGCCTACAATAAACTACCAATGGCCCTTAAAAGGGCCTTTTGCAGGGCATTGTCCCAAAGAAATCAGCTCTTTTACCTGTAAATAAAAAATACAAATACCCCCCCCAACAGTAAAACCCACCACCCACACAACCAAACCCCCCAAATAAAAACCTAATCTAAAAAACCTAAGCTCCCCATTGCCCTAAAAAGGGCATTTGTATGGGCATTGCCCTTAAAAGGGCATTTAGCTCTTTTTCAAAAGCCCAAACTTTAATCTAAAATTAAAACCCACCCAATAAACCCTTAAAAAAGCCTAACACTAACCCCCGAAGATCCACATACAGTTTCTGAAGAGCCGACATCCATCCACAACGAAGCGGCAGAAGTCCTCATCGAATCCGGCAGAAGTCTTCATCCAAGCGAGCCAACGTCTTCATCCAACCGGGCAGAAGTCTTCATCCAGACGGCATCTTCTATCTTCATCCATCCGGCGTGGAGCAGCTCCATCTTCAAGACATCCGGCGCGCAGCATCCTCTTCTTACAACGTCTTCTTCCGAATGAATTACATCATCCAAGATGGCGTCCCTTAGATTCCGATTGGCTGATAGAATTCTATCAGCCAATCGGAAATTAAGGTTTAAAAAATCCAATCAGCCAATAGAATGCGAGCTCAATAATATTGGCTGATTGAAACAGCCAATAGGATGAAAGTTCAATCCTATTGGCTGATTGCAACAGCCAATAGGATTTTTTCAACCTTAATTCCGATTGGCTGATAGAATTCTATCAGCCAATCGGAATCTAAGGGACGCCATATTGGATGATGTCATTTAAAGTAACCTTCATTCGGAAGAAGACGTCGTAAGAAGAGGATGCTCCATGCCGGATGTCTTGAAGATGGAGCCGCTCCACGCCGGATGGATGAAGATAGAAGATGCCGTCTGGATGAATACTTCTGCCTGGTTGGATGAAGACGTCGACCTGCTTGGATGAAGACTTCTGTCAGCTTCAATGAGGACTTCTGCCGCTTCGTTGAGGATGGATGTCGGCTCTTCAGAAACTGTAAGTGGATCTTCGCGGGTTAGCGTTAGGCTTTTTTAAGGGTTTATTGGGTCAGTTTTAATTTTAGATTAGGGTTTGGGCTTTTGAAAAAGAGCTAAATGCCCTTTTAAGAGCAATGCCCATACAAATGCCCTTTTCAGGGCAATGGGGAGCTTAGGTTTTTAAGATTAGGTTTTTATTTGGGGGGGTTGGTTGTGTGGGTGATGGGTTTTACTGTTGGGGGGTATTTGTATTTTTTATTTACAGGTAAAAGAGCTGATTTTTTGGGGGCAATGCCCCACAAAAGGCCCTTTTAAGGGCCATTGATAGTTTATTGTAGGCTAGGGTTTTTTTTTTATTTTGGGGGGGCTTTTTTATTTTGATAGGGCTCTTAGATTAGGTGTAATTAATTTAAATATTTGATAATTTATTTTTTATTTTGTGTAACTTAGTGTTTATTTATTTTTTTGTAACTTAGTGTTTGTTATTTTTTGTAACTTAGTTGTTAGTTTTTTATAATTTTATAATTTTTAATAGTAGATTTAAATTATTTGAGTAGGGTTAGGTTTTTAAATATGTAATTTAGTTAATTTAATTTGTAGTTTAATGTAATTTTAGTATAACAGTTAGGGTAGATTAATTATTAATTTAATATAGTTTAATGTATTTTAGTATAACAGTTAGGGCAGGTTAATTATTAGTTTAATATAGTTTAATTTAATTCTAAAGGTAAATTTTCATTTATTATAAGATAGGGATGAGTTAATATTTAATATAAAGTTAGCGGGTTGTTAGGTTTAGGGGTTAAAAGGTTAATTTAGTTTATGGCAATGTGGGGGCTGGCGGTTTAGGGGTTAATAGGTTTAGTAAGTGGTAGTGATGTGGGAGGCCAGAGGTTTAGGGGTTAATACATTTAGTTAGTTGCGGCGGGGTCCGGGAGCGGCGGGGATAGGGGTTAATAGCTTTATTAGAGTTGTGGCGGTGTCGGGGAGCAGTGGGATAGGGGGTTAATAACTTTATTTAGTTGTGGCGGGCTCCGGGAGTGGTGGGATAGGGGTTAATACATTTATTAGAGTTGCGGTGAGCTCCGGGAGCGGCGGGATGGGGATTAATACCTTTATTAAAGTTGCTGCGGGGTCAGGGAGCGGCGGGATAGGGGTTAAACAGTTTAGTATAGTGGTGGTGTTTAGTGACAGTATATAAATAAGGCTGGGGAAAAGCCGAATAGCAGCAAGATCTATGACTGTTTAGTTCACTACAGTCCGCTGCTCATCGCCCTGTACTTGGTGCGCGGCTTGTTGACAGTTTTTTTTATAAATATGGAGAGCGTATTCAGGTCCAAGGCCGCAATGTTAGGCAATGTCAGGCCAGCGTATTGGTGCCGTTGAATGCAAGAAAGTTAACGGCTTGATAAGTAGGCCTGATTGTCTTGTCAACTTCTGTGCATACGCTATGTTGTTCAGCTATCCGTTCTCCCGGCTTTGAGTGTGGAGCCGTTTTTAGTTTACCACGTTACCATGGTAAGGGTTACGTAGCACGCATGTGGTGTGGTCGATGTTGAATGACGTCACTCGCCAGTGCCGGGGTTGCGACAGCATTCCACCGCATGGAGATCGCATCTCTGATGATGATGGCTTACAGCTGCTGATAGAATTTTGTTTTGGTGGTGAGTATATAAGTAGCATGATGTGTATTAGTATTTAAAACTAAACTTCCAATGTAAGTTCTCTTTTTAAAAGGTGTTTAAACCATCAACAATACTAGCATAATCAATATTTTCCTAACCACTGAATGTAATCTGGGGAGCAGACTCCAACTAGTGTGTCTCTCATAGCATAATTCGCCAGACTATTTTGGCTGCCCCCAATGCAAGGAATTAACATCATATCTATAGGGCTATTAAACCACCAGACTAAACAGGAGTTACGCAATTTAGACTTCCTGTAAAGGAGATAATTTTGTATTTAAGGAGCAGAAATCAAGCATTAAAAAAACAAAAAACATTTGAGTAATTGCTCTAAACTATATTACTTGTAAATCCAAATAGTGTGTCACACACACAAAATAACTTACTAAACTACCTTTCTGCATCTTCCTCAACAGGAAGGAATTTACATTAGCATATGTATAGGGCAAGCTACAACTCTAGGTGTAACGAATTTAGAGAACTGATCAGATAATACCTTTGTAAAAAAAAAATTGTGCAAGAAAATTACAATCATTATAAAATGGACATTATATTCAAAATGTGTCTGTTATATTTATAAAGGAGCAGAAGTCAATCATTTTAAACTGACTAAACGACAAAGAAAGGCTGGCCCACTCAGCAAACGACTATCTTCTTTGTAAAGAAGCAAAGTACTGTGAAGCTTTTTTTGTAAAAAAAAACAACAACAAAAAAAAACATTTATATGGGACCAAGACAACAAGTAAATATCATGTCTCTTAAATTCATTTAATTTTTACAGAAAACTAAATTTGAAAATATTTTACTCTCAAAATTTAGGCCCATACCAAGCTTAAAAAAAAATGTATCCTAAAAATGTAGGCCTAACTTAACTTCCTGACTTAAACCCATGCAGTGACCAATAAAAACATTATTTGAAGAAAACACACACAACATGTTTAACATGGACAACTCTGATAGAAAACTGGCTCATCAATAATAAAAAAAAAGTATCCATTTTCCAAAAAAAATAAAACACAAGAGCAACAAAATGCAGGTCAAATGTAAACTCTAATTCGAAGCTACAGACAATGGGGCCTATTTATTATGGTGCGAGCAGACATGATCTGATATAGCGTATCATGTCCTCTGCACATCGATAAATGCCGACAGCATATGCTGTCGGCATTTATCATTGCACCAGCAGTTCTTGTGAACTGCTGGTGCAATGCCGCCCCCTGCAGATTCGCGGCCAATCGGGCCACTAGCAGGGGGTGTCAATCAACCCGATCGACACCGTGTTTCTGTCTGTCCGCCTCAGAGCAGGCGGACAGGTTATAGAGCAGCGGTCTTTAGACCGCTGCTTCATGACTTCTGTTTCCAGCGAGCCTTCAGGAAATACGGGGCATCAAGCTCTGTACGGAGCTTGATAAATTGACCCCAATGTATAAATCCCAGCAGTAAAACAAGCAGTATTTGTATACAACCATTCTAAAAATTGCTACAAAGTTTACCAAACCTAGTAACCAGAAAAAGGCCTTAAATCTTATACAACAGGCCTGCTGGAGCCAACCATTATGTGCTCTGTTTAAATACTACAAAATAAAATAACTGTAAAAACACCAAATTTACCTTTACTGCACTTAAAAACATTTTTGTAGTAACACACAATTTTCTTTGACTGAGGCCCAAGCCTGGGCTAAATTTACCACCACCCATGAAACTCTATCGGCTAGATTATGAGTTGTGCGCTAGGCTTAAAAAGCAGCGTTGGCCGGTCCCAACGCTGCTTTTTAATGCCCGCTGGTATTATGAGTCCTTGCAGGTACAGGTGTACTGCTCACTTTTTTGACCAGACTTGGAAATACCAGCAAATCCACTTACGGCAATTGCGTATCCTATTTTTTCAATGGGACTTGCATAGCGCCGGTATTACGAGTCTGCCAAAAAGTGAGCGGTACAAACCCTCTCCTGTCAAGACTGGTACCGCATTTAAAGTCAGTAGTTAAGAGTTTTACACTACAGACGCCATAGCATAAAACTCTTAACTAAAGTGCTAAAAAGAACACTAACACCTATAAACTACCTATTAACCCCTAAACTGAGGCCCCCCACATTGCAAACACTAAAATAAATTTTTTTAACCCCTAATCTGCCGAACCGGACATCGCCGCCACTATAATAAATATATTAACCCCTAAACTGCCGCACTCCCCGCCTTGCAAATATTAGTTAAATATTATTACCCCTAATTCTGCCGTTCCTAACATCGCCGCCACCTACCTACATTTATTAACCCTAATCTGCCGCCCCCAACGTCGCCGCCACTATACTAAAGTTATTAACCCCTAAATCTAAGTCTAACCCTAACCCTAACACCCCCCTAACTTAAATATAATTTAAATAAATCTAAATAAAATTCCTATCATTAACTAAATAATTCCTATTTAAAACTAAATACTTACCTATAAAATAAACCCTAAGCTAGCTACAATATAAATAATAGTTACATTGTAGCTAGCTTAGGTTTATTTTTATTTTACAGGCAAGTTTGTATTTATTTTAACTAGGTACAATAGTTATTAAATAGTTATTAACTATTTAATAACTACCTAGCTAAAATAAAGACAAAAGTACCTGTAAAATAAAACCTAACCTAAGTTACAATAACACCTAACACTACACTATAATTAAATAAATTAACAAATTTAACAACAATTAAATACAATTAAATAAAATGATCTAAAGTACAAAAAAAACCCACTAAATTACAGAAAATAATAAACAAATTACAAGATTTTTAAACTAATTACACCTAATCTAATCCCCCTAACAAAATAAAAAAGCCCCCCCAAAATAAAAAAAGCCCTTACCCTACACTAAATTACAAATAGCCCTTAAAAGGGCCTTTTGCGGGGCATTGCCCCAAAGTAATTAGCTCTTTTACCTGTAAAAAAAATTACAAACCCCTCACACCATACCCATAGAGCCGAAATGCGTAAAAGAGACCTAGCTCCAGCATACAGCTCCAGCAAACAACCCAGAACTAACTGGCCAGTTAGAAAGACATCCGATACTCCCAGGACCCGCCACACCTGTGAGCAGACACGTTCCACAGTTGGCGTTACGAGGGTAAAGATTTTTGTTCATGTGAAGAAGCCATTAAGAGGTGGTCTGTAGTGAACACAGAAAGTAAAAGAAGGAAAAAGTTATTCCCTACACTGAGACAGGTTGACTGGAAGCTGAAACACTGCACCGGGTACGAGTCCAAGGACGCCGCCACTATTAGGGCGAGCCCGGTCGAACAGTGATAAATACAGCAACCCTAAAACGGATCAACTGTTTTGCAAACATCCATTCCTGTCCGGTAAGAAGTGTGACATGCAGTCAATCTATAAGCTAAGCCTGAAATAAAAGGGTAATAATATAATCTCTTCCTCTCTTCTGTCTAATAATATAATCCAACTGCATATAATATTAACAAAATATCTCCTCACAATTTAAGGGATTTAAATGCTGAACAATAACTTTTAGCACGGGTATCTAATATTAGAAGTGAATATTAATTTAAAAGAACGGATCTCCATATACAGCTTTAAAGGGACACTATACTTTTTTACAGGAACTTGTCACTCTACAATCTAAGAACTTTTGAAATACCAAAATAACAAATTGTAAATATAACAGCGATACAGCCTGTGCTACATAATAACTTTCATTCCTAAATTTATATTATTTACAAATTGGAATTTTTTTTATATCCATTGCCGTTTTATAGCTACACATCAATTCTTGTAGCATAGAAACTTGCTTGTCTTTTCATCACTTATCACATTTTTTTCTTTTTGTCTAACAAAAACTTTTTTCATTTAATTTTTTTCATTTTTTATTCTTATTTTTATTTTTTTAAATCGATTTAAGAACCAAGTGTCTATGACCTTTTTTTTTTTTTTTTTTTTTTTTAACATTTTTAAGAGTCATTCATTTAGATGTATGCAATTAATAGTGAACGTTCACGCAATTTTTAAATATATACAAAACTATTTTATATTTGTCTATGTATTAATATCTGATATTAAAAATACCTATTTTATAACCGCTATCTTCTGCTATTGAGATTTTATTACTGCGATCTCTAAATCAGCCATTGTAGTTATAATGCATTTATATGACTAATGGTTTATTATAACAGTATTGGAACAGGTTAATAATTTACTGAAACAGTTAGCCGTTGGCGCCACCTCATACCCCATCCCAAATCTTGTACACCCACACAACCAACCCTACTCTAAAACCCACCCAATACCCCCTTAAAAAAACCTAACACTAACCCCTTGAAGATCACCTTACCGGGAGAAGTCTTCACCCAACCGGGCCGAAGTCCTGAACGAAGCCGGGAGAAGTCTTCATCCAAGCCGGGCGAAGTGGTCCTCCAGACGGGCAGAAGTCTTCATCTAGACGGCATCTTCTATCTTCATCCATCTGGCACAGAGTGGGTCCATCTTCAAGACATTCGACGCGGAGCATCCTCTTCAATCGACGGCTAACACAGAATGAAGGTACCTTTAAGTGATGTCATCCAAGATGGCATCCCTTCAATTCCGATTGGCTGATAGAATTCTATCAGCCAATCGGAATTAAGGTGTTAGCCGTCGATTGAAGAGGATGCTCCGCGTCGGATGTCTTGGAGATGGACCCACTCCGCGCCGGATGGATGAAGATAGAAGATGCCGTCTGGATGAAGACTTCTGCCCGTCTGGAGGACCACTTCGCCCGGCTTGGATGAAGACTTCTCCCGGCTTCGTTGAGGACTTCGGCCCGGTTGGGTGAAGTCTTCTCCCGGTAAAGTGATCTTCAAGGGGTTAGTGTTAGTTTTTTTAAGGGGGTATTGGGTGGGTTTTAGAGTAGGGTTGGTTGTGTGGGTGGTGGGTTATAATGTTTGGGGGGGGGTTGTAATTTTTTTTACAGGTAAAAGAGCTGATTACTTTGGGCAATGCCCAGCAAAAGGACCTTTTAAGGGCTATTTGTAATTTAGTGTAGGGTAGGGGGCTTTTTTTATTTTGTGGGGGCTTTTTATTTTGTTAGGGGGATTAGATTAGGTGTAATTAGTTTAAAAATCTTGTAATTTATTTATTATTTTCTGTAATTTAGTGTTTGTTTGTTTTTGTACTTTAGATAATTGTATTAATTGTATTTAATTGTTGTTAAATTAGTAATTTATTTAATTATAGTGTAGTGTAATTGTAACTTAGGTTAGGTTTTATTTTACAGGTACTTTTGTCATTATTTTAGCGAGGTAGTTAGTAAATAGTTAATAACTATTTAATAACTATTGTACCTAGTTAAAATAAATATAAACTTGCCTGTAAAATAAAAATAAACCCTAAGCTAGCTACAATGTAACTATTAGTTATATTGTAGCTAGCTTAGGGTTTATTTTATAGGTAAGTATTTAGTTTTAAATAGGAATTATTTAATTAATGATAGGAATTTTATTTAGATTTATTTAAATTAATTTTAAGTTAGGGGGTGTTAGGGTTAGGGTTAGACTTAGATTTAGGGGTTAATAACTTTAGTATAGTGGCGGCGACGTTTGGGGCGGCAGATTAGGGGATAATAAATGTAGGTAGGTGGTGGCGACATAGGGGGCGGCAGATTAGGGTTTAATAAATATAATGTAGGTGTCGGCGATGTCGGGGGTGGCAGATTAGGGGTTAATAAGTGTAAGATTAGGGGTGTTTAGACTCGGGGTTCATGTTAGGGTGTTAGGTGTAGACATAAAATGTATTTCCCCATAGGAATCAATGAAGCTGCGTTAAGGAGCTTTACGCTGCTTTTTGGCAGGTGTTAGACTTTTTTTCAGCCGGCTCTCCCCGTTGATTCCTATGGGGAAATCGTGCACAAGCACGTTACACCAGCTCACCGCTAACGTAAGCAGCGCTGGTATGGGAGTGCGGTATGGAGCAAAATTTTACTCAACGCTCACTTCTTGTCTGGGTTGTAAAAACCCGTAATACTAGCGCTGTCTGTAAGTGAGCGGTGAGCATAAACTGCTCATTAGTACCGCACAGCTCAAAACGAAAAACTCGTAATCTAGCCGTTTGGAAATGCAAATTTATACAGACAAAGTATACCTGAATTACAGGTTTTCCAAACCATGCATTTTCTTCAGAAACATTTCAAACGAAATATGCATGATCTAACCTGTAAAAATTCTAAAATTAAATCAACATATCTGATTCCTGCAAAAATAATTGGCATATGGATTTGTCTATAAACTTTGTGGCCATCAAAATGTGGTTTTTAATAATTATTATGGAGACCCTTTGGAAACAATGGAGACCCTTTTTTATGGTGTTTATTTAAGGGTTCTGTTATTATTCACTTAACTTAGGTGTAATGGTTTTAGTGGGCTTTTTACAAGATAATTTTCAACTAAGGATATCAATAGAATGAAGCAAATTAGATTTAGAAGTAAGTTGGAATGTAGTTTAAAATCACGTGCCCTGCCTGAATCATGAAAGAAACATTTTAGTTTCATGTCCCTTTAACATCAGGTTGTGTGCATAGTGGGGATTTACAAATTAGTACCTTAATCTTATAAACTTAAATAAAATAGGAAATATGCATTTTAATTACTTGCATGTTATTTGAAATTGTTACCTTAAAGGAAAGGAAACCCAAAAATTTTCTTTTGTGACTCAGACAGAGCATACAATTTTTTTTTTTATTTTTTTTTTTACTTCTATTATCAAATTTGCTTTGTTCCCATGAGATTCTGTGTTGAAGAGATACCTAGGTATACATCTGCAGCACTGCATGGCAGGAAATAGTGCAGTCATCTAGTGCACTTGCAAATGGATAACATTCTTGTAAAACAGCTGCCATATAGTGCTCCAGAAATGAGTCGGCTTCTAAGCTTAAATACCTGCTATTCAACAAAAGATAACAAGAGAACAAAGAAAAATTATAATAGAAGTATATTAGAAAAGTTGTTTAAAATCACATTATCTATCTGAATCATGATAAATGTCATGCGCCTAGATTTAGAGTTCTGCGGTAGCCGTCAAAATCAGCGTTAGGGGGTCCTAACGCTGGTTTTTACCGCCCGCTGGTATTTAGAGTCAGTCATTAAAGGGTCTAACGCTCACTTTGCAGCCGCGACTTTTCCATACCGCAGATCCCCTTACGCCAATTGCGTAGCCTATCTTTTCAATGGGATCTTTCTAACGCCGGTATTTAGAGTCTTGGCTGAAGTGAGCGTTAGAAATGGAATCAGCCAATCAGATTCAAGTTCAATCCGATTGGCTGATCCAATCAGCCCATCGGATTGAACTTGAATCTGATTGGCTGATTCCATCAGCCAATCAGAATTTTCCTACCTTAATTCTGATTGGCTGATAGAATCCTATCAGCCAATCGGAATTCGAGGGACGCCATGTTGGATGACGTCATTTAAAGGAACCTTCATTTGGACTTAGGACGTCGGAAGAAGAGGATGGATCCGCGCTGGAGGTCTTCAAGATGGAGCCGCTCGTCATCGGATGAAGATAGAAGATGCCACTTGGATGAAGATGGTTGCCGGTCCGGATCTCCTCTTCTGCCCGGATAGGATGAAGACTTTGGAGCCTCTTCTGGACTTCTTCAGCCGCTTGATAGAAGACTTCAGCCGGATGATGGATCTCCAGCCCCCGCTTTGGCTTGGATGAAGATTTCGGATACCTGGTGTGGTGAAGATAAGGTAGAAAGATCTTCAGGGGCTTAGTGTTAGGTTTTATTTAAGGGGGGGTTTGGGTTAGATTAGGGTATGTGGGGTGGTGGGTTGTAATGTTGGGGGGGGTATTGTGTTTATTTTTACAGGCAAAAGAGCTGATTATTTTGGGGCATGCCCCGCAAAAGGCCTTTTAAGGGCTGGTAAGGTAAAAGAGCTTTCTATTTTAATTTTAGAATAGGGGTAGGGGCATTTTTTATTTTGGGGGGCTTTGTTATTTTATTAGGGGGGCTTAGAGTAGGTGTAATTAGCTTAAAATTGTTGTAATATTTTTATTATGTTTGTAATTCATTTTTTTATTTTTTGTACTTTAGTTAGTTTATTTAATTGTATTTATGTGTAGGGATTTGTATGTAATTAATTTATTGATAGTGTAGTGTTAGATTTATTTGTAGGTATTGTATTTAATTAATTTATTGATAGTGTAGTGTTAGGTTTAATTGTAACTTAGGTTAGGATTTATTTTACAGGTAATTTTGTAATTATTTTAACTAGGTAACTATTAAGTAGTTATTAACTATTTAATAGCTATTGTACCTGGTTAAAATAAATACAGGTAGCCCTCAGTTTACGCCGGGGTTAGGTTCCAGAAGGAATGGTTGTAAATCGAAACCATTGTAAATTGAAACCCAGTTTATATTGTAAGTCAATGGGAAGTGAGGGAGATAGGTTCCAGGCCCCTCTCAAAATTGTCATAAGTAACACCTAATACATTATTTTTAAAGCTTTGAAATGAAGACTTTAAATGCTAAACAGCATTATAAACCTAATAAAATAATCACACAACACAGAATATATAATTAAACTAAGTTGCTAAACAGCATTATAAACCTAATAAAATCACACAACACAGACTTCACTTGCATTTTTCTGCAAACGTTTTTTTCTATGCATTCCAATCTGGACTGATTTAGAGACAGGAAGATCTTGTTCCTTTGAAATCTGCTCGATAGCTCAGGTCTGGTTAAACTGATTAATTTCAGTTTGCTTGGCTACGCTGCAACACAAGCGGACAGCTCCACCTACTGGCTATTTTAATAAATGCACTGCTTCTCAATAGCAGTCACATGAATGGAAAAAAAGGTTGTTATTCTGAAACGGTGTAAATTGAACCGTTGTAAAACGAGGGCCACCTGTACAAAGTTGCCTGTAAATTAAATATTAATCCTAAAATAGCTACAATATAATTATAATTTATATTGTAGCTATATTAGGATTTATTTTACAGGTAAGTATTTAGCTTTAAATAGGAATAATTTATTTAATAAGAGTTAAATTATTTTGTTAGATTTAAATTATATTTAATTTAGGGGGGTGTTAGTGTTAGGGTTAGATTTAGCTTTAGGGGTTAATCCATTTATTAGAGTAGCGGTGAGGTCCGGTCGGCAGATTAGGGGTTAATAATTGAAGTTAGGTGTCGGCGATGTTAGGGAGGGCA
The DNA here is from genome assembly GCF_027579735.1 of Bombina bombina. Classification (NCBI taxonomy): domain Eukaryota; kingdom Metazoa; phylum Chordata; class Amphibia; order Anura; family Bombinatoridae; genus Bombina; species Bombina bombina. The sequence goes on from NC_069502.1 coordinate 625,959,079, forward strand.
GATTAGGGGTTAATACTATTTATTATATGGTTTTTGAGGCGGGAGTGAGGCAGATTAGGGGTTAATAACTTTATTATAGTAGCGGTGAGGTCCGGTCGGCAGATTAGGGGTTAATAATTGTAGGTAGGTGGCGGCAACGTTGGGGGCGGCAGATTAGGGGTTAATAAATATAATATAGGGGTCGGCGGTGTTAGGGGCAGCAGATTAGGGGTACATAGGATAACGTAGGTTGCGGCGGTGTACGGAGCGGCAGATTAGGGGTTAATTGTATAATGCAGGGGGTCAGCGATAGCGGGGGTCGGCAGATTAGGGGGTTAATAAGTGTAGAGGTTAGGGGTGTTTAGACTCGGGGGTTCATGTTAGGGTGTTAGGTGCAGACTAGGAAGTGTTTCCCATAGGAAACAATGGGGACGCGTTAGGAGCTGAACGCTGCTTTTTTCAGGTGTTAGGTTTTTTTTTCAGCTCAAAATGCCCCATTGTTTCCTATGGGGAAATCGTGCACGAGCACGTTTTTGAAGCTGGCTGCGTCCGTAAGCACCGCTGGTATTTAGAGTTGCAGTGTCTGTAAATTATGCTCTACGCTCCCTTTTTGGAGCCTAACGCATCCATTCTGTGAACTCTAAATACCAGTGGTATTTAAAAGGTGCGGGGAGAAAAAAACACGCGTAGCTAACGCACCCCTTTGGCCGCAGAACTCTAAATCTAGCCGTTAGTCTCTTTATCTGTGATTTATATTATGCCTGCTTCTTTATATGTTTCAGTTACTGTTCCATCATAAATTAATACTCAAGTACTGGTTAGTAATACATTAGCTGTTAGTGCTCTGTTGCTGGTTTGTAATGAATTAACTGCTAGTGATCCATTACTGGTTAGTAATACATTGCCTGATAGTTTTCAGTTGCTGGCTATTAATACATTACCTGTTACTAGTGCTAAGTTATTTATGGTCTAACCAACAGACAGAGTGACTAATTCAACTGACAGAGTGACTAATTCACTTTCCCAGAATGTTCTCACTTTTAGTCTATCTCCTGCTAATAATAAAAAAAACCTCAGTAGTTTTTATGTAGGTGAGGATTGCATGAAAGATACATATGACATGAGCTTGGTTTTCATTTGTTCTAGATAAAAGAGAAAAAAAATTCTCATATAGAAGAATGAGAAAATAAATAAAAGCACATTTCGGTGCATACTATTCTTGGGAGATTTAACACCTGGAGACTTTGCAAAGCAAGTTTGCAATATATAAATAAATGCTGCATATAAAGTATATAAAACATACCACCTCTAAAATAAGTAATAACTATACCAATCAGATATTCAAATCATGCTCAGTGCTGAAAAAAATTTGTTCATGCAAACCTGTTTAAAGGGACATATAACATGTTGATATTGTAATAAAATACAAGTTTATGTATAGAAAAACACGTTGAAACATATTCTCATTATTTAATATGCACCATTTTCATGTAATATAACTCTGAAATTGTAGATTGTCCCATCGTCAAGGACAACTACAAAATTAGTTTGGGTGACTTGGGCACAGGAAAGTCTTTTTTCTGTGTATTTATATTTAAAATGACACATTTTCAATTTATTTAAATTATTTGACCCATGCTTGGGCATTCATAGAGGCGGGAGGGCTGTGGTGGGCCGCTCTGGTACACCGCTGCTGAAATTGGAGGCATCATGTCAGGAGGAGATCCGGGTGGGCTCTCGCATGTCATCCATTGGGCTCCACATAAAGGTATTCCGTACAAGCAGATACCCATGGAGGGGAGCTTTTTAGGAAATACTTATGTCCAGTGAGTTTGCTGTGCTACATATGCTATTAATGAAATAAGCTTTGATGTGGTGACCATTGTTTTTTGGATGTCATATTGCCACTAACCTAATGAGCATAGGATTTAGTGAGGCATTAAAATTAACTGAAACATAAAGACATTCTAATAGTTTTATTGGAAGCATCATTAGATTTAAAAACTCCACCGGTGTCTTTAAGTTGTATTTCACATATTGATTTTTTTTATTTTATTTGTATTCTCTAACTATTAAAAGTGGTATATATCAGTTACTTATTCCAAGCACACTCTCCTTTTGGGTTATTAAGTTGGGCCATGCAAGTATGAGCTGCGCTGTCCTGAAGTACACTGCTGCTGGAATTAAAGGTGTGCATATGTGTGTGAGGTGTGTTTGTGGAGTGTGTGAGGTGTGTGTGTGTGCATACTGTGTGTGTGTGTATGTTTGGAGTGTGTGAGGTATGTGTGTGTATGTTTGGAGTGTGTGAGGTATGTGTGTGTGGAGTGTGTGTGTGTGTGTGTGTGTGTGAAGAGTGTGTGTAGAGTGTATGTGGTATGTGTGTGGTTTGTGTGTGTGAGGTGTGTTGCGGAGTGGGTGTGGTGTGTGAGGTATGTGTGTGTGGAGTTGCTGTGGTGTGTATGTGTGTGGAGTGTTTGAGGAGTGTGAGGTGTGTGTGTGTGTGAGGGGTGTGAGTGTGAGAGGGGTGTGTGTGTGAGATGGGTGTGCGGAGTGGGTGTGCTGCTGTGTGTGTGGTATGGTGTGTGTGTGGTGTGTGTAGGGAGTGTGTGAGGAGTGTAGTGTGTGTGAGGGGTGTGAGTGTGAGAGGGATGTATGTTTGTCTGTCCCTGACTGACTGACTGTGTGTCTGTCTATTCCTGCCACAGCTTGATGGCATATGAAGGAGTTACTGATCTTTTTAGACAAGATAATAAGTTTACAGTATATTATTAATAAGTTTATAGCTATATATATATATATATATATATATCATTTTATTCTTAATACAAATGTGTAATAAAAGTATTTAACTGCGTATAATCTGACACTGTGAAAATTTGGAGTTGAAAAAGTGGGCTAGCTCTTGGGCACATTTTTCAACCCCTGTTTATATGTATTTAATATTTATATACATATATATATATATATATAAATATATTATATATATATTATATATAACACATATGTTGTGCTCATAAGTTACATACCCTGGCAGAATGTATGATTTCTTGGCAATTTTTCAGAGAATATGAATTATAACACAAAAACTTTTCTTTTACTCATGGTTAGTGTTTGGCTAAAGCATTTTATTATCAATCAACTGTGTTTATTCTTTTTAAATTATAATACAACAGAAACTACCCAAATGACCCTGATCAAACGTTTACATACCCTGAGTGAATGTTGGCCTGATAACCTGCACACAAGTTGACACAAAGGGGTTTGAATGCTATTAAAGGTAACCATCCTCACCTGTGATTTGTTTGCTTCTAATTAGTGTGTGTGTGTATAAAAGGCAATGAGGTTTCTGGACTCCTGACAGACCCTTGCATCTTTCATCCAGTGCTGCACTGACGTTTCTGGATTCTGAGTCATGGGAAAAGCAAAGGAATTGTCAAAGGATCTGCGGGAAAAGGTAGTTGAACTGTATAAAACAAGAAAAGGGATGTAAAAAGATATCCAAGGAATTGAGAATGCCAATCAGCAGTGTTCAAAACTCTAATCAAGAAGTGGAAAATGAGGGGTTCTGTTGAAACCAAACCACGGTCAGGTAGACCATCTAAAATTTCAGCCACAACTGCCAGGAAAATTGTTCGGGATGCAAAGAAAAACCCACAAATAACTTCAGGTGAAATACAGTGGTGTGGCTGTTTCAAGATGCACAATACGGAGGCACTTGACGAAAGATGGGCTGCATGGTTGAGTTGCCAGAAGAAAGCCATTACTATGCAAATGCCACAAAGTATCCCGCTTACAATACACCAAACAGCACAGAGAAATGCGTCAAACCTTCTGGCACAAAGTCATCTGGAGTGATGAGACCAAAATTTTGCTTTTTGGCCACAACCATAAAAGCTACATTTGGAGAGGAGTCAACAAGGCCTATGACGAAAGGTACACCATTCCTACTGTGAAACACGGAGGTGGATCGCTGATGTTTTGGGGATGTGTGAGCTACAAAGACATAGGAAATTTGGTCAGAATTGATGGCAAGATGAATGCAGTATGTTATCAAAAATACTGGAGGGAAAATTTGCATTCATCAGCCTGGAAGCTGCGCATGGTACGAACTTGACATTCCTACATGACAATGATCCTAAATCACAGGCCAAGTCAACCTGTCATTGGCTACAGCAGAATAAAGTGAAGGTTCTGGAGTGGCCATCTCAGTCTCCAGACCTCGATTCATTTGAGCCACTCTTGGAGATATTCAAACGGTGCAGTTCATGCAAGACAGCCCAAGAATTTACAGGGAACTGGAGGCTTTTTGCCAAGAAGAATGGGCAGCTTTACCATCTGAGAAGATAAAGAGCCTCATTCACAAATACCACAAAAGACTTCAAGCTGTCATTGATGTTAAAGAGGGCAATACACGTTATTAAAGGGGCAGTCAACCTAAAAAATAATGTTATACAATTCTGCATATAATGCAGAATTATATTACAATATCTTAGCGCAAACTTTATGCAAAATAATATTGCAGCTAAAATTTGATTATAAAAGAAGATTTTTCAGACCGCCGCTCCGGCTCTACTGAGCGGGTCTGGTTTTTCCCCCCCTGAGCGCATCTGGGCAGTTTCTAGTCACAGCCCGGCCCGATCGCGCTATTACACTCAATGTAGCTCGCTCCTGCTCTGTCTGATAGCGGGAGAGATCTACATTGAGTGGAATAGCGCAATCAGGCCGAGTTGTGACTAGACAGCTGCCCAGATGCGCTCAGGGGGAAAACCAGACACCCGCAGTAGAGCAGGAGCGGCGTTCGGAAAAATCATCTTTATAATCAAATTGTAGCTGAAATATTATGTTGCATAAAGTTTGTGCTATGATAATGTTATATAATTCTGCACTATGTGAAGAATAATATAAAAAATGTTTGTAGGTTTACTGGCCCCTTTAAGAACTGGGGTATGTAACTTTTGATCAGGTCATTTGAGTAGTTTCTGTTGTAATTATGATTTAAAAAGAGTAAACACAGTTGATTGATAAGTAAATGGCTTCAGCCAAACACTAACCATGAGTGAAAGAAAATTTTTTGTGTTATCATTCATATTCTCTGAAAAATGGCCAAGAAATCCTAAATTCTGCCAGGGTATGTAAACTTATGACCACAACTGTATACATATATAATATATATATATATATATATATATATATATATATATATATATACAACTCCAATAGTAAGTCCAGCACCTTTCTTTGTACTGTTATCCAGCATTTTGTTCAGCATATTTTCATTTCTTGAATAGTGCACGTACGCTAAGTGAGGTCTGCCAGCCTCACATATATAAATATCAGTGAAACAAACTGATAGCATCAGCACTTTTTAGTAAAAATATCCATTCTTTATTAAGGTAACAAAAATAAAATCAGCATACGTTCGAGTCAACACAGACCCTTAGTCATGCTCATGTACTAAGGGTCTGTGTTGACTCGAAACGTTGCTGTTTTTATTTTTGATACCTTAATAAAGAAATGGATATTTTTACTAAAAAGTGCTGATGCTATCAGTTTGTTTCACTATAATATATATATATATATATATATATATATATATAATATATACTATATTATATTATATATATATATATAATAATAAAAACCAAGAAAAAGTGTATAGGACAAATGTCAATCTAAATGAGTAATTAACAAGAAGCACTGCTTATAATGCAGTATCTTTTACCTCTAGGTGGTGCAGACCCTATTGCAAAAAATCTCTACTCTAAACTATAAGAAAAGAAATGGAACATCCTAATTAATGAACCATACAAAAGATAGGGAATAAAGCACTCTTTTGAATCATCAGTCAAAGTTTAATATACTAGCATAGAAGCTACAGCTCAGATCAAAATATCTCACAATGTTAATTACGTCTTAGCATAGGTATCCAATAAATATATATCATGACATCACATTTGGTAATATACCACAAAGTCACGTGACAGAAAACAGTACCCTGAAGGTGTGCACACCTTAATATCCTTATATCAGTCCTAATCACATCCTGATAGTACCACACACAAACTACACCCTAGCTGCGCACAGTACCCAAAAACATACAAGGGGATAATACTGGGCAGGATTAAATACTGGGATCTAAGTATGGTGATATACTAAACGATGTCAACATGAAGTGAATATAACACATATCCACACTTAGCCAGCAGTACAATATACACTTAGCATAGTGTACAAATCTCATCTTTTAGCAACCAACAGGTATAATGACAGTTTCCCAATATTATAAACGTTCCTTCTCTGTCCCTAGGTCTTTGTGGGCAAAACGAAGAGAATCTTTAAAGATCGTTATCAAAGAGCATCGAGACGACATTAAAGGTGAGGTACAAACAAGTAGTGTAGCTAGCATTACCAAGAGAAGTCATAACAGCAATCCTAGCTGCCTAAGTTTTCAGGCATTGATAAGGGTGTTTTGCATGGTAGAGGAGGAGACATTGATAAGTGTCTCCTCCAAAAAGAATGTAAATGGATCTATACCCTCAATATACCCTCTCCCCAATAGGGCCTTAATGAAAAATTGGACATGGCAAGCTTTATTTCAAATTTAAAAATAAAAATAAAGGTACTATTTGAAAAGGATTTAATTTTTTTTTTTTAAATGTGTACTCAATTTGTGCTTGAAGCTGATTGTAGATATGGGTATACTACTGTACATTTAGTATCCTTAAGATGTTTGGTGGTCTCTAATTCTGCATTTCCTTATTCTCACTTCTATCTTTGATATATCATAATTCATACAATTGTACCAGTGACTCGTTGTAGGGTAGTGAACGCTATATAATTATCTTAGTAATGCTCATTTTTTAAGATGGCACATTATAATTGCGGATTATGCACTATGATAATTTGTTTCAACTTGTATCACTTTGTATATACATAAAGCGTGTTTTTTTGAATTATTTGTTTAGCACATACATGTTAATAGTAGGTTGAGCTTCTCACATATATAAACTCCAATAGCAGGGCATAGATTCCATCAGCCCTGAGGAAGCCCCGTCTGCACATGACGTTGGGGGTGAAACGATCGTAGCTTTGAACACTTAAGCACGTGACGTACCCAGAAGTGGAAGCACGCTGTTTTTCCACGCCATGTGCTTTTTCGGCGTTCAAGTCCCTAGTGCACTAAGCAGCAGCCGGTGGATTGCAAGGAGAACCACAACAGATTACAACGTAACTATATTGATTACAGCTCCTTTTCATTGGATACAGATAAGTGTATTGACACACGTAACATTTTATCTATCGTTGTCTGAAACTCTGGCTATTCCGCCAGTTGTGGAGGATCATCCTGTATGACCCTGTTTGGCCAGTGAATGGAACGTTTATATTATTGGGGAACTGTCATTATACCTGTTGGTTGCTGAAAGATGAGATTTGTACACAATGCTAATGTATATTGTACTGCTGCTAAGCTGTGGATATGTGTTATATTCACTTCATTGTTGCACATCGTTAGTATATCACCATACTTATATCCCAGTATTTAACCTGCCCAGTATTATCCCTTGGATGTTTCTTGGGAACTGTGGCACAGCTAGGGTGTATTATGTGTGTGGTACTATCAGGATGTTGATTATACTGATATAAGGATATAAGTGTGCACACCTTCAGGGTACTGTTTTCATCGTGACTTTGTTGGTATATTAAAAATGTGATGTCATGATATATATTTATTGGATACCTATGCTAATTATTAACATTGTGCGACATTATATTGATCTGAGCTGTAGCTTCTATGCTAGTATATTAAACTTGACTGATGATTCAAAAGAGTGCTTTAATTCCCTATCTTTTGTATGGTTCATTAATTTGGATTGTTCCATTTCTTTTCTTATAGTTTAGAGTAATTATATATATTATATATTATATAATATATATATATATATATATATATAGTATATATATAAAGAAAAAGCAGACTTGCACTCACTGGTCTTTTTGTGAAATAATTTACTGCAAAAAATGTGACGTTTCGAGGACTAAATCCCCTTCCTCAGACAATGTGTTTAACAAACAAGAGTGACTTGATGTGGGCTTCGATCTATGTCTATTTTTCTTCTGTTTGTTTGTAATCTAGGGCTACTATAGTAATGCATGGGGTCTATGGCACATTATGGCACATTATGGTAAATAACGGTCAATGGTGTAATCACAACGTCTTATATTTCCTTACTGTGTACTCTATACTCTTTTCTATTTTCTACGTCCAATTGGAGAATGTGTTTGGCTGATAGATTTTTCGATCTAATTACAATTGAGGTCACAAACGAGTTTTTGACCGTGGCGATACATATTAACATTTGATTGTGCATCTTTTGATTGTTGGATCCTCTGTATGTGCTCCTCTCTGTTACAGCTTAAGGGTGGTTGTAACCATTACTCTATTAGTTTTTTGCCTTATCAGTTTTTGCCTTAGGGCTGTATAGTTTATGTGCGTCTTGCGGCTTCTGGTCACCGTGGCAACGTAAACAATCCCGGTGATTGGCTGTTTGCCCCCCACACGGAGAGTCCCTACGTGAGATTGGGGTTCCGGGTTTCTCTATCCGCGTTGTTTCCGGTGCGACAGTGAACGGCTCCTGAGTCTGAGGGTTTATGTCTCTTCTCGGGTGAGTTATATATATTGGCGATTTGTCATTTCTAGATAATAAATCTAATTCCCCTATTGAGTATTATAGGATTGTAGGTATGAATGACGTTATCTCTCAGCACACTCACTGAGTGATCTGTCTGTTTTCTATGCTTGTTTCCATTGCATTCACAGTTTTTACAACGTGCACTTGGGCTGTCACAGTTTTGGTTGAGCCAGGATGGCTCATTTATGTATATATGGTGATATGATAACACTTATCCTATATGGTAAATAATCTGTTGTGGTATAAATGAGACTCAGTGGTCACCATGGTTACAATTTGGCGGTTTTTTGTCTAATTGAGGGGAGGGGTTTCCAGTTACACAATGTATACATCACTCTTGTTTGTTAAACACATTGTCTGAGGAAGGGGAATTTTGTCCTCGAAACACACATTTTTTGCAGTATAATTATTTCACAAAAAAGACCAGTGAGTGCAAGTCTGCTTTTCTTTCTATATGGATTCTTTACTAGCACCCTGGCAGCTGCCATTAAGTGAGAGTGCACATCCCTGCTACTGTTATATATATATATATATAATTATATATAATATATATATATATATATTAGTCTTTTATAGCATAGCCTAGTACTCACGGTAACCTTTGAACCACCGGGGTGCACAACAAAAAGATCCTGCATAATTCACAGATCCAACAGGTAAAATTCCGAAACGTTACTTCATAAGGAATAAAACTTTATCCTTATTAAACCCGGCGAGTGCCTTCCTTTTTGCGATATATATATTAGGCATGTGCATGGCGAAAAAATATCAGTTTGGTTCGGATCGATTCGGATTTTTGAAATTTCGGTTCGGAGCGATTCGAATTTGGAAAAATTTGAATCAATTCGGTTCGAATTTGTTTCGGATTCATTCGGATTCGAATAAATTTGGTTCGATTTGTTTCGGATTCATTCGGGATTCGAATAAATTCGGCTGGATTCGGTTCGATTCAGAAATTCGAAATTTCGGTGTTAGGTGGGATTAGACTAGTATTATGTACTGTATATTAGGTGTAACCCCATAGCAGAGTGATATAACCTAATATAACTGTACAATACTAGTGTAATCCAAGGCCATCCAATTTACCGAATAAATCCGAACTAATTCGTATTTATTCGGTACATTCGGCAGTATTTTTAATTCGGAAATTCGGTTCGATCGCCGAATCTCCAAATTTTCCGAATTTCCAAATCGATACCGAATTGCACATGTCCTAATATATATATATATAAATATAATATATAGTATATAATATATATATATATATATACTATATATATATACTGTATATATATGATATATATATATATATATATATATATAGAACTATATATTTAAAAATAATTTAAGCGAAGAACGTAGGAATTTAAGTATACCTAATGCACCTTCGGCTTTAAAGCACAGTGAAGGGTTAGTGTGAGATTGATAAATGGAAAAGGCTTTCTTAGCGTGCCCCATAGAAGTCCTAGGGAGAAGGAAGTTGTGCGGTGATATCTGAAGTTCTGAAGCAAAAGACTCAAGCACACTAATTATAAAACTTTCAACTTGTAATACCAGCGCTAATCTGACTGCAATATTTTTTTACCTTGAGCACAGTTAGCGCTCAAGAGTGATAAGAAATTAGCACGCCACTTTAATGGTCAAATATAATCCCATGTAAATGTGATATTCAATTGTTTTCTATAAATTACACAAATTCCTTAAATCCTGTGCCATGCTATATAAAGAATACATAATTTTTACTTGCACAAGTGTTGTTTATGATAGTCATTTTTATATTTATAGATTACTATATCAGAGAATAACTTCTTTTAAAGTTATGCCTTTCACAAAGAAGATCTTTCTTGTAATATATACTGTAAATCTGGTTCTGCCTAAAAAGGGTCAGCCCTTTCCCAGAATATTATGTAATTCTTCTTTGAGCAAGAGAATGGCATCCCCATATATATGTTTCAGTCTTCTGTGGGCATCATCAGTGAGGTACAACCAAATTCAATAAGCACACTGGGCAACAGGTACAAGTCTTGTTATTGGGGAACAGAATTAAGTTTATCTGCTTTAGAAAAGACACATTTGAATATTTTATTTTCTATTGTTTTAAATAAAATAAAAAAATAAGGGAAATACAAAGGACTTTTCCTTTGGTCTATGGGTAATACCACTGTCTATATTTTTTTCTTTCAAAATCCCCTTAATCAGGTCTGAAATGAAATCATTAAATAAGACAATATTTAGAAATATTAAGGGTCAAATATTGAGTGGAGTGCAAACGTTGCGTGCAAGCAATAAGGTGTTATCATGGGGGTTTTGAGCATTTGGGCTTCCTGCTTGTATTACTTATTTATTGAAAGTAAACGTGATCGCATGAGCGCAATCGGCGATTTACGCTAGAATGATTAACGTGACTTCAGAGCTCTGGTTAACTGTTTTTGCGAAACTAAAAAGTTGCACAAAACTCATCAAAAATACATTACAAATAATAGTTAAACTCATAATAACACCATATAAAAAAATGATTAAAAAAAAATAGTGCACACAAAAGCTCAAAGATTGAGAACTCAGGTGTTAGGGGAAAAAAGGCAGGCAAAAGGCTTTAAAAATGTATATGTAAGTATGTATTTATGTGTATATATATATATACTATAAATATATATATATGTATATATATATATATATATATATATAAATATGTATATATATATAGTATATATATAAATATATATATATACAGTATCTGTGTGTGTTTATATATTTGTACATATGTTTTTTATGTATTTATATGTGTAAATATGTAGTTTACAGACATATATATACACATATAAACACAGAAATACATATGTATACATATATAATATATGAAATAAAACGTTTTTTAGAATTAGCGCTAAAGGACCCCAAAAACATATATATGTATATATATGGTACCATTTTTAGAATACCACACACAACAATTTCTATTAAAAACCACAACAATAATATTATTGGTATATTATTGGGGAATAAGGTATTTTCCTAATTAAGGAGTGTGGGCTCAGTTAACACTGACTGCAGTCACTTATTTTTTGATTGCTGTGCTGATGTGCTGAGTCTTAATCAGCACTGCACATCAGCACTCGCAATCAAAAATAAGTGACTGCAGTCAGTGTTAACTGAGCCCACACTCCTTAATTAGGAAAATACCTTATTCCCAATAATATACCAATAATATATTGTTGTGGTTTTTTAATAGATATTGTTGTGGTATTCTAAAATTGGTACCATAATATACATATATATGTTTTTGGGTCCTTTAGCGCTAATTCTAAAAACTTTTTATTAATTTCTTAACCTTACTTGTTAGTGGTTACAAGTATACCCTCTTAGAATATAGCACTCCTAGGAATTCATACCTTATCCCACTGATTTCTAGACAGTGCTCACTACCAAACCCTCATCTCTATAGATATATATTATATGATATATATTATATATATATAAATATATATATGTGCATTGGAGCCCTTTGCAATTAATTAAAGGGACAGTCTACACCAGAATTTTTATTGTTTTAAAAGATAGATAATCCCTTTAATACCCATTTCCTAGTTTTGCATAACCAACACAGTATAAATAATATACTTTTAACCTCTGGTGATTATCTTGTAAATGGGTAATATCTTGCAAACTGCCCCTTTTTCAGTTATTTTGACAGACTTGCAGTCTAGCCAATCAGTGCCTGCTCCCAGATAACTTCTTGTGCACAAGCACAGTGTTATCTATATGAAATACGTGAACTAACACCCTCTAGTGGGTTGAAAAACTGTTAAAATGCATCTGAAAGAGGTGGGCTTCAAGGTCTAAGAAATTATCATATGAACCTCCTAGGCTAAGCTTTCAACTAAGAATACCAAGAGAACAAGCAAAATTGGTGTTAAAAGTAAATTGGAAAATTGTTTAAAATTTACATGCTCTATCTGTAATCATGAAAGTATATTTTTGGCCTAGACTGTCCCTTTAAAGGGGACACTGAACCCAAAAATTTCTTTATTGTGATTCAGATAGAGCATTGAATTTTTAAGCAACTTTCTAATTTACTCCTATTATCAAATTTTCTTTTTTTCTCTTGGTATCTTTATTTGAAATGCAAGAATCTAGAGTTTAGATTGCCGGCCCATTTTGGTGAACAACCTGGGTTCTCCTTGCTGATTGGTGGAAAAAATCCATCCACCAATCAAAAAGTGCTGTCCAGAGTTCTTAAAGGGACAGTTCACCCAAAAAAATGTCTCCCCTTTAAATTGTTCCCAATGATTCATTTTACCCTGCTGGAGTTATTCAGTTATTTACAAGTAGCTCCTTTACCCCTAATTTGGCATTTGAAATAGCTGATTTAGCTTGTGGTTTCCCAACCTATACTGAAAGTTTCTATACTGGAGTATATTCTATTGAATAGCCTAAGTAAACACAGCTAGCAGAAGAGATTACACTCTAAGTGGGGGGCATAATAGTTAAGTAAAAAAATGATAATTTTCCATTGTTATCTCTAAGTATTGAGCTTTCATTTTCTAGACAAATATAAGATAAGGAAGCAAGTCTGTGTACACAAAGTGATAACATAATGAGATCTGATATTTACCTGAAGCTCAACCCATTGTAATAGGCTGTGGTTTAAAAGCACAAAACCAGCTACTTCATATACACAAATAAACCGAAAAATGCAATTTCTCATACATTTTATACTCTGCAGCTGGTATAACAAGTCATTGAAAATACATTAATAAAAAAACAATTTTACAGTGTACTGTCCCTTTAACCCAAAAAAGCTTAGATGGCTTTTATTTCAAATAAAGATAGCAAGAGAACGAAGAAAAATTGATAATAGGAGTAAATTAGAAAGTTGCTTAAAATTGCATGCTCTATGTGAATCACAAAAGAAAAAAATTGGGTTCAGTGTCCCTTTAAGTAGATGAAAACATGAAAAAACATATTTATGCAATAATCATTTTTAATAAAGGTTTTAACTAGGTATTTACTGTAAATATTTCACATTCCAATGCTCTGTAAAAAGCATAATATGTTCTAAATATTTTTAAATATATACTGTATTCCTATATATCTGTATATTTATATATAATCATGTATAAATATATAGGTATGAATATATATTTTACCAAATAACCATCAGATATATGTAGAAATATGAATAGAACATATTCTTGTATGGGAAGAACATTGGAATGTGAAATATTCATATTTTCATGTCGGGTTAGCTCTCATGAGAATGCACGATCGGGTTTGCGCGAGTATGGTGTTAGGTTTTTCTCCAACTTTTTTTTCTCTATTGACTTCTATGGGGGACTTCCATCTCTATCTGATGCTGCTCAGAAACACCGCCTCAAGCTCCTAACACTCCGTCACTTGCACTGTCCAATGCGGAGTAAGCCCAAAGCCCATGTGATCCACGAGCCACCAATGAAAAGTTCAATATCCTCGATAAGTGTTGAAGGTGCACAGGCATAGAGGGAAATTACTTAAACGATCAAGAAAAAAAGGTTAGTCGGCACTTCTCCAAAGCATAAAACCACAATGTTTATAAGTCCCAAACGTGATATATATTCAGTTCTAAGGCTTATCTTTGAATACATCATTATGTCTTGCGTGTGTTTAATATCCCATTAACACACTAAATCTTATGAATTGAATGAGCACTACATGGGAGAGAAAACAAGATAAGCACAAATGAAGACTGTAAAAAGAATTTTTTTTGTGTTGAAATCTTTTTATTAAATTTTCATGAGTTAAATACAATCAAAAATATTGCAATACAAAATCTTTCTGGTTTTGTATTTTACAAGGTTTACAAATAGAATAAACAATAAACTTACAAATTCAAAGTCTCCATGTTATATGTGGTTTCCTTTAAGACAAACATATGTATCAATAAGTCTCATCACAAAAATTAATAGTATAATGGATCATAACAATCTGATAAAGGTTACAGCACTATGTGTACATATGATCCCCTTAAATTCTGGAAATGTGCCATTTTTTTACTTTCAGCAGTTACTATTAATAACATTTGTACACTTCTAACATTGTATCTTATATAAGGAATCCATCCGTTTGTACCAATCCATTTGCAGTGGCATTTCTTTACCTTAACAAAAAGGCATTAACAGGTAGAAAACCCTTTATCCAAACAACTTAGGACCGGTGTTCTAAAAGACGCATAAAAATTCCGGATCCGTGTCACTTCCAATGACATGACATCAGCTGTTGGAGGCGTGTGGCACTCAATGCGCATGCGCAAACGGCTCAACCTCCCAAAATCAGCTGTTTAGGTCTAAGCAAAGGGTCGAGGAATTCTATGGCCATTAGACTGCATTGCGCATGCGCGCACAATACCACACATGCACACATGGCCCAACACCTCACTATCAGCTTAATAAGCTGCATCAGAGGGTCCATGATTTCTACAGACGAGTTGCCTTCAGTGCGCATGCGCACGCAGCATAAAATGGGAATTGGAAAAAACAAGCCAACATACAAGTTTTACAAAATATAATAAAATATGTGAATGCCAAATTTTCAAATTTTACAGTATAGGGCGGATTCTATTAAACAAATTAATGTACAGCGTCATGTGGCCCCACAAAATTTAACGGTTGTGTAGAACAACCATAATATTTCTAGTTAAATTTTGTGGCGCCACATGATGGCAACTCACCTGTAGAAATCATGGACCCTCTGATGCTGCTTATTAAGCTGATCGTAAGGAGTCGGGCCGTGTGCACATGTGCGGTATTGTGCGTGCATGCGCAATGTACTCTAATGGCCATAGAATTCTGGAGACCCTTTGCTTAGACCTAAACAGCTGATTTAGGGTGGTTGCGTATTCGCGGTGAGTGCCACACGCCTCCAAGAGCTGATGTCACGTCACCGGAAGTGACGCGGGTCCAGAATTTTTATGCGTCGAGACTAATTTTAGAACAACGGAAAGTGTGTGGATTTCAGAATAGTTTGGATTTTGGAATATTTGTACCTGTAACATGGGACAATTTGGAAAGGGGATGGAACCAAGTGTAAACAATAATATCTTATGTCATTTAGGCAATATTTACATGTCATACTACAGCTTATATATGTGACCTAAAGGTAATTTGTATAATTTTTAATACTTTTGTATACATAGTACCCTCAGAAAGGTAATATGTGTTGTTTTAAAGGGACAGTCTATAATAGAATTGTTATTGTTTTAAAATATAGATAATCCCTTTATTACCGATTCCCCAGTTTTGCACAACCAACACAGTTATATTAATATACTTTTTACCTCTGTGATTACCTTGTATCTAATCATCGTCTGACAGCCTGATCACATGACTGTGACTATTTAAAATCTATTGAGTTGCATTTAGTATTGTGTTGTGCTAACTCTTAAATAACTCCCCAGGCATGAACACATTGTTATCTATATGGCCCACATGAACTATCAGTCTCCTGTTGTGAAAAGCAAATACAAAATCATGTGATTAAGATCCTGTCAATAGAGCCTTTGAAACAGGCAGACATTTAGAGGTTTAAATGTTATAAAGTATATTAATCTAGCAATGTTGGTTGTGCAAAGCTGCGGAATGGGTAGTAAAGGCGTTATCTATCTTTTTACACAATAACAATTTTTGTGTAGACTGTCCCTTTAAATAAATATAGACCAGGGAACATCAATTGTGGCCCTCCAGAGGTTTTGGAACTACATTTCCCATGCTCAGCAAGTACCCGTGATATAGACTATTATTTGCATTTTAGAACCCAAAAATCAAACCAAAGACACATGTAGAGAAGATTGTGACTTACAGACAGGGAAAATAGAATGTTTTGATAATTAAAAAAAAAAAAAATATTAATTAAAGGAACAGTAAACACAGTAGATTTGCATAATCAACAAATGCAAGATCACAAGACAATACAATAGCATTTACTCTGAATTTCAAATGAGTAGTAGATTCTTTTCTGACACATTTCAAAGTTATGTATATTTGCACTCCCCCTGTACTAAGTGATAGCAATCAGCCAATCACAAATGCATATACGTATAGTCTGTGAGTTCTTGCACATGCTCAGTAGGAGCTGGTGACTCAAAAAGTGTAAATATAAAAGACTGTGCACTTTTTTTTTTAATGGAAGTACATTGGAAAGTTGTTTAAAATTGCTGTATCTGAATCATGAAAATGTAATAAAACTTGAGTGTCCCTTTAAAACGTTTAAATTTAAGAATAACTTTGGATTTTTGGAATTCCGGATTTGGGGATTTGTACCGGTACCTATAAAAAATTCTTATGATGAACTGGTAACCTGAGTCCTGCTAGGCAACAGAAAAAGATAAGATAGCATCCTTATGTTATATTAAGGATATATGAAGGCTACAACAAGGTCTTGAGTGTATGACTCAAAAATAATTACAGAAGATTGAATCTTGTAAGTAGATATCACTTATTTTATTAGAAACAAAAGACAAAATCAGTTTAAAATTATAAATAATTATTTCTTTTAAGTATAACCCACTGCTTAGTATTTTTTTTATTTATTTTTTTTAGTTTTCCAAAAGAGCTTTATTGGTCAACATATCAAAAATACAAAAAAAGAGTAAAGAGTATACAAGACAGATAAACATCAATGTTACAAAAATGGTCTGAAGATCCAAATAAGTTATTTTAAGAGAACATGGTAATCTTAAGTGTGAATCAGGTTATTATAGGATAAATTAATAATTAAGCTTCTCTGTATTGTAGAATGAAACTTAGGAGTAAAATTCAAGTGCAAAGAGTACTCATAGTTTCTCGTTTTATCGTGTTCACTGGATAAGGGAAGGGGGGAAGGGAATGGAGAGGATGGGGAAGGAAGGGAGAGAGAGAAAATGGTACTATTACCTTCGTAAGTCTGTTGTGTTAGTCACGGGTGCATTCTATGTCTCCAGATTTAACTTGGGGTCAGAGGTCAATATGTTGAGTTTCCACTCAGTGTCATATCTCTCCTTCCAGTATATCCAGACGAGTTCAAATAAGTTTGAGTTGTTGAGTTTATAAAAGATGTCCTTCTCAATAGTATAGATATACGTCATAGTATTGCAGACTGTGGAGGGGACTCCTTTTTCCATGCACATGCTATAGCATGTTTGATAGTCGTGAATAGGTATATACAAATATATGAGAGATGTTTGGGTAGAGTGTGGACCCCTATGTGTAGTAAGGCTATGGCCGGGGATTTAGGGAAAGATATACCTAAATTGGATAGGACTGAGAAACATTGCTGCCATAAGGGCTGAATTACAGGGCACTCCCACCAAATATGCAACGCGTTGCCTCTCTGGCCACATCTCCTCCAGCACTCGAAAGATGTGCTCGGGAACATTTTTGCCAACCTAGTAGGGATATAATACCAGTGGTATAAGAGTTTATAATAAGTTTCATATAACGTCATGCAGTGAATGGCTTTCTGGGTAAGAGAGAAGGTGCGCTCCCATACATGAGGGGGTACTTGTGTCTCCAATAAAGACTCCCAGTGCACTAAATGGGCTGGAACTTTGGGACATGAGGTTCCACCAAGTAAGGAATAATGAATGGATAGAGGTCTGCGCAGTCTATCTCCCTGGCTCCAAATAGTCTCCCAAAGGGTCAAAGGGCGGGCAAGACTCAGACTGAATCCCCAGCTATTTAGGTAGATCTTTATTCTATGAAACTCAAAGGACAAATACGGTGGGATCGAAGTGCTAGTACTGATTTGGGAGAGTTGCTTAAAGGAGCCCTGAGGGGCGGAGGACCAAAGGTCCAAAACAAGGTTGACTCCCAGTTGTATCCATTTATTAGGGTGGGAGTCCTGCAATCCCGAGAGGAGGCCCGTCATAGAGGTGATAGGGGAGGGTGTGGGGCTATGTGAGGATGGTGCCTAATCTTGTCCCAAAAATCTCGACATTTGCGGATAACTGGGTTGATCAAGTCCAGTTCTCTACGGCAGTGTGGTGGAGTCCAGATTAGGTCTCGCAAACAAATAGAATAGGGCAAGGAAGCTTGCTCAATGGATCTCCATTTAGATTGGGAGTGTTTAACTCCCCATTGGGACACATGAGTGAGCATTGCTCCATAGTAGAATCGGAGAACCGACGGTGATGCTATACCTCCAGAATTTTTAGGGAGTTGGAGAATTCTGTGTGCCACTCTAGGTGGTCTGTCCTGCCAGATATATTTTGTTAGCCCACTCTGAAACTGTAAGAGGATGTGCTTAGGGATCCTGATAGGGAGACATCTAAACAAGTAGGTGAGCCTGGGGAGGAAAGACATTTTTAATGCAGCTATCCTGCCCAGCCAGGACACATGTGACAGATTCCAGTCATTCTTTAGGGAGCGAAGTGAAGAGAGGAGAAGGAGATAGTTGTCCTTAATAATCTGAGGGAGACAACTAGACAATCGAACTCCCAGGTGTAAAACTGATTTCTCCGTCCAGGTAAAATTAAAGCTTCTTTTTAGGGAGGCTAACTGTTCACCTGGGAAGCCCTGCGTGTACACCTCCGTTTTCGAAAGGTTCAACTTGTAGTAAGAGTGGGTACCGAAAGAAGTTAGACTCTCTAAGAGTTTGGGGATGGACTGAAAAGAGGGTGACGTCGTCTGCAAACAACGCAATTTTGTGTAGAGTGCCAAACAAGGTGACACCTTGAATTTGAGGGTCCGCCTTAATTTGCTCCGCCAAGGGTTCAATTGCCAATGCGAACAGCAGCGGCGACAGCGGGCAGCCCTGTCTAGTACCGTTTGTAATGGGGAAGAGAGAGGAGTGGAAACCTAGCCCACTCACAGAAGCAGTAGGGGTTGAGTAAAGGGCTTTGATCGCATCTACCATGCCACTAGGAAACTGGAAATGTTCGAGGACCTCCCATAGATACTGCCACCTAACACGGTCAAAAGCCTTCTTGGCATCGAGAGAGATGACCGAGAGCGGCTTATTATGCTGAGAGGAAAGGGTGAGGATATTAAGTAGCCTCCTGGTGTTGTCTGGGCCTTCTCGTTGTGGGACAAATCCCACCTGATCCGGATTGATGAGAGACGGTAATAGGTTAGCTATAATCTTAGAATAAAACTTTATGTCGGTATTAATCAAGGAGATCGGCCTATAGTTGGCGCAAAGAGAGGGGTCCTTGTTTGGTTTTAAGATGGTAACTATGGCGGCTTCTAGGAATTCTTTCTGAAAGTAGCCTTCTTCTCTAGCTAGATTATACAGATTGAGCAATAAGGGTGAGAGCTCCTGAGCGAAGACTTTATAAAAATGGACTGGGAAGCCATCCGGGCCCGGCAACTTAAAAAACTTTGCATTTCTAATGACCGTCAAGATTTCCGAGAGCGAAAACGGGGAATTCAGGAAGTCTCGCTGCTCTGCGTTAAGCATGGGGAGTGACAAGGTATCTAAGAAGGCACATATATCGTCTCGGGAGGTTGACTGGGGTGATTCAGAGGCAGCAATATTGTATAGATTAGAATAATAATCAGCGAATGCCCTGCCTATTTGTGACGGAGTCTGGAGATGGGAGTCTGAAGATCGTATGGAGTGGATGCGTGAGGCCCCCACCCTGTTTCTTATTTTATTGGCTAGCAAGGTGTCTGCTTTGTTGCTTTTGTAGTAGAACATCTGCTTTAATTTGGTGAGGTTAAGTTGTGATCTACGGAGCTCAATTTGTGAGTGATATGTGATTCCTAACAGCGTGTCAGGATGCCAGGAATCAGACTAAGACGAGAAGTGCAAAAATAATCACACCTTTATTAATAGCAAAAAATAATAAAAAGTCCACAAGTCAAATAACAAGCCAGGAATCAAAACCAGAGCTGGTAGTCAGACGAGCCGAGTCAGGAGCCAAAGCGAATAGTCAGACGAACCGAGTCAGGAGCAAGGAGAACAGCAGAGTCAGGAACAAGCCAGGGATCAGGAACCAGGAGGGACATCAGACAGCCAGGTAATACACAGGAGCTCTTACAAACAGGTCTGAGACAACGCAAGGGCAAAGCATACTGAACAGAGGCCCTTTAAATAATAAGTGATGACATCCCAATTCTGAGACTGCATCCTGTCTCACACGGATGATGTACACCAGTCTGGCCATAAAAGGAAGTGCAGGAAATGAGCAGCATCACACAGTATGCACCAGAGTCAGCAAGAGAGGTAAGTAAAATGGCTGCCAGCAGCACATGGCAAACAAGGCAGGGAAAAAAACCCTGACACAGCGGTAATTTGACATGTTATATCTGTGTCCATAGTCGGCCTATTTAGAGCTTCTAACTTTCTTAGCTTGAGATGGGCTTGTGAGAGGGTAAGGCCAGCTTGCTTTCTAAGATGTGTCTGCTTGGTGATCAGGAGTCCCCTAATAGTGGCTTTAGCAGCACCCCACAAGGTGTCATCCCTAACTGACGCGTTATCATTTGTTTGTATGTAGTGAACAATGTCTCTACGGAGCTCCTCTCTAAAAGGTACATCTCCTAGAAGGTGATGGGGTAGACGCCAGGCATTTCGAGAGTGTGTGAATATCGGCTTGCACTAGATCGTGGTCAGACCAAGCGCATAGGGATATCTTGGACTGCGTGACTAGATCTAGAGAATCCGCTGTGGAGAATATGTAGTCTAGCTTAGAATATAGGTTGTGTGGGTGTGAGAAGTGTGTATAGTCATTGTCTTTTGGGTGAAGGGCTCTCCAAATGTCATAAAAACCTGAGCAGGACATCAGATGCCGGAACCTACAAGCTAGATGCTCGGCTGGGGAAAACGTTTTAGACTTCGTGGTGGTTTTCCTATCTATTCTATGGTCCCAAACCATATTGAAGTCACCAGCCAAAAGGACTCTACCCTGTTGGACCTGTGCTAGGACATGGAGAATGTGCTTAAAGCATCTTGGTTGGTTGGAGTTCGGGAGATAGACAGAGGCCAGAGTGTAGACCACATGATTTACACATGGTTGTGATGCTTCAAGGATCTGAGTAGAAGGCTGCGCTTGTGAGGAGAGTTAAGACCTCCAACATTGTGGGTTAGTAGCCGAATGGAGGAGATGTCCAATGTGGGGGAAGTTAGGGGAAGGCTAGAGTAGTGGGGATAGGTTATAAAGTGGGGTGAGAGAGGGAAGGGAAAGGGTTTTTAGGGGTAGTATGGGTAGGTGGGTCGGACACTAAAGGAGTGCCCAAGGATGTGGTGGAAGTAGTCCACCTCAAAAGAGCCCTAATATGGGCTTCCAAGTAGGGGGGGGGAGAACCTTTTGGTACAAAAAAAGTAAAAAGGGCCGGAAACACCAGCCCTGCTCTACAACATTCACATATTGATCCGTGACTGAAAAACAGTAAACCATAACTTAAACAATAAAACATTCCAATGTAAACATTTTTGATAGTGCATTTATAGCGGGCTAAAGTCTGCTTCTGAGTAGGAGAAAAAACAACTTATCCAATTACAAGGACCTACAGAAGTAGTAGATGAACATTCAGAGAAAAAGTAGGCCACAGTGTAAAGGAGTAGGAAGCAGACCTAGTAAATCAACTATTGTCCGGAGGTTGGTGTGTCTTAGGCCATTTTATCCTCTGGTCTTTTGCTGACCACTCTGGCGCATAAGCGTAATTTCGGATGAGGAGGATCTCGTTGTGGGGGGGGGATTCAGGAAGGAGACCCCAGCCTGTTAGCAGAGTGAGGCCCTGAGCTATTGTTGTAGCCACAAAGGTTTGATTGTCCTTCGTAATGTTGAGTCTAGTGGGGTAGCCCCATCTGTACTTGATGTTGTTTTTACACAGGGTAATAGTGACGGGTTGGAACTGCCACCTTTGCTGAAGAGTGTAAGCCGAGAGGTCAGGGAGGAGTTGTATATCTTTGAACCTCTCACTGAGGGGTGGCTTCCTGAAGGCTGCTTGGATCAATCTAGCTTTATACAGAAAGCTGTGGAAACAAAATATTACATCTCGTGGCTTATCTGGGGCCACCGACCACCGACCTGGAGCGGAGGGCCCTGTGAGCTTGTTCCATTGTATTAGTTAGGCGCTCTCGAGTGCCTATCAGATCACAAAACAAATCTAGCAGAAACTCTTGTAGCTCTGCCGGAGTGACAGAATCAGGGATGCCCCTGAATCTAATGTTGCTGCGTCTGGATCTGTTCTCAACATCAGCCAGCTTGAGTTCTAGTTGAGAAATTTGTTCCGCTAAGTTTTCTGAGTATGAGAGAAGGTTAGATTGATCCACCACGATATCATCCTGCTTCCGTTCCAGTGCGTCCACTCTCTCGCCAATTTCAGAAATCTCCTTTTTAAGTTCAGCAGAACTGCGCTGTATCTCATAAGTTATATATTTAGTCCGCATGGCTAACATTTTCTTCAACGTGGATTCAGTGATAAATTTGTTGGGAGGTGGACGCTGAGTGAATGCTGGATTGAGATCCCTCATCTTGTGAGTCAGGATCACTTAGTTCTCTCTGGGATTCCATGTTTGGGCCTTTGGTCGGCTATGTGAAGTGATCATAGACTGTCTTCTTAGATTTCAATGCTGATTTGGGATGCTTCCTGGCTGAATGTGGCATTTTGAGAGGATCTAACCGCTAGTAAAAGCAATATAGGAAAGAACTCCAACACTTTTAATACCTACAAGGTATGCACCGCTATTGAAAAAGAAGGTTAGAAGTACACATGTGTATAATAAGCATTACATAAATACCTTTACGGCCACAGTTTCAGGATGTCAGAGGGCTGGTTGTCCGGTAGGCCGCAAAGCCAAGATGGCGGCCGTTTGCGCTGCTCTGTGCTCCCTCTGTTCCTCCTACCCACCTGTAAGTGGGGTATTATAAGGGCTGCTGGGCGGTGTAATCTTCTTGTGATCTACCCTATGCTCCCGTCCCCGGTGTCTGGCTCCTCCTGATCTCGGGTTACTTTGGTCCACGGCAGTAGATCTACTAGGGCTCTGAGCCACGTGGCTGTATCTTCAGTCTGGAACCCCGTCTTGCCCCCAATCCGAACGGAGGTGTTGCTTGAGTTGCTATAGCTGCTCCGTAGCGGAGCCCTGACCCTCCGGTGCAGCAACTGTAGGTTTAGTCAGGTGTAGGGGGGGGGGATACGTCAGTGTTCCTCTGTTATGCCGGTAAAGTGCTCACTTCTGACTTAGAACAAACCTTGCGGGGATTCAGCTTCAGGTTACACAACTTAGGGCACACGTAATGCCAGTAGGAGTGTGGATCTTGAGTGAGCTGGTCCCCGGAGCGGAGCCCCGACCCTCCGGTGGTCAATATGCCCAACAGACGCTGAATCGGTCCCTCTATGCCGAGGTTTCCTGCCATCTGCAGTAAAGCTGACAAGAGCGCTCCACAGACAAGTCGAAACTCTTCTACTCAGTCTCACAAAGAGTGAGTATCTCAAAATCTAACCTGTATGAACAGATTTAATCTGCAATTGAGACAAATATCTGGGGGGGTTTCAGCAGAGCTCCACTTACACAAGTCTGCTCTGAATGGTGGTTAGCTCCGCCCCCCCCGCTTAGTATTTTTTTATTACAGCACTGTAACAGACTGTTTTATATCTCTTAAAGGGACAGTCTAGTATAAATTAAACTTTCATTATTCAGATAGGACTTTTAATTTTAATCAACTTTCCAATTTACTTTTATCATCAAATTTGCTTTGTTCTCTTGGTATTCTTAGTTTAAACTAAACATAGGTAGGCTCATATGCACATTTCTAAGCCTTTGAGGGCTCCTTTGAGGGCTGCCTCTTATTACAGGCTTTTTAAATCTCTTTTCAACACAAAGACGTGGGCCATATAGATAACACTGTGTTCAGGCACAGGGGGTTATTTAAGATTTAGCACAAAACAATGCTAAATTTAAGACAATAGATAATAAACAGTCACAGTCACATGATCAGGGGGCTGGAAGAAGGTTCCTAGATACAAGGTAATCACAGAGGTAAAAAGTATATTAATATAACTGTGTTGGTTATGCAAAACTGGGGAATGGGTAATAAAGGGATTATCTATCTTTTAAAACAATAACAATTCTATGGTAGACTGTCCCTTTAAATGACGGAATAACTGTGATTTAATTAAAGGAACACTTAAGTTACAATTACACTTGTATGATTCATATAGAACACAACAAACAACTTTCCAATTTACTTCCATTATCTAAATGTGCACAGTTTTTTATTTGCACACTTTCTGAGGCACCAGCTCCTACTTAGCATTTGCAAGAATTCACAGAATATATATGTATATTAGACATGTGCAATTCGTTCGGCTGAATTTTGTTTTCAGACAAATTTTGATTTGGAGATTCAGATCAATCTGAATTTCTGAATCTGCACAATAACTAAAATCCAGAAAAATCCCAAAAACAAATAAATCAGTTTCCAAATTTTTGGATCCATTCCATCCCCCCATATCGCCAACACTAAATAAACCTATTAACCCCTAAACTGCCATCCCCCACATCGCCAACACTAAATAAAGCTATTAACTCCTAAACCGCCGCCACCCACATCGCCAAAACTAAATAAAGCTATTAACCCCTAAACCGTCCCCCCCACATCGCAATCACTAATAAAATGTATTAACCCCTAATCTGCCATCCCCCCCACATCGCCAACACTAAATAAACCTATTAACCCCTAAACTGCCGCCCCCCACATCGCCAACACTAAATAAAGCTATTAACTCCTAAACCGCCGCCCCCCACATTGCCAACACTAAATAAAGCTATTAACCCCTAAACTGCCGCCCCCCACATTGCCAACACTAAATAAACCTGTTAACCTCTAAACCACCATCCCCCCACATCGCCAACATCAAACCTATTAACCCCTAAACTGCCATCCCCCCACATCGCGACTCCCTAAATAAAACTATTAACCCCTAAACCGCCATCTCCCACATCGCAAACACTGAATAAAACTATTAACCCCTAAACCGCCGTCCCCCCACATCGTCAACACTAAATAAACCTATTAACCCCTAAATCGCCGTCCCCCACATCACAAACACTAAATAAAACTATTAACCTCTTAACCGCCGTACACCCACATCGCAACTACCTAAATTAAACTATTAACCCCTAAACCTAACACCCCCTAAAGTTAACATAATTAAAATACACCTAAATTAAAGTGACAATATTACTAACTACCTAGTTAAAATAAATACAAACTTACCTGTGAAAAAAACCTAACATTACTTGCTTAAAAAATATCAATAATACAAAAAAATTAAAAACCTAACATTACTAAAAATAATAAAACCTAACATTACAAAAAAAAATAAAAACTACAATTACAAAAAATAATAAACACTAAAATCACAAAAAATAAAAAAACTACCATTACAAAAAAATAACAAATGAAATTATCCAAAATAATAGAAATGATTCCTATTCTAATACCCCCATTTAAAAAAACACCCCAAAATAAAAAAAACCTAATCTATAAATAAACTACCAATAGCCCTTAAAATGGTCTTTTGTAGAGCATTGCCTTAAAATTAACAGCTATTTTGACAATAAAATAAACCAAATAGCCCCTAACATTACAAACCCACAAACCCCCAAAATAAATAAAACCTAACTAAAAAAAAACTACTCTACCCATTGCCCCGAAAAGGGCATTTGTATGGGCATTGCCCTTAAAAGGACATTCAGCTCTTTTTCAGCCCATTAAAAATTAAAAAGCTCTAATCTTAAAAAAAAAAATAAAAAAAAATAAAATAAATAAAAACCTAAGACTAACCACAAAATCGGTATTTATCATTAATGATGTTCGGCGATACATCTTCATCCAAGCGGCTCAATCTTCATCCATCGCAGGTCCATCTTCTATCTTCATGGCGGAGGTGGAGCGGTCGTTGGATGCGCTGAGGCAGAGGTCCATCGGTCCGACACTGAGGTCCTGTTCATGTGATGGTCCGCCGCACACTGAAGATTGAATGCAAGGTACCCCTTTTATATTGGGTACCCTTGCATTCCTATTGGCTGAAAAAATTCAAATCAGCCAATAGGATGAGAGCTACTCAAATCCTATTGGCTGATTTGAACAGCAAATAGGATTTAAGCAGCTCTCATCCTATTGGCTGATTTGAATTTTTCAGCCAATAGGAATGCAAGGGTACCCCAATATAAAAGGGGTACCTTGCATTTAATCTTCAGTGTGCGGCGGACAATCGCATGAAGAGGACCTCCGTGTCGGACTGATGGACCTCCGATTCTGCTCTGCCTCCGCGCATCCACCGACCGCTCCGCTTCTGCCATGAAGATAGAAGATGGGACCCGTGATGGATGAAGATGGACCCGCCTGGATGAAGATGTTTGGCCGCTGAGATGACGATGGATCGCCGGACTTCATCAATGGTGGGTACCGATTTTGGGGTTAGTGTTATGTTTTTTTTGGGGGGTGTTTCTTTTTAGATTATGGCTTTTTTTTTTTAATGGGCTGAAAAAGAGCTGAATGTCCTTTTAAGGACAATGCCCATACAAATGCCCATTTCAGGGAAATAGGTAGATTAGATTTTTTTAGTTAGGCTTTTTTTATGTTGGGGGGTTGTAATGTTAGGGGGTATTTGGTTCATTTTATTGGCAGAAGAACTGTTAACTTTAGGACAATGCCCTACAAAAGGCCCTTTTAAGGGCTATTGGTAGTTTATTTATAGACTAGGTTTTTTTTTATTTTGGGGTGTTTTGTTTTTAAATGGGTGTATTAGAATAGGAATAATTTTTATTATTTTGGAAAATTTTGTTTGCTATTTTTTTTAATGGTTAGCGCTGCGGAATCTGTTGGCGCTCTACAAATAACCGATAATAAAGGAAATTCAGATCAATCCGAATTTCCGAATCTGCACCATAACTAAAATCCCAAAAACGAATAAATGAGTTTCCAAATTTTCGGATCCATTCTTTATTCATATTTATCTAATCTAAACCACCATCCCTAATGGTTAGCGCTGCAGAATCTGTTGGCGCTCTACAAATAACCGATAATAATGGTAGTTTTCAATTTTTTTGTAATGTTAGGTATTATTATTTTTAGTAATGTTAGGTTTTTTATTTTTTGTATTATTATTTTTTAAACAAGTAGTGTTAGTTTTTTTTAGTTTAAGCTTAGGTCTTATTTTTATTTCACAGGTAATTTTGCATTTATTTTAAATAGGTAGTTAGTAATATTGTAACTTCAATGTAGGTGTATTTTAATTATGTGAAAGTTAGGGGGTGTTAGGTTTAGGGGTTAATAGTTTATTTTAGGTAGTTGCGATGAGGGGGATGGCAGTTTAGGGGTTAATAGCTTTATTTAGTGTTGGTGAGGTGGTGGGATAGCGGTTTAGGGGTTAATAATTTAATTTAGGTAGTTGTGATGTGGGGGGGCGGTTTAGAGGTTAATACGTTTATTTAGTGTTTGCAATGTGGGGGGATGGCGGTTTAGGGGTTAATAGTTTAATTTAAGTAGTTGCGATGTGGGGGATGGCGGTTTAGAGGTTAATAGCTTTATTTAGTGTTGGCAATGTGGAGGGATGGTGGTTTAGGGGTTAATAGGTTTATTTAGTGTTGGCGATGTGGGGGACGGCGGTTTTAGGGGTTAATAGGTTTATTTAGTGTTGGCGATGTGGGGGGGGACAGTGGTAAAGAGGTTAATAGGTTTTTATTTAGTGTTGGCAATGTGGGGGGACGGCGGTTTAGATCATTTCGTTTCGGCATATTCCTTATGTTAAGTTAAATCGTTTTTCTGAATTATTCGTTATTTCTGATCCATTCTTTATTCATATTCATTATTCTATTCTTAACTTTAGAATAGAATAATGAATATCAATAAAGAATGGATCTGAAATAACGAATGGATCCGAAATAACGAATGGATCTGAAAAACGATTTAACTTAACATAACTAATATGCCGAAACAAAATTATTTATTTAACTAATAAAAACGAAACGAAACAAATGTTTTGTTGTGCATTTTGTGACTGGCTGATGGAAATCACATGAAGCAGTGGAAGGGAAAATAGAATTAACTTTAAAATGTATCAAAAAGAAACCTACAACCCATTTTAAATTCAAACTGTGATTTGCAATGTATTTGTATTATGCATTTACAGAAAGTGCTATTCTGTGTTTACTGGTTCTTTAAAAACAGGAGGTGAATATTGTCCTTTTCCCCACAGTGGAGTCTCTAACGTACTGTATTGATTGTAGTATTGTATATTTATTTTTTGTTGGCAGATATCCACATTGTTATATTTTTACTAAAGTTGAGAAATGTTGTTGGTAGTGCTTACCTTGGTTTCTTCTTCTTCTTGAGCGTTGGTAAACAAATTATCACAGTTTCTTTTTGGAGTTTTCCGGGTTAGAGTTTCTACAGTTCTGGTTCCAGTTTCTGTGGTTGATATATATATATACTGTATATATTATGAGCTGTTTGCTGATTGTTTCAAATGTGTTACTTTGCAACTTTGCTGTTGTGTTGAAACGTAAAGAAAGGTACACTAAATATTCTTCTCCTGTCTAATATTTTCTTTAGTATCCAGTCACTAAAACTAGAATAATCACCATTTAAAAGTATCATCTAATTATAATTAGTTTTTCTGCAATCATGTTCTTGTTAGTTGTATAGGTCATATAGGGATTATGAAAAAATGCCTTTAATTGCAATTAAAGTAAAACATATTGATTGTGCACTGTGCAGTGCATCATTTAGTTATCCCTAAAACCTAAAAAAAGCAAAAAACATATTAATATGAACAGCATGCTGAATCTCACTCCCAGAAAAAAAGATATAGAAAAATTAGCTATTAACTCCTGCAACAGCTGATAATTTCCTAATTCACCCATATTCACTGTGAGGAAAGCATCTAGCATGCTACTTCTCATAAAGGGACAGTCTAGTCAAAATTACATTTTCATGATTTAGATAGGGCATATATCAAGTTTTAAACAACTTCTAATGTACCTTTAGCATCAACTTTGCTTTGTTCTCTTGGTATTCTTTGTTGAAAGCTAAACCTAGGTAGGCTCATATGCTAATTTCTAAGCCCTTGAAGGCCACCTCTTATCTCAGTGCATTGTGACAGTTTTGTTACAGCAGGACAGTGCTAATTCATGTATGTCACATAGATAACATTGTGCTCACTTGTTTAGTTTCCTAGAAGTAAACACTGATTGGCTAAAATGCATATCTGTGAAAATAACTAAAATAATTGGGCAGTCTGCAGAGGCTTAGATACAAGGTAATCACAGAGTTAAAAGGTATATTAATATAACTGTATTGGTTATGCAAAACTGGGGAATGGATATTAAAGGTATTATCTATCTGCTAGATTACGAGTCTTGCGTTAGCCTTAAAAAGCAGCATTGAGAGGTCTGACAAAAAGTGAGCGGTAGACCCTCTCCTGTCAAGACTGGTACCGCATTTAAAAGTCAGTAGTTAAGAGTTTTATGGTCTAACGCTGTAGTATAAAACTCTTAACTAAAGTGCTAAAAAGTACACTAACACCCATAAACTACCTATTAACCCCTAAACACCACAAACACTATAATAAATATTTTAACCCCTAATCTGCCGAATCGGACATCTCCGCCACTATAATAAATATATTAACCCCTAAACCGCCGCACTCCCGCCTCGCAAACATTAGTTAAATTTTATTAACCCCTAATCTGCTGTCCCTAACATCTCCGCCACCTACCTACATTTATTAACCCCTAATCTGCCGCCCCAAACATCGCCACCACTATATTAAAGTTATTAACCCCTAAACCTAAGTCTAACCCTAACCCTAACCCCCCTAATTTAAATATCATTTAAATAAATCTAAATAAAATTACTACAATTAACTAAATTATTCCTATTTAAAACTAAATACTTACCTATAAAATAAACCCTAAGATAGCTACAATATAACTAATAGTTACATTGTAGCTAGCTTAGGATTTATTTTTATTTTACAGGCAACTTTGTATTTATTTTAACTAGGTAGAATAGTTATTAAATAGTTATTAACTATTTAATAGCTACCTATTTAAAATAAAGACAAATTTACCTGTAAAATAAAACCTAACCTAAGTTACAATAACACCTAACACTACACTACAATTAAATTAATTCCCAAAATTAACTACAATTAAATACAATTAAATAAAATTATCTAAAGTACGGAAAACCCCCCCACTAAATTACAGAAAATAATAAAATAATTACAAGTTTTTTTAAACTAATTACACCTAATCTAATCCCATTAATAAAATAAAAAAGCCCCCCAAAATAATAAAAAGCCCTACCCTATACTAAATTACAAATAGCCCTTAAAAGGGCCTTTTGCGGGGCATTGCCCCAAAGTAATCAGCTCTTTTACCTGAAAAAAAGTACAATACCCCCCCAACATTAAAACCCACCACCCACACACCCAACCCTACTCTAAAACCCACCCAATACCCCATTAATAAAACCTAACACTAACCCCTTGAAGATCACCCTACCTTGAGAAGTCTTCACCCAACCGGGCCGAAGTCCTCAACGAAGCTGGGCGAAGTGGTCCTCCAGATGGGCAGAAGTCTTCATCCAAGCCGGGAAGAAGAGGTCCTCCAAACGGGCAGAAGTCTTCATCCATCCGTCGCAGAGCGGGTCCATCTTCAAGACATCCGACGCAGAGCATCCTTCCTGACCGATGACTACCCGACTAATGAAGGTTCCTTTAAGTGACGTCATCCAAGATGGAGTCCCTTCAATTCCGATTGGCTGATAGAATTATATAAGCCAATCGGAGTTAAGATAGGAAAAATCCTATTGGCTGATGCAATCAGCCAATAGGATTGAACTTCAATCCTATTGGCTGATTGGAACAGTCAATAGGATTGAGCTCGCATTCTATTGGCTGTTCCAATCAGCCAATAGGATTGAAGTTGGTGTTAGGTGTAGACATTAAAAGTGTTTCCCCATAGGAATCAATGGGGCTGCGTTAAGAGCTGAACGCTGCTTTTTTGCAGGTGTTAGGTTTTTTTTCAGCCGGCTCTCCCCCATTGATTCCTATGGGGAAATCGTGCACGAGCATGTTTAGCCAGCTCACTGCGTAAGCATCGCTGGTATTGAGGTGAGATGTGGAGCTAAATTTTACTCTCCGCTCACTTTTCTGCAGCTAACGCCGGGTTTGTAAGAACCCGTAATACCAGCGTTGTCTTTAGGTGAGCGGTGAGCATAAACTGCTCGTTAGCACTGCACACCATTACCGACAAAACTCGTAATCTAGGCGAAAATTTTTAAACAGTAAAAAAAATCTGGAGTAGACTGTCCCTTTAAGTTGTATGTATCTATTTATTTTTTTCCAGTTTCAAATATCTCTATATAGAAATCAGAGGACAATTTATCTATCTTTTTTAAAATGGTATGTCCCTTTAAACAAAGCATTGTCCAGTATTTA
Source organism: Bombina bombina (assembly GCF_027579735.1). Taxonomy (NCBI): domain Eukaryota; kingdom Metazoa; phylum Chordata; class Amphibia; order Anura; family Bombinatoridae; genus Bombina; species Bombina bombina. Next base: position 625,991,153 of record NC_069502.1, read on the forward strand.
AAACATATAACAGTTGTATGACAGCACTTAAAAGGACAGTCTAGTCAAAATTAAACTTTCATGATTCAGATAGGGCATGCAATTTTAAACAACTTTCCAATTTACTTCTATTATCTAATTTGCTCAATTCTTAAGATATCCTTTGTTGAAGAAATAGCAATGCACATGTGTGAGCCAATCACTCAAGGCCTTTATGTGCAGCAACCAATCAGCAGCTACTGAGCATATCTAGATATGCTTTTCAGCAAGTAGTAAATTAGAAAGTTGTTTAAAATGGCATGCTCTTTCTAAATCACGAAAGAAAAAAAAAATGGGTTTCATGTCCCTTTAACTTTCCTTCTGTTAGTTAATTTTCATTATTAATAAAAAACAAAAACAAAAAACTTCTTTTTTTAAAAAATTGTGCCATATCAATATATTTACAAACGATATTGTAAATAAGAAACAAAATATTTTTTTTTTTGTATTTTTTTTTTAGATAAGGTGCCTAGTATAATTAACATTATAACAGCCCTATTTTTCTAATAAATAGTTCAGTTCACTTTTCTAATTTAACTAACACTCGAATCAGTATTACTCATCAGTCTTATAGGAAACCATTAGTGTAGCTGCAAGAAGTGTCCTCAAGTGCTGTTTGTGCTCAGTGACAGGGAGAGGCAGGTAGGCTCGGAGTCTTTCACAACAGAGGGAGTGGCAGGAGGGAGGGACCTGTTGGCTAAGTTGGCAAGTCAGCCATATTACAGCCAGAGGGGAGGAGAGAGGAGCACCTAACAGAGAGCAGCAAAGACAGGGCACCCTCAGAGGGACACGAATAAGGTAAGTGCACGTTCTTATTTGAATTAGAGTTATCCTTAGCTCGTTACACGGTGTCCTCTGCTGCTCTGCATTAGTGCTTAAGAGAAGAAGAGCAGCAAACAACAGGTGTCAGCAGGATTAGCCAATGTATCCCATAGCCAGCTGCATCAGGGGCACGGGTTTGCTTTGCCAGTCTATAGAGGGACACAGGAAGTAAGCTGCAAGCAGGTGCTACCTTTCTCCTTCTCACTTTCGTGAGCAGGTGGTACAGATTTGTGCTTTACCCTGAGCGAGGATCACAGGCAGAACCATAAATTGTATGAAATCTCCTGTAATAACTTTTACCAAGTAGCTCATTTGTTTAGCGTGCTGGAGTGACGTCACTCTGATTGCTGATGCCGTGCGATTCTATGTTAAAGCAAACTGTTGCTAGAGGTTTGCACAGCGTAATTGTCGCGCATATATTATGTGTTTGTAGTGACATTATTTTTGTCATTTGCATAGAAAAAGGAAGGGACATGTAACTGGCAGAAGGATTTAGGGTCAAACGTTATCCGATTTAGGAGCTCGTGTGGGGTCAGGGTGTGACATTAACTTCTTACATATTCTAGTGCAAGTGCCAAGGAACACATTTTTTTCCTCAAGGCTAGGGACACTTTTCCTTTGCAAGTGTAGTATATCTACTAATCCTAATACTTGTCCTTTTATTATCAGACATCAAACATTTTAAAATGTATGAATCCTATATAGATATAAAGGATACGCCAATACACAGATGAAGGTGCCTCAAAGTTGGAGAATAAGTTATAATTCTTAAAATGTAGAGGCGGTGCTCAAAAACGTCACTGTCACTGAAAGTTAATTCCCACCAATAAAGATCATTGCGTCATTATAATTCTTTAGTTTTATAGAACACAAATGTAAACCTGTTTGAAAAGAGACAATCGATTCTTAAAGGGATACTAACCCCAAATGTTTTCTTTCATGATTCAGATAGAGCATGCAATTTTAAGCAACTTTCTAATTTACTCCTATCATCAATTTTTCTTTGTTCTCATGTTATCTTGATTTGAAAAAGCAGTAATAAAAGGTTAGGAGACAGCCCATTTTTAGTTCAGCACCTCTGTAGCGCTTGCTGATTGGTTTGCTACATTTAGCCACAAATTAGCAAGTGCTACCCAGGTTCTGAACAAAAAATGGTCCGGCTCTAAAGCTTACAGTACTGCTTTTTCAAATGAAGATAACACGAGAACAAAGACAAATTGATAATAGGAGTTAATTAGAAAGGTGCTTTAAAATCTCATACGCTATCTGTATCATGAAATAAAAAAAATTGGGTTTAGTATCCCCTTAAGCTTTATTAATATGCAGATCAATTGACACCTTAAAGGGTCATACAAGGAAAAGTTAAAAATAACAACATAAATAATAAATACTATAAAAAGTAAAATATCAAATGATTTTTTTTCTTTGTGAAATAGCTCATTTCCTTTCACCTCATAGTGACACTGAAACTCAGGGTATGTTGGGGAGAGACACACACCATTATGTATGCACAGACACCGCATCATGCTAGCTCGAGGGAATTATTTTCTTCTGAATATATACAATGTCTGTATATGTGTGTGTGTATATATATATATATATATATATATATATATATATATATATATATATATATATATATATATAATATGTTGCGGGTAAAGTCTGATATTGGGTAGTCCTAGGATTACCCGGATTAAATGAACATTACCCAAGAGGCTGTGGGTAAAGCCCGAAGTATGATCATAAATCCCCTCAGAGATGCGAAGTCACCACATCAAACATATATTGCATGCACTGTAATACCCCATCTTCATTATCTTTTTTGCCTCTGCCTGGGGGGTTCAAGGGAGGTTATGCCCCCTTTGTAAAGCTCATTCCGTTTTACGGGTAATCCTAGGATTACACAGATTTTTTACTATATATATATATATATATATATATATATATAAAATTATACACACACACACACACAGAGTAACTCACTAGTCCTAGACAAGCCAAAGAAATATGTATTTTTTTTTCCTAATTTTCCTGACTAGTAACTTTTTTCAGCCTAACTGGTAAACCATAGGGAAATCCCATCCCTGTATATGTACACATGTATACACATATATTAATTTGAGGGCACTGTCCATCTCCATTGCAGCAATGCAAAAATGGTTTGGTATTCCTCCTTAAAAGGCCAATTACTTTTATAAAGAATAATAATAATTTTGACTTACAGAGAGCAGATGTAAGAACTTTCTTGGTGATTTTATTAAATGCAGTCACTATAATTTCCTTAAGAATAAATTGATTTTGAAGCTGATTAAGGACAGTTGTAGTTTAGCTCACAAGGCTTTAGTGAACAGAATGTTGCACAAACTGTTAATAATCAGTACTGTATGTGCAGTTCATAAGGCTGGCAGGTATCAAAGCCTCACACCTTAAAGGACGACATTGCATATGGTTAGTTTTATGGGTGTGGTGGAGAAAATGACCTTTTCTAGGTTGCAATTGAACTTTCTTCCACTGGGTGAGGCCTTTTTCTGAGGCACAACTTGGAACTGACTGCACATTTTCTTTATGATTCATAGACCCCTGTAGAAACTCATAAGTACACATTTTAGAAGCGTTACAGACATTGCAAAAAACATTTCTGCATTTGACCTTTTATAGAATATATGTTTATCTGCATCTCCCTTTTACTTACAGGATCTGGTAATAAGAAACAACAAAAAGGATATTTCTTTTCTTCTTTAGAGAGGATTACAAACAGAGACAAAAATGCCTAAACCGGTAAGTACTTTATATATTTATTCATTTCTGCAGTATCTGTAATGGTATGTGCATGTACGTATTCTTGCTGTATTTTTCCATATAAGAGGCACACGAATATAGTATGCACCCAATTTTTATAGAATACACATTAATTGACCCTGTATATAAAAATATACAGGGGGTCAACAAATGTGTATAAAACTTGGCAGCCACTAAGAATACTTAGAAGACAGCCATACATACATACATACAATGTAGAGTTATTTTCTGTAATACGGCATAACTTTCTTTCACAGAAACTAGTTGAATAAGCTAAAAGTGTTGAACAATAAATGCTATTACATTTCTTGATCTGTTCTAATTAAAGGAAAGTAGGATAATCATCTATTTAGTCACAAAAGCAACAATTTAGGCACAAAAGCAGCATCAATGCAATAGTTTTATTGCAGGGTTCCATTGAAATACATTTTCTTTCTTTGTATAAAGACTGGTGGAATTTGAAGTCCTGATTTGGCAATAAGGGCCTATTAGGTGAATATATATATATATATATATATATATATATATATATATATATATATATATATATATATATATATATATACATACACACACGTGTGTGTATTGTTACTTATAAAAATATATGGCATTGTATTTTTTATTTTTTTTACATTTGTTTCATAATCAAGGAGCTATTTTATTTTTCCTTTTTCATGTGTTTATTATTATAGTCAGCACATCAAATACCTGTGCACAGATTTGTAGAGCAACAAGACTAATTTAGTCATATTTTATTAGACTTTTGAGGGTTACTGTAGACCTACCAAGGACACTTATACTCTAAAAGAAAATTCTTCCGAGGGGAAATAGTATTTTTAAACATGTTTATATGTGTACATGCTGTTTCTTTAGTGGCTGTCATCCACATGCAATCAATGCTGAGATATAACTCATTTTCTGAACAATAGGCCTAAACAGCGGGCCGAATGTTATCGTGTTTGGAAGCTCACACAATGCACCTGTCATCAAAATAAGAGTTACAGTTGTGTGCTGACCAATGTGAAATTTATTGTTTGTTCGGTAACTAAAGGATTTTAGACAATGACGACTCATGCAATTACATTTAATCACAGGACATAGAAATAATAAAAAAAAAAGGTTCTAGTACTGGCTCTGGAACTATTATTAGCCTATAATGAATCTGCCAAGCAGTCCTTATCAGCCTCTGGACTGATAACTTTTAATCAAATACTAATTAAATATTAACTTCTCTCTGTGGTACAAACTGACTTTCACACATTATAAGCAACCTTCACGCAAATGTGAAATGGTTAAAGAGCAAGGCTTTAATTGTAATGGCAATTGTGTCTTTAGAGTGTTGGTGTTACCTGTTTTTAGAATTAGTTTTTTTTTTTCTTCAATATTACAGTTGGCTGACATGATAACACAATTCAAGTGACAATCTCCTATACATTAAGTCAGTGATTTGCAACCTTTTTTTTGCCGTGGCACACTTTTTTACATTAAAAAATCCTGCGGCACACCACCATCCCAAAATTTTAGAAAATCACACATTTTAGCCTAATACAGGATGGATATATATATACACACACACTGTGCTGTGCTGTCATGCCTCCTACAAACTATATGTGACATATTGACATTCATTCACAAACAATCATAATGATTGTCTTTGAATGAATGTCAATGTCATGGTTGTAAATGATGCCTGATGAACCTGTCCCATACCTACCAATATTTCAAAATTTGAAAGAGGGACACCCCCGCACTGTTGTCAGTCTGCCGCGGCACACCTGAGGATCTCTCACGGCACACTAGTGTGCCACGGCACACTGGTTGAAAAACACTGGATTAAGTAACAAAAAAGCTTTTATTTCTTTACTAATTTGTTGGCAATATGCATTAACAGACTTTTGCTTTAGATAATGCTAATGCTATATTTAAGGTGGATGTTTTATTACTGATATTAAATTAAGGCAAGTACTGAGAGATTTATTTAAAATTTACGAGCCAGCATGCTAAGCGCCTGTTAGAGGTATGTGTGTGACACACATACAACTTTCCTGAAGTACATCAGTCTGATCCCGCTTAAAAAAAAAAAAATCAGTCCAGACCCAAAATAACAGGTAATCCTCCTCCGAACAAGGAACGTAGAAACCCCACAAAATGATTTCTGTGTGCGTCGTCAGGGAGGTGCAACCATGTCCCTCTAGGCACATTGGGTATAAAGTCTACGTTTGTTTCCCCATCACCCTTAGTTTTTATTTTTTCCAGGGTCATAATGCAAATATATACAAAGAGAGAAAATCTCAACCAGGACCAGATAATGGCTCAGTAGTTTGTTCTTTGGCTGGTCACCACTCAGGAACAGCCTCTTTTAGCCCAATTGTGCCTTTCACACAGGATAACTTACTAAGTTTTCATGTTCCTTATATGTATCATATGACAGTTGAGTCTGGGTATTCTGGATATGTGTAGGCAGTATGGGGTACAATCAAGTTGTCTAGATATGTGGCTTTTCAACTCAGGGGGCATAATCAGGATGGGGTAGCCTATGTACATGACTGGTTGTAAGGCTACAGTAGGTAGAGAAATCGGCAGAAGGAATAGTAGGACAAAACTGTCACATTCCTGCAAAATACAGGGATCTCTCTGTATGTGTAAAATAATGCAAAAAGTTATGAAGGGATAACTTTTATGATCCGTGGCTCTATGGTTGTCAATGTCAGGATTGTTTGAGACTTTAGGGGTAGAATAAATATCTGATAGATAATGTAATGGTAGCAAGAAGATTTTGCAATCATACAATGTGGATGATTGTGGGTTATAAATTATGCTACTGTTCTGTAGTTATTGCATCATTTTCAGGTTGCTAATTGTGAAATTTTAGTACACAGACTGTCAGGTTCTTCCAGTAACTGAGGTCATGGTTTATGGAAAAGCACCCACCCAGAGATGTAGTAGATCTGTAATGCATATATGTGTGTGAATTTATATCAATATATATTTGCGCACACACTACACACATACATTCTAACACTCACACACACACTGCACCCACACACACAAACTACACATGCAGAAACACACATTCTAACCCTCCCACAAACAGCACACATACACACACAAACTACACGCGCACAAACACATCCTAACCCTCCCACAAACTACACACATACTGCACACGTCCACACAAACTACACGCGCACAAACACACATTCTAACCCTCTCACAAACTGTATACACACACACACACACACACACACACACACACTGCACGCGCACAAACACACATTCTAACCCTCCCACAAACTGCAAACACACACTGCACACATACACACGCAGAAACACACATGCTAACCCTCCCACAAACTGCACACACACACTGCACACAAACTACACGAGCACAAACACACATTCTAACCCTCTCACAAACTGCACACATGCGCACAAACAGACATTCTAACCCTCCCACAAACTGCACACATTCTAACCCTCCCACAAACTGCACACACACACTGCACCCACACAGACAAACTACACGCGCACAAACACACATTCTAACCCTCCCACAAACTGCACACATACACACAAACTACACGCGCACAAACACACATTCTAACCCTCCCACAAACTGCACACATACACACAAACTACACGCGCACAAACACACATTCTAACCCTCCCACAAACTGCACACATACACACAAACTACACGCGCACAAACACACATTCTAACCCTCCCACAAACTGCACACATACACACAAACTACACGCGCACAAACACACATTCTAACCCTCCCACAAACTGCACACATTCTAACCCTCCCACAAACTGCACACACACACTGCACCCACACAGACAAACTACACATGCACAAACACACATTTTAACCCTCCCACAAACTGCACACATACACCCACACACAAACTACATACGCACACACACATTGTAACCCTCCCACAAACTGCACACACACTGCACCCACACAAACAAACTACACGCGCACAAACACACATTCTAACCCTCCCACAAACTGCACACATACACACAAACTACACGCGCACAAACACACATTCTAACCTTCTCACAAACTGCACACATACACTGCACACATGCGCGCGCACACACACATTCTAACCCTCCCACACACTGCACACATACACACAAACTACACGCGCAGAAACACATATTCTAACCCTCCCACAAACTGCACCCACACACTGCACCCACACAGACAAACTACACAGGCACATGCACACACAATACCCCCACACACACAAACTACACAGTGACACACTACTGAAACAGATAGACACAGACTACAAACACGCACTCGCACAGCTAGTATGTACAAGGCTGGATTGACCTACCAGGATACCAGTAGATTTCCTGGTGGACTGCAGCAGCTTGGACTGGCCAGCTTTAATTTAAAGGGACATGAAACCCACTTTTTTTTTATTTCATGATTCAGATAGAGAATACAATTTTAAACAACATTCCTACTTACTTCTATTATCTAATTTGTTTCATTCTTTTGGTATTCTTTGTTTAAGAAATAGCAATACACATGGATGAGTCAATATATTGAATAGAGAGCAAGTTTTGTCTTAAACAAATGTAGTTGTTTAACAGCTTTAGGCCAAATATATAATTTCTTACACAAATAACACTATTGTGACATGATGAATCTTCCATGAAATATTTTGTTTTGAAATACATAGTTAGACTATTTTAATGTATAAGTTATGTTCTGTTACAAAACAAAACCAGTAGCCAGATTCTCGCCAGTGTGACATATGTTTTGATCTTGCAGCAGACAGTTTTTAATAGGATTAGGTGTGGTTGCTATGGGCCCTGATGGGAAACAATGTACTGCAATTATTGTTGAGTGAAATACCTCTTATTAAAGGAGCGTTAACATGAAAATGAAATCCCCTCTCCCCCCCCCCCCACATAAAAAATAATTTTTAATAATACTTTCATTATTTATTTGTTTTGCCCAGAAACATGGTACACAGTTCTTGCTTGAGGAGTAGTAAGCTTTACAAGGAGTTTGTTGCTAGACTGCTGTGAGATCGAAAAACAGTGCATGCAGGGAGTATGTTGCTGGACTGCTCTGAGACTATAAAACAATTCAAATTTATGATTTAAATGCTTACAAAACATTTAATTTATATGCAAGTGTTTTGTAACACAGGTTTGTTGTGTCTATACTGCCTGTGTGTGTGTGTATATGTATGTGAGATCTATCCTTGCACACTGTGATTGTGTCTTTTACTTGTTTGCTCAAATAAACCAACATTGGCAAGAGCTTTGGAGTTCCTAGTTTTCTTCTTCATATTTTTATATATATATATATATATATATATATATATATATATATATATATATATATATATATATATATATATATATATATATACATACACTGTGATTGTGTCTTTTACTTGTTTGCTCAAATAAACCAACATTGGCAAGAGCTTTGGAGTTCCTAGTTTTCTTCTTCATACATATATATATATATATAATGTGTGCAGGGATAGGCAAGGTGTCCATACACGGACACTGGTGTCCGTGACTAGCCCTTGCAGTGTCCGCCACAACCTTAGTATATGTTTTGATTGAATAATATGAATAATAAAAAATATGTAGTGTGAATAAAGTTAGTGGTTTGTCAAGAGACTGCTAGCGATATTGGGTGATAAGTTATGGAATAACTAAAGCCTGAGTGAAATACTAGATGCGTATCTGCATCTGTATAATAACACCCAGCGCTATATAATGACACAGTAGTGACACTGGCACATGGGTATAGCCAGAGGAGGGCTGGTTATAGAATCAGTGGTTTCTGCATCAGTATAATAACACCAAGCACTATAAAATAATGTTTTTAATTTGAAATGTACCTTGGTGTCCTTCATTAAGGTCTGTACTTTGGAAAATGTCCGCCACAGCCTTTGTCTGTGCCTATCCCTGAATGTGTGTGTGTATATGTTCAAAGGGATTCGCACTCTCACCTTATGTATAATATATGCCAGGGTGTCAGGAGAAAAGATATTCACTTCAAAGATATGGAACCGCACTCTCTGGACTTGTAGCAAGCAAAAAAAATTATTTTGTGCGTGACGTTTCGGGGAGCCAACCGTCCCCTTCATCAGTCTGATGCGCATGTTAGAAATTTGTGAATCTCGGATAATCGTTGCATAAAGTCAAAACAATATTTCTGTTATATAGATGGCATCTTGTATTACACTTAAACTGCACATTTCCAACATTTGTAAACAGAAAGTTTGATTAAATATCTTACTTTGTAGCTGATAAATAAGCACAAAAATATATACTTGCTGTAAAGTAGCTGCATAAGCTGCCAGCAGTTTTGCAAATTTGAGGATTCCAAATAATGGTGCACACAAATATTGTCATATCAAAAAATGCCAGTGTGTTTAAAGGGACACTCAAGTCAAAATTAAACTTTCATTATTCAGATAGAGCATACAGTTTAAACTTCTTTCCAATTTACTTCCATTAACAAAATGTCAGTCTTTTTATATTTACACTTTTTGAGTCACCAGCTCCTACTGAGCATGTGCAAGAATTCACAGAATATACGTATATGAATTTGTGATTGGCTGATGGCTGCCACATGATGCAGGAGGAGTAGAAATAAACATAACTTTGAAATTTGTCTGAAAAAAATCTTCAGACTAAGTGATATTGCATTGTCTTTATCATCCATTTATTGATTATACAAATCTACTGTATTTACTGGTCCTTTTAAGGGACATAAAGCTGCAGCAATAAAATGGAAACAGTATTTTCATGTGTGGCTAGCTGTATGACAGATGCTAGGGAAAATGTTTCATAGCTCATTAACAAGAATTAAGTTATGTTTCTATTGATTTCATAACAGTAAGATATAAAGAATATCAATGAATGCTGAGTTCCACCTTAAATGACTTAACAAATGTATTGTTAGTCTATGATTCAGTGGGAGTATCAGGACATGACTGTGTATATTGTACTCCATTTATTACACTCCCTTGGTACACAGAAATAAAGTTACTAACAACCTATAAACAATGGATTGATGAGCAACAAAGTGCCTTTTCACATGCTGGGTAGAAACAGTTAATAATATTAAAATAAGTTATGTTCTCCTAGTCTATTTCTTAAGTTAAATATGTTTTATTTTAAAAACAAACATTGGCAATTATGATCAGAAATATATAAACATAATTTTTTTTTTTATAGGATTTTATTTAATATATAGATTATTGTATTATGAAAATAGTAGAGCAGTCGCTGTTTCAACAAAATGTGCTGAAGGTGTCCTGTGCACCAGTATTCAAACTCTGTTCCTGTTCAGTGTCGATGGTTGCGTATGATGCAGATTGAGTTGTACCTGACACAATATATGCCATAATAAGATCTGTGGAGCATGCACAGCAAATGTGTGAATGCCTCTGAAACAGTTATAGCTCTTTCTTGAAACAGTTGTGATAATAAAAGTATAAATTATAAACGCTTATATACATAATTGAAATGCACTCATACACATTTCATTTAAGACTGTTATGTCCATTTAATGTTGCTCAACAAGGTTTGAGAAGGTTCATTACCATTATGATGATGATCAATATTTTAATTAACATTTACGGTACTTGCATAGCGCCCCACAATTCTGTATTGCTGGATAAAACATATGAGTATAGAATGACAAAAATATGTGGTAAGATACAAATATATAAGAGACTAAACAAAACAAGTTATTACTAGAGAATAAGGGCTCTGTTGAGGGTGCAGCGTCTTAGAGATATGAAACCCAACATTTTTGTTTCAAATAGAGCATGCCATATTAAACAACTTTCTAGTTTATGTCTATTATCAAATTTTCTTTGTTCCTTTTGGAATCTTTTATTTCATATCCCTTTAAGGTTTGTGATAGTTTGTCACATGGTTTTGTAGTTGCAGTAGTGAGTCAAGGCAGTTCAAGAATTATTTTGGTTAGGATAAAAACCAGAGTGATTGTAAGCCTCTCTTAATAGGTGGGTTTTCAAAGAGCACCTGAAATTATACAAGGTTGGAGACAGTCTGATGGAGCAAGGTAGAGCGTTTAAGAGGACATTAGCTGCTAATAAGAAGTCTTGGAGGCGACTGAGGGACGTAGAAATAATAGGAGTTGAGAGATGTAGGCTGGAGGTTGATCGAATAGGGCGGATCGGGGAGAATTTAGAGATGATTGAGGACATATAGTTGGGAGTGAGGTTGTTAAGTGCTTTATAGGTAAGGGTCAATATTTTGAATTGTATTCTAAAGTGTATTGAACACCAGTGGCTGATGAGCCAATTAAAACGTGGTATCCACCAATCACCAGCTATTTCCTGCTTAGCAATAGCACTTGAACACCTCATGAGCATAACTCTTCCTGTGTGATTAAGGTATCGGATTAAATACTGTAAACAAGAATAAAAATCTGTGTGTTTGTTTAAAAATAAAATGATTTTGATGAAAAAAGTGCATTTTATTTTAATTGTTTTATGCTACTTAACATAAACACGCACTAATACTCTTCATGGGGAACTTGAAAACCACTTGGAGCAGATCTATCAGCACACAGATTTGTAATTCTCTGTCAATATATTTTTCAGGGACAGTTATCTTCCTCAGAAAATTAGAAATATTTATCCCTAAACTTAAAAAAAACAATTGAGTTAGTGAGCTTTTTTATTTTTTATTCAAATTTTTTTTTATTGGGGTTTATAGATTATACAGAAGAATATCCATAATAACATTTACTAAATCAACAGAAAATTGAATACAGAAAAGAAAGTTACAATGAAATATTGTCAATTTACCCAGATTTTTCTTAATACCTTTTTTGAAAAAAACAAGTTGCAAACAAAATCTCTTGAAAACAGCCTCACCGGGAGGCAAGAAAGAGGCAGGGGGAGGAAAGAAAAAGGGGGTAGGGAAAGGGAAATCAGGCGTCCCAGAAGTCTCGAAAGTATACACATAAGTATGTCATGAATTAGTCTACATGCCCGCTGATCTCCAGGAACAGACTCCTGTCGCAAAAGGGCAATCTTTCAAGTAACTAGGCCATGAGTTCAGATATTCCCTGTTCCCAGATAAAAAGGATGTCTGTAATAAAATCCGTTTACCCCTTATAGTAGTAGCATTGTTTTTTAAAGGGTTAGTATAGACTCTACTCTGATATCCACTGAGTGTGTGGTAGGGGATCAGTTGGGTTTTCCAAAGCTGGGCATCAAACCTTTTTGCACAAGCTATCATTAGCTGAAGCAGTTTTTTGCGGTATGCACAGTGAAGTGTTGGGAGGAAGATTCAAGAGGATAAGACCTGGGGCTAAGGATTATATGTGAGCCCAATATCTTATTTATACTAAATTCTAGCTGTTTCCAAAAGTCAGAAATGAGTGGGCACTCGCACCAGATATGGGCCATAGAACCTATACCTCCACACCGCCTCCAACATGCCGATTAGGCGGATGGATATATATATCTGAGAACGCTGCATGGTCAGGTACCATCGGGCTAAGATTTTATAGTTGTTGGTCAGCTTTTTTATTAACATATGAAACTAGCAGGTTTCCTGAAAACTGAGGATCAAATGGACATTATTGTGAGGTAATACAATTTATTACTGAAGGTAAAGCATTCATATAGCCTTTGCCATTTTTTTACCAAAATTTAGTTAAATTACCAATTGATTTTGTGTCTCAAAGATTGTTTTGTGACCAAGCGCTTATAAAATCACCCCTGTAATTCTGTGTCAGTTGGCGTTCTGCAATGGTAATGGCATTATGTGTTTTTAGATTCTTCGTGGATTAACTTGTTAATTTTTAAGCTAATTATTGTTGTATCATTACAGCAGTCATGAATTCTAGACTCTGATAGCTAGTTAGGGGTTTTTTTTTTTTAACCATGAAAATATTATTTGTTTTTTACTTAAAGGGACACAGAAACCAAAACTTTTCTTTCCTGATTCAGATAGACCATGCAATTTTAAGCAGCTTTTTTAATTTACTCCTATTATCAATTTTTTCTTTTGTCCTCTATGGTATCTTTATTTGGTGCTGAACCAAAAATGGGACGCTTGTAAGCTTACATTCATGGCTTTTTCAAATAAAGATACAAAGAGATCGTAGAAAATTTATAATAAGAGTAAATTAGAAAGTTGCTTAAAATTGCTTGCTCTATCTGAATCAGGAAAGAAAAAGAATTCAGTTCAGTATCCCTTTAAATAATCCTAAAAATGTTGCAGCATACTTGCCACCAATGCATTAGGAATACATTTGTCAGATGTATAAATTGTACAAGATTGGAAGTAACATTGCTTCAGAGTTTATGTATACATTGTGGTTAAGGTCATAGTTACATATTACTGATGGTTTTAATCTTCTTTAACCCCTTAATGACCGGACCATTTTTCAATTTTCTTACCCTTATTGACAATGGGCTATTTTTACATTTCTGCAGTGTTTGCGTTTAGCTGTAATTTTCCTCTTACTCATTTACTGTACCCACACACATTATATACCGTTTTTCTTGCCATTAAATGGACTTTCTATAATGGTTGTAAATACTTCTCTGGGATCCCCCTTTGTTCAGAAATAGCAGACATATATGGCTTTGGTGTTTGCTTTTTGGTAATTAAGAAGGCCGCTAAATGCCGCTGCACCACACACACGTGTATTATGCCCAGCAGTGAAGGGGGTTAATTAGGGAGCTTGTAGGGGAGCGTTTTAGGTTGAAGTTTTAGCTTTAGTGTAGTAGACAACCCAAATTATTGATCTAGGCGCATTTTGGTATATTTCATACCACCATTTCACCGCCAAATACGATCAAATAAAAATTTTTTTTAAATTTTTCACAATTTTAGGTTTCTCACTGAAATTATTTACAAACAGCTTGTGCAATTATGGCACAAATGGTTGTAAATGCTTCTCTGGGATCCCCTTTGTTCAGAAATAGCAGACATATATGGCTTTGGCGTTGCTTTTTGGTAATAATAAGGCCGTTAAATACTGCTGCGCACCACACTTGTAATATGCCCAGCAGTTAAGGGTTTAATTAGGTAGCTTGTAGGGTTAATTTTTAGCTTTAGTGTAGAGATCAGCCTCCCCCCCCCGACCCCCCTCAAACAGCTCTCTTCCCTCCCCCACCTCACAATTGTCACCGTCATCTTAAGTACTGGTAGAAAGTCTGCCAGTACTGAAATAAAAATATTTTTATTTTTTTCATACAGTCTGCAGTGATGGATCCCCCCTTACCCCACAACCTCCCTGACCCCCCCCCCATGCATCGCTCTAACCCTCCCCCTCTACCTATTTGCCACCATCTTAGGTACTGGCAGGGTGTCTGCCAGTACCCAATTTGCCCCCCAAAATAGTTTTTTTTTTAACTTTTTTATATGAATATTTGTTTTCTGTAGTGTAGCTGGCCCCCCTAAATGATCTACATCCCTCCCCCTCCCAGATCCCTACCTAAAGAACGGATATCCCCCCCCCTGCAATCTACATCGGTCTTTTTTATTTTTTTCACTTGCCTGCATATTTTGCAGGCACCAGCACCCGCCCCCCCCCCGGGCCGCAACCGCCGACAATGACAGATCGGTTTGGGGAATCATCAACTAAGGATCATATAGCCAGAAGCTGCTCCCACCCACCAACGAATGTGTTAACATCAAATGGCCGATGCAGAAAGGGCCACAGAGTGGCCCTTTCTGCATCAGTATGTAAAATAGGGGGGATTGCAGGTGATGCCTCAATATTGAAGCATCACTACAATCCCTTGTAAGCAGCTGGGAAGCGATCATGATCGCTTCCAGCACTTCAGACGACAGAGGAAGTGCCAGGTACGTCAATTGTTGTTAAGGGAAGTTTTTTTTTCTATGACATACCTGGTACATCCTCTGTCATTAAGGGGTTTAATTGGGATAGCAAAGTTTAAAATTAAACTTTAGTGATTCTGACAGAGGCAGCAATTTTAAACAACTTTCGATTTACTTTTTGTTATCAAATGTGCTTCATTCTGTTGGTATCCTTTGTTTGAAAAGCATGCTTTGAGTAGCTCAGGAGCAGCATGCACTACTGGCAGTTAGCTCCTGATTAGTGGGCTGCACATTTACGGCTGTTGTCATTGGCTCACACAGTGTGTTCAGGCTAGCTCCCAGTAGTGTTTGCTTTTTCAACAAAGGATTCCCAAGAGAATGAAGCTAATATAGTTATAGAAATCAATTGGAAAAGTTTTTGTTTCATGTCCCTTTAAGTAGCTTTTTTATGGATTTGATAAGAGGGGAATATTGGACAGAAGGCAATCATATGTTTTAATTGAGGAATAACGTAATATGGACAGGAAACCCCATAATTTTTTATTTCATGGTGTGGATAAGAATTTAACAATGAAAACAACCTCCCAATTTTTCTTCTATTAGCAAAATGCTTCATATCTTGTTATCCTTTGCTAAATGAACGGCATTGCACTACTGGCAGGTAGCTAAACACATCTAGTTAGCCCAATCACAAGACACACCATGTGTACAGGCCACCAATTCGGCAGCTAGCCTTCCACTAGTGTAAGGATATGTGTGCATATGTTTCCACAAATAAAATGTGCACCATTCATTTGACCAAATAAATGGCGATGTTGTGTGTTACATCTGTATGTTTATTGATCTCCTGTTGTGCCTCCAAAACCATAGAGAAATATGTCTCTCTTAGGACGCGATGATCTATACTTCTCACATCAGACGTGGCTTTTCACGCTGACTTTCGGCAGGGGCTGCCCTGAATGGAAATTATAGTACAAAAAGGGCAATCCCAGCAATTGGCGAGATGTCTCAATTAAAAGTTATGGAGTTCACTTTAGTCCATAGAGCGAAGTTAGTAGTCAGCAGGGGGGCACTTTAAAAAGTAAATCCTGCAGCAATATATATCACATTACGTTGCTTTCTGCAGTATAGCAGTCTTACAATCGCAGGCTATATTTTTCGTACTGCATGTGTTTTTTCTGTTGGGTTTGCAAGAAAAAACTGTGAGTTCTGTAGTGCAAAAATCTTAAACAGAATTACGCTGGGATTAGAGAGACAAATTCATATACACCCATGCCAACAACCATTTTATGAAAAACACTGGTGTATTTTGTACTTAGAAGTAAGAATTTCTAAGTGTTCTTTGCACGTTTTGTGTACTTAAATGACGATTTACACTGTGCTTATTTAATACGATTTATTTCCTGTGTAATTTACATACAAATAGAGCTGCAACAACTAATCGGCATAATCTATAGTAATAGATTATGAAAATAGTTGTCAACGAATCTCATAATCGATTAGTTGGTTTGCAATTAGTTGGTCTATGCACAGCACCAGCTGCTTTTACTCCAATGAGCTCCTGCACATGGTATTGTGTTTTATGGTTATGCCCTTAGCCTAAAGGGACGTTTACTTTTCACTTTTTCAGGACAGTATAAGTGTATAACTACTCCCTGGCTTATGTGCAACCCAAAAAATAAAATGGGAGGTCAGCATTTGGATTGTTTATATTAAATCAAGGAGATTTGGGACTATGCTTTGCATAATACAGTGCCAAGCTTGTTATTTACACCTAGCCCTAAATTGATATGAATTGATGTCACTATTACCTGTTTGCACAATTTTTAGCGGATCACTTGCTATTGCTGATTATATATACTCTATATTTAGTTGTTTTTTTAAAAAATATTTTTAACTAATTGGAATATGTACAAAATCAACCTCTGTAAAATATATATGTTTTTTTAAGAGTGGACTAGATATTTCCCCCCCTAACCTTTTAGCTGGTTGTTTACCATTGCATATAAATATTCAATATATTTTTATGTCAGAATGAAGTCCAGGCTTACTTTAAGAGGCCCCTTGCATTGGTGGAGAGCTAACAAAGATAAATAGCCCACCTTGGTGAAATAAGCAAAAACACTTCTTATGCATCTCAGGCACCTCAACACCATCTGAGCGCCTCTTCTCTGTTGCACAGGCAAAATAGCTTGCAAAAAAAGAGAGCCAGCCTCAGCCAGGAGCATTTCAATGCATTTCAATTAAAAGTTTCTGAAAGAGTGAATAACAGAATGTTATAAACAGTGATAGTCTGCCTATTACTAGTTCTACCTCCTTTCAAATCAGTTTGTGGTTTGTTTTGCTTAATTATAAAAATTTGTTCTGCTGCTTAAAAAATTGGACCAACAGTTGTGTTAATGTAAAGTTTTAGTCGGAAGTTTATATTTATAACACTCACTATGTGGATTTTATTTTAAATATAGGAAAAAATGTATTTTTTTTTATCCGATTAGTCGATTAATCGAAAAAATAATCGGTGGATTAATCTATTATGGAAATAATCATTAGCTGCAGTCCTACATACAAATATTACATTTTGTATAGAATTACGATTTATGGTGAAGAATTTGTTACACCTTTTGATGAACCTTAACAATACATTTTTTTCCTGCATATTTTTGTGGGAATGATTGAATTATTTGTTTTGTAAGATGTTTAGAATACAAATATTATTGTGCACTTTTGTAATCTAAGCATCTCCTCCCCATTACGAAAATGCAGTATACGCCCCTTAGCGAGACACCCTGTTTCAGGGTACACAGTGGCTTTAAATCATTCCACTAGGGAAATAGAAGCATTCTTTAATAATCTCATCAACCCAGAGACCTATAGCTGATCCGGCCCTTAGGGTTTTGAACGTTGGCATTTAATCTGTATAGTGGGTATGTGTGTCTTTTGGGTTATGGCTTTCACTATTTTTTTTTTAGTGTAAAAGTGCTTAATATTTTTTAAACAAGTAGCCTTTCTGTTGTTTGGTGACATTTCATCCTAACATCATCTAAAAAGAGAGGGTAATGTCACATGCATGTGCACAAAACCAATGTTCCTTTTTAAAACTTTTTGGGAGTACTTGTTAATAATTTGAAAAGTGTCGACTGGAGGTTTTATCAAGTCTTTTTGTGGAATAATTGAAAAATAGCCCAGAAAATGTGTCAGTAATTAAGAATTTAGAGTGTGATAAGAACAAGTAGGACTGGCATATGTTAAAGGGACACTCAAGTCTAAATTAAACTTTCATTATTCAGATAGAGAATGCAATTTTAAACAACTTTCCAGTTACTTCCATTAACAAAATGTGCATAGACTTTTATATTTACACTTTTTGAGTCATTAGCTACTACTGAGCATTGTGCAAGAATTCACAGAATATACGTATATGTGATTGGCTGATGGCTGTCACATCCAAGGGGAGTGGAAATAGACAGAAACTTTGAAATTTGTCAGAAAAAAATCTACTACTCAGTTGAAGTTCAGACTAAGTGCTAATTGCATTGTCTTTTATCATGCATTTGTTGATTATGCAAATCTACTGTATTTACTGCTCCTTTAGGGATAGGTCCAATTTTTGCAAAACTGATATGAAAAAAAGTGGTCCTGATAAACAATTACAATTGTGATCACATCAACATCTAAAACAGCTCATAAGCAGCTGGTAACATGCAGATAATCGCATAATGGTTGATTACAAGCTGCCTAGGCATTAAATACATAGGTGTTGCAAGCGTACAAGCTCCCAAATAGGGAACCGCCAGTGATTGGTGGATATTTGAACTTTCCACTCTGGCTCCCAAGACTCATGGCTATTGTTCAGAACTTTACCTATATGATTTATCACTCTATAGGGGTTGAACACACAGCCAATATCAGTAATGCAAGAATTATATTCTCTAACAAACTAAACCATTATTATTTTTGCATTTGAATATCCCTTAAAAGTAATAGTAACAGACTAAAATGATTGCAAAAGTCTAAATTTGCTCACCCTTCCAGAGCAGTATAATTGTCTTTACAGAAGTGCATGGTCTGAATTACCTTTGGGTTGCACAAATTTCTGTGTGTAGATGTTTATCTTCCATCAGCAAGAAAGGATCAAACGCTGCAAAAATGGGGTCATTTGTTACTCTCTCATCTTGGCTTTACAGTAACCTTTGGCCCAGTGCACAGCCAGTTGTAAAGCTAATGATTTGCACAATATTTTAATCAGTAATACTAGACAGTCTAACAGTGTCAGGGAATCAGGATTAGTGTGTGAGGACCCACGTAACATGTTAATATTGTATCTATGACAAATCCATTCATTTAAAGAAACGGCTCTATATATTTGATTAATCAAGGCTTATTCTGACAAAGTAGATTTTAACATGTCGCTAACTAGCGCACATATTACAAGTTCAAAGTAAACGGTTGTGCTCAAGCACAAAGTTACTTTGCACTAATCACAACATAAATACAATAAATAAAGTATTACACTCATATACTGTATACAAGGTATATTGTATATGACAAGATATTTGACTGGAAAGTGCTGTGTGTGTGTGTATGTTGTGTATATATATATATATATATATATATATATATATATATATATATATATATATATATATATATATATATATATATAGTACATTTAAACATGAAAAATCATTTTTATTCAATTTGAATATTTTTAAATATTTTTTACTGTGTTTATACGTACATAATTTACATTTCGGTGTTCTTCCACTTTGTATTTCTAATGTGTGTGTGTGTATGTATATATCCAAGTATATGTATCTATACCTGTGTATATATATGTGTGTGTATATATATGGTGTGTTATATATATATATGTATATATATATATATAATATATATATATGTATATATATATATATATATATAAATATATTTAAAAATAAAAGAACATTTTATTCTATGTGAAGAACATTGGAATGTAAAATATACATAGCTACCTTTTGGATTTAGCGCAGTTGGTCTAATGCATTTCAGATAGCAATTAAGCCATAACTGTTAGTGCGCTCCATTGAAGTCTATGTGGGTTATGATATCCAAAGTCCTGAATCGGGTGTGCTCTTGCTCTATCTTTTTACTTTCAACCTTATAGCACGCAACTAACCCAGCCAAGTTGCACTTTACTTTGTGTGCAGTTAGCACAAGCGAAAATTTCAGATAGCGTGCCAATTAAATATCACCGATATTATTATAATGTGTTTGTAAAGCTTTGTAGCAAAGAAGCACTCACTGAACTGTTCCAACTGTGACAAAAAGTTTTAATTCAAAATAGTGACGTTTCGGGACTGCAACACGTTTCGGAACAGCAACAGTTGCTGTCCCGAAACGTCACAATTTTGAATTAAAACTTTTTGCCACAGTTGGAACAGTTCAGTGAGTTCTTCTTTGCTACATTGTATTATTATCCTCATAGCACCCTGACGAGCTGCAAGAGTTGGTGAGAGTGCACTTACACCAATCTTTGTATATATAAGATATATATATACTAAACAAACAATACATGAAGAGGAGAACCCTGCTTTGAAGAGCTCACATTCTACAGGTTGAATGTTTGAGGGGCTATAATGTACCCTCATAGCTTGTCACATGGTATACAATGGAAAATGTATAATTCTGTACTTATTTTTGTTATGTATTATTACTGTTATAACGATTCTATTACAATATATTTATTAAGCAATATGTAAAATGTGCTACAGGATAATTATTTTAAATTTGTTTAACATTCCGTTAGATTTTGCTGCCTTATTGTCTCTGTAAAGTTAGAAGTAGACATGGACCCAGTGGACGCCAAATACATATAGAGTGTGGTTAAAGAGGTTTGTCATTAACCACATGATGTTTTGGATGAGCTATTTTTTTCTGTACTTTGGGAAGGGCAGTTGTGAATTAATTCTTCACACAAATCATTAAACAGGAGATAACTTTACTAGAAGACTGAAACCAACTAGACACTGTGCAGAATTAGGAAAAAACACTGTGAATGTTATAGAAGATGGGGACAATGCACAATTACATTTGCAGAACATTTTTGTCATTTCTGTTATTATCTATTGAATCCATCCTCCTCACTCCTATATTCCAGAGGTGTTTGTTTTTGTGGTGATGTGATGATGAACTTACAAAAACTCCCAAACTAGTCTGTTTTCAGATATTCAAATTTGATTAGGGTGTTGTAGGACTCCTCAAAATGACTCCTTTATTGAAGGGACATGGAAGTCAAGCTTTCATGATTCAGACAGAGAGTAAAAAAACAACAAAATTATATATATATATATATTTATGTGTCAAAATAGGGACTTGCACTCGCTGCATTTAGATAGAACAATTCTTATTTATTAAATGGTAACGTTTCGGGGTTCGTCTGATCTGAGGAAGGGGTCTGCGAACCCCGAAACGTTACCATTTAATAAATAAGAATTGTTCTATCTAAATCCAGCGAGTGCAGTTTCTATTTTGACATTTCTACTGATTATTTGACTTTTGCACCCTGGTTGAAGACATACCGGAATTGGGAAGTGCAGATACACAAGGAGGATATATACTGTATGTATGTGTATATATATCTCAAGACACATAGAAAGCTACCAAGCTCAACAAAGGAATCAAGATAAATTTGATAGTACAATTACATTGGAATGTTTTATAAAATTAGGGGGCACTATCTGCGTGCATTATTAAATTTTAATTTCAATTTCCCATTACTCAGATAGATACAGGGCATCAAACCACACCAATGAACCCTTGTATATTTATTTTTATGATAAAATCATAACTTTCATGAGTAATTGAATGAGATGAAAACTATTTTTTTTTTAATTTTAAAATTAAATAGAATTTTTATAGTAAAATGAACTCAAATAATTGACTAATGCTAATTTTGTTGATCTGAGAGTAGGTAATTTGTCTTACTTAAATTTAAAAAAATAGATAAATTCATTAGAGGTTTTGGTCTTCAGCAAAGATATATGCTCACTGGCAGAGTGAATGAAATAACTGTGTATTGCACATGCTACCTTCACTGTAGTTAATGGGAACTTGACAAATGCACATTCTCATGGTCATGCAAGACTAAGTGACCTCTAGCAATATTTGAAGCATTGGCCACAGTCACTAGCTTTATTATTTAAAAAAGATAATAGCATTTCTTTCCTACGACATGGAGAGTCCACAACGTCATTCCAATTACTAGTGGGATATCCAACTCCTGGCCAGCAGGAGGAGGCAGAGAGCACCCCAGCAAAGCTGTTAAAGGGACAGTATACACTCATTTTCATATAACTGCATGTAATAGACACTACTATAAAGAATAAGATGCACAGATACTGATATAAAAATCCAGTATAAAATGTTTAAAAACGTACTTAGAAGCTTTCAGTTTAGCTCTGTTGAAAAGGCAGTTGGAAAGCCCACTGCAAGTGGGAAATAAGACATTCCCCCCCTCCCCCTTCTTTTGCATATGAAAAGACCCTTTACACAAACAGGAGCAAGCTGGAGAAGGTAGCTGACGGTATTCAAATAAAACTTTGGGGCTTGGTTAGGAGTCTGAAAATCAGAGCAATGTTATTTAAAAATAAGCAAAATTATACATTTTTTAAAAAAAACAAACTTTATGGGTTTTATAAATAGATCATCTACAACACATTTATGCAAAGAAAAAAATGAGTGTATAATGGCCCTTTAAGTGCAACTGCCTTACCCATAACTCCCAGTCATTCTCTGTCAATGGAGGTTGTGCGAAGTTGGTGTCTGAAAATTTTAATCCTTTTATGGGTACTTTTCCCTGCAAGCAAGGATTGGGGATCTAGCTGTGTCCATGTCAATCTCTTGAGTTTTGAGTAGTGGTGGCTTTTAGCAGTTAAAAGGTGATGAGGATAGTCCTTTACTTTACTTTTAACACTTTGCTACCCCTTTGTGGAAAGCCAGAGTTGGTTACTCTAGTACTTTAAAATATAGCTTCTGTAGGGGGGGCGGAGCTAGCTCTGAAACAGAAAGGATGCATATTCACACAGCTCCGATAAAAACTGTTCTAAAAACTAATTAGTTTTAATTGTTTGATGTACCCTCAACTTGCAGCATGCAGTGTGGTTGTTTACAGAGATACTTGTTTGTGAATTTTGAGCGTTAAATCAGCACTCTAGAGAACTGGTAACCTACAATCTCGGTGGAGATATTTGCGGAGGTGAACTTGAAGCGGCCATCTTATAGCCTACGTAGCAGTTTTATATATCTAGACTTGAGTATTGCAACACAGAGCTGCTGAAAACAGATGAAGAAAATAACTTTCAGTGGAAACTGAATTCTCCTGGAGTACGCGATGGCTACAGCTGAATATATTGTGAATAGGCTGGGTGCTTTGTTGGATGCGTGTCAAGTGGCGTGGGAGAATGCACTTTTGAACGAGAGCATTCCTGGTAATGCCAATACCCCAGCTGCCACCCTCCACTGTGGACCCGGCAGTATGCGAGTTATCGTGGAGAGCCGTTACATAGCATACGGCAGAAGCAGGATATGGGACCCACTCTCACTACATGGAATAACCTGACCACATGGGTCGCGGTTGAAACGGGGCAGAGCAGACGCCCGACTACACACTTAGAAGAACAGAGGATTCAATAGTTGATCATGGCAACTCACGGGACATCCTAGCCAGCGCCTGACTCCCGCATTCATACTTGTGAGTAAAGGCCTATACGGCAGATCATTGTTAGTCCCCGAGAGGACACTGAGAAACATAGCAGCCTCCGGTTTTATTGGGCCACTGGTTCGATGGGCAAATCTTTCTTAATAGAGACTGATGCGGATCGTGGGGAGAGCATCAGACATGGTGTCATAGATCCCATCAGCAATCGATCATTTTGCCCCCATACTGTTCATTGACGAGGGGGGTATTTGTGAGAAAGGGCCGTGTGGGATAAAGCACTGGGACAAGTAAAATGGCGAACACGGACTGAGCAAGCCGCCTTTGCCCTGACTTTGTTGCTTAGAAATGCCTAAATTTTCTTTATGGATAATATGTTTAGTTTGTTGTTCTTTCACACTACTAGGTTAAAGGTTTGTGGTGCTTAGAACGAATGGTTCATTATTGTTTCACTACTGTTCCTGCTTTCATTCTATTGAGCATTAGAGCTTTTGTCTAAATTAAGAACAGACTTAAGATTGGGTTTTTATTAGCACATATATCTAGGATATATCTTACTATATGTTGAATTGTCTGGATTGGTGATAAATTAATATTAGACGTTTTAAGGAAATTTATAAAGTTCACAAGATGGATCCATATCTATATTTCATGTTACTTAACTGTTTAGTGTGAAACTGGTTATCTAAGACCTTTTACATATAATCCTTCATGTATTGGTTAACCCCTTATCCTGTCCTTACTAGACATATTTTTATATTGTTTTCTTAGACATAGGTCTAGACACTGCATTGTCCTTATATGTAATTATTTTGCTCCTTATAAGATGTTGCAATGGGATGTGCCTAATTTTGCTGTTAATGCCTACTTTGGGACTAACTCGGTGGGTTATGGCCGCAAGATCAAAATGTATATCTGTTAACCCCTTATCCTTTTTTACTAGACATGTTTTAATATTGTCCATCAGGTAGCTGCTCATTTTGCCATTGACCTAGGAGCATAGGGCCCATGCTTCTGGGTAGGAGGTATAATGCATTAAATTGGCTACTACTTATTATGTTTTAGCTGCCTGTTATCTACTAATAGCTCTCCATATCTAACACCATTTGAAATGTGAAAGATGTTAATTGATTGTATAGCTCATATTTTACCAAGTTATAGATAGACTTTGTACCTACCTGAGTGTTTCCACTTAATACCACTCTGTTACAACTTGGGTCTTTATATATTGGTCATTTTCCATATGACCGCTGTTAAATTTACCCCCCCCCCCATGTATATATAGCTTACTGGTTAAGCTGAGGGGCACAGACCCCATCGAAACCCCCTAACTTTGCTTAATTGTGAACATTTGAAATATGATATTAATAGATTCCCTTTACCCCTAAATTGGAGGTGCTGATTTATATGTCCCACAGATAAGTTCATATGGCTGATGTTTTGTTTACTCATTGATACGCAGTATATGTATTCATGCTTGATAACAAATTCTTTGTATATCTTTCAAATGTCATATTTTATTTGTATTGCCCTTCCTTCTTGGAACCTCAATAAAAAAATTAAAATTAAAAAAAAAAAAAAAAAAATATAGCTTCTGTAACTGAGAAGTGAATTGGGGGAAGCCGCAGTTGCGCAGTTTATATTGGGCCCGCTCATGTGACCCGTACTTCCGGTTTTGCGGAGCATTGGAGATCGATAGCGATCTTTGTCTTCTTTTATATCAGCGGTCCCTTTATATAAGAATCTAAGTATATTGTCTTTCAGGATCGTCTAAGAGGATAATGACCCTATTGTTTAATTTTCTCTACCTCCTCTTATATTTAGTTTGGTAAATATTTTTTTTATTGTTCCCCTTAATTACTGATTTTATTTGTACCTAGTGGGACTTTTACTCCATAGCATGGACTCTGATCAGAATCAGTACATCTCTATGGATAAATGTTTATTATGCTTAGAAGCCCAAATTGTTCTTACAATGCAATTTTGTTCCTCTTGTTTAGCTAAAATGTTAAAATTTAAAGATAAATTACTCCCCTTCTGAGCCAACTGTCTCTCAGGATATTGCTGTGCGTGACTTACCTGAGCTTTCTCCTCAAATGTCCCAAGCCTTAATTGTTTCTCATACGTGTGCCTTCTGTGTCATCTCAACCACCTGGGTGAGTTTATTTACCTGGGGATTTTGACCATTTCAGGTTTCCTCTGTAGTAACAGCGGCTTGTCAGCTTTCCCCTTCTTTGGGTAAGCGCAAGAGAAAAATCTAAACATTTGCCTGATACTAAGGCTCCTGACTCAAGGACTGCATTAGCCATTCTTGCTCAGTTGTCTGATGAGAATACTTCAGTAGCTTCTGAAGGTAAGTATCTCAGACTCTGACACTTCAGCAGAAAAGTCTTTTGAAAACTGAAGAGGTTAATTTTAGATTTAAGCTTGAACACCTCTGGTTACTATTGAAAGAGGTTCTAGCAGAGGACGACTCTGAACCTTGGGTTGCTGTCAACCCCACGAAGTCCTCTACATTGGATAGAGTCTATGATTCCCCATCTTCTGAGGAGGTTTTTCCTGTCCCAAGGAAGATTTCTGAAATTATTACTCGGGAATGGGATAAGGCAGAAGTTCCTTTTTCCCCTTCCCTTGTTTTTAAGAAGATGTTTCCTGTTGCTGACTCTATTCGTGACTCATGGCGCACTGTTCCTAAAAAAGAAGGGACCTGGTGGGGGGCAGGCTTTCTTTTTTTTTTTGTCAAGCCTGAATACAAGATGTCCCAGACCCTTGAGCGATGGACATAGTATACCAGGGTTACAGAATGGGATTCAAGTCTTGCCCTCCAAGGGGGCAGATTTCTCCTGTCAAGACTGTCCTCAAACCAAATAAAGAAGGAGGCCTTCTTAACTGTGTAAAAGACCTATACTCTCTGGAAGTTATTTTTCCTGTCCCTCTAGCAGAACAGGGTCTAGGATTCTATTCAAATCTATTTGTGGTTCCCAAAAAAGGAGGGAACTTTTCGACCCATTCTAGACCTCGAGTGTCTCAACAAACTTATAATAGATTCCCTGTCCATGAAGATTTTTCTGACGGAGGTCAGGGGGAGACAAGATTCTTGCTTTCTCACCAGTCCTACCTTTCGTCCGTCTGTGGTTTAAATGCATGGAGGTGATTGTTCTGATGGTGGCATCTACGGACATCATTCCTTTTGCTCTGTTCCATCTTCGACCGCTGCAGCTTTGTATGCTCCGTCAATGGAACGGAGATCATTCAGTTTTATCTCAGAGGATAAATCTGGACCCTTTAACAAGAGACTCTCTCTCATGGTGTATGTCACAGGAACATCTGTCTTGGGGGCACTTGCTTTCTGAGACCCTCCTGGGGAATTGTGACTACAGACGCCAGCTTGTCAGGCTGGGGAACTGGTTTGGGGCCCTCTATTGGCTCAGGCCTGTGGTCTCTTGAAGAGTCCTCTCTTCACATAAGCATATTGGAGTTGGAGCTTTCTTCAATGCCCTGTCAGCGTGGCCTCAACTGTCGTTAGTCCGATTTATCAGATTCCAATCGGACAACATCACCTCAGTGGCTTACATCAACCACCAGGGAGGGACTCCTTAGCCATGAATGAGGTGACTCGCATTCTGCAGTGGACGGAAGCTCACGATTGTCTTCTATCTGCCATCCACATTCCACGAGTGAACAACTGGGAGGCGGAGTTTCTGAGCAGACAGACCTTTTCATCCCGGGGAGTGGGCTTTCCATCCGGAAATGTTCTCTCAGATAACCCTGATGTGGCAGGTTCCAGTGTTTATGCCTAGAAAAAACCTCCAAGGAACCGCTAGAGCATCTGTCAAAATGGCCTGAGGATCTCTTGACCTTGAACGCCAAGGTTCCAAAGTACGGTTCAAGGTCAAGAGATCCTCAGGCCATTCGATAGATGCTCTAGTGGTTCCTTGGTTCTTTTTTGGTGTAAATCTAAGGGGCTCTCCTGGAGCCAGGTGAGGATTCCCTTGATTTTATCTTTTCTTCAGGATGGCTGGATAAGGATTATCGGTTAGTACTCTAAAGGGTCAGATTCTTGCGTTATCTATCACAAACATCTGGCAACCTACTAGATGTTCAAGCTTTTGTACAGACCCTGGTTAGAATCAGGCCTGTGTTTAATACCGTTGCTGCATCCCCGTGACCCTTAATTTAGTTCTTAAAGTTTTGCAGTAGGCTCCCGTTTGAGCCAATGCATGTTATTGATATTAAACTATTATCCTGGAAAGTTTGTTTCTTGTTGCCATTTCTTCCGCTCGCAGAGTTTCTGAGCTCTCTCTGAGCTTATTTATCATGCTGATAAGGCGGTCTTTTCGTACTAAATTGGGTGTTCTCCCTAAGGTAGTATGGGATTGAAACATATATCAGGAAATTGTTGTTCCTTCCTTTTGTCCCTAATCCTTCTTCTCAAAAGGGAACGTCTTTTGCATAGCTTGGATGTTGTGCGTGCTCTAAAATTTATTTACAAGCTACTAAATATTTTTGGCAATCTTCTGCCCTGTTTGTTGTTTTCTCTGGAAAGCGTAAGGGTCAAAAGGCTACTTCTACTACTCTGTCTCTATGGTTGAGAAGTTTGATTCATTTGGCTTATGAGACTGCTGGACAGCAGCCTCCTGAGAGAATTACGGCTCATTCCACTAGGGCTGTCTCCTCTTCTTGGGCTTTCCAGAAATTAAGCTTCTGTGGAACAGATTTGCAAGGCGGCAACATGGTCCTCTTTGCATACTTTTTCCAAATTCTACAAATTTGATACTTTTTCCTCGGCTGAGGCTTCTTTTGGGAGAAAGTTCTTCAAGCAGTGGTGCCTTCTGTTTAGGTCCTCCTTCCTTTTTTCTCTCTCCCTGTTCATTCCGTGTCCTCTAGCTTGGGTATTGGTTCCCACTAGTAATTGGAATGACGTTGTGGACTCTCTAATGTCATAGGAAAGAAAACAAAATTTATGCTTACCTGATAAATTTATTTATTTTCAGACGTGCAGAGTTCACGTCCCAGCCCTCTTTTATTTATAATTCGGCCGTTTTTTTTTGAGTAAACCTCAGGCACCTTTTCATCCTTGTGTTTCTTCCTTTTTTCCATTTCCTTTGGCTGCATGACTGGGGTTATGGGTAAGGCAGTTACAACCAAACCAAAACGAATACCGGATATGGTAAAAAAGCGGTTTCTTTATTCTCCATAAAAATGTCAACATCAGGCACTTAAAAACAAAAAGCACAGAACAAGGGTAGACTCAGTCTGACATGTTTCGGCCTTGGCTGGCCTTAATCATAGAACTAAGGCAGTTACACTTAACAGCTTTGTTGGGGTGCTCTTGCTTCCTCCTGCTGGCCAGGAGTTGGATATCCCACTAGTAATTGGAATGACGTTGTGGATTCTCCATGTCTTGAAATAAATATATTAGGGATGCACCTAAATTAAAATTCGGGGACCGAAACAGATACCGAAAATTAAAGATGCCCCTGGCCGAAAACCGAAACCGAAATTATTTTTTTCTTTTTTTTAACTACAGTGTGTGTGTAGCTGAGAGAGCTTGTAGGCGGGAAAGCTCCAACAAATGAGCGTGGTCACGTACCGTAGGGCATGATCTGCAGTGAAACAGGTGGAGCTCTACAAGGGAGAGCGTAGTTATAGCCAGACAACAATAGAGGTGGAAATGTGTTTTGTTTTTGGGTGTGTAGTTATCCGTGCGATAGGCGTGGCTGCACCTGATCGTCTCTCATCGTATCTCCGCCTAGTTCCTGGTTTGGGTCTCACACTGACCCGTCAGATTATATGTCCGGAGCCCCAAATGGAGTCTACCTGTCACCTATCACCGGACTTAGCTACGACCTTACGTGCAAGGGGGTTATACAAAGTTACTATGCTTGTTTGTTTACACTGTCTGGTGGGTGCTAATTTGTACCATCTGTGTGCGAGCTTGGGGCTTATGCATACATAGTGTGCATGCATATTTGCCTCAGGCGATTAGAATGTCTATGCACAAGAGGCTGATGTATGAGCACTGTATATAAGGCTTATACATATTCACTGTGTGTGCTTAGGGCTGTGTCTGATAATATCAAGTGTTTTATAAAAATGTTACTTATCCTCCTTTGTTTTTAAAACTGTATTCAGAACTTTGGTTTTTTTCTTCTAAACAAAAAAAAAAAAAAAAAGGGGCACTGCTGGTTTCAAAATCATCATGTAATGGTACTTATGTGTGTGCTCTGTGTACCATGCCAGTGCTGTGCTGCTCACCTTTATGCTAAGGATAGACATTTAACTCAATTAGAACAGGGGAGGGCTGTACAGTTTTTAGCCTTTTTGGTCCTCTTTGGGCCGAAATTGGAATTGCACATTTTCGGCGGCCCAAATTTTGGTGCATCGCTAGTATTATTCTTTATTTAGTTCTGTGTAACAGAATCAGATTTAACCATTTTTTTTTTTACCAATTGTCAAAATAAAGTATAGTCCCTAGAAAACTATATGCAAAACAGTAAGTTAAGTAATGAACTCAGACAGCAGCTCTAAGCTGGCATCAAATTTGAAATATGCTACACAATAATTTTACCGAAAATAAATGGCCAAAAAATGCCATTTTCGGCCGACAACTTTCTGCGGCCGAAATTTCGGTGCATCCCTAAAATATATTTATCAGGTAAGCATAAATTTATTTTTTGGAGCAAAGATTCAATTTGTCAACTATATATTTTACATGATTGTATATACTATGGGCTTATCTGAACATTTCAGTACACTCCCCTGTCCCTGCTGTTCATGTAGCTGCAATATGGTGAGTATCATAGGTCATATTCCATGCATTCCTTATTATTTTCCTAGGTAACAGGTACTAACATACAGCTCCATAAATAACTTACATACTGAAGAATGTTAGACGTTATTACATCATATCCTCTCTTTCCACTGGCTATTGGCACAATTTGGGTTCCTACCCTCCCATCGTCTACTTGAATACATTTTTTTTGTGTTTGTCCCATATGGAATACTGTCTTTGTATGCTGCAAAATGTATCTAGGTTCTCTTACAGGGACACAAACAAATGTAGCTAACCAACTTAAAGTGAAGGTCAATTTTGATGAATTACCGTAGTGCCTGGTTTTTAATAATCCTATGAAAAACAAGGGCACTTTAATTAATCAAAATTGACATTTCACTCGTTTTCTTCAAAAAACTTACCTTTCAATCCTGGCTGCCGCTCCAGCACTTCCTCCGTCCAGTTGCAAGCCGTCTTCGCAAGTCCAAAATGACGAATCCGGCTTCCACCAATCACGGCGTTGCATCAGGCCAAGATTCCCCCGGGGGGGGGGCGTGATTGGAGGAAGCAGGATTCGTCATTTCTGACGTCTGCAGAGGCTTCCGACGGCCGGGGGAATCGCTGGAGCGGCTGCCAGGATTAAAAGGTAAGTTTTTGAAGAAAACGGTGAAATGTCAATTTTTATGAATTAAAGTGCCCTTGTTTTTAATAGGATTATTAAAAAACCAGGCACTAATTCATCAAAATTGACCTTCACTTTAAAGTATCAGGAAAATTAAAATTTATATTTTCATGGTCCAAATAGAGCATTCAGTTTCAATAGATTTTCAATTAAATGTTATTGTTATTTTTTAATTACTTTCTCTTGGTATCCTGTGTTGAAAAACATACGTAGGTAAGCTTGGGAACAGCAATGCTGTCTTGGGAGCTAGCTGCTGAGTTGTGCTTGCAAAAAGGATACCAAGAGAACAAAGCCAATTTGATAATATAATTACATTTGAAAGTTGATAAAAAAAAAAAATTCTGTCTGAATCCTTAAAGGAAAAAAAAAATATTTTTAAAATCAGGATCTTTGATATGCAGTTTGATTGATTGCATTGTGTTTGAAGCGTACTATTTTGGGAACTGGCCAGACATGCATACAGACAGAGTGAGGTTAAAATCAGCTAGAAGTGTTACTCTGAAGCTAAGTGATTGTAGCCTTTAAAGAATTAAAGCCCAGCATCAAATAACACGCTCTTAAAAACAGGAGCACTTTAATTCATTAAAGTGTACAAAGATGCTTTTTTTTTTTAAATACCTTTGCGTTATGGTAAACATAACACCGATCCTCCACCCTCAGCTCCTGCTTTCTTTAGCAGATCGATGAGGAATCCGGCTTCCTCCAATCATTGTGTGCCTCCTTTGGCATCCAGCTTGTGCGGCAATGCAACGATTGGAGGAAGCCGGATTCATCATTGATATTCTAACGAAAGCAGCAGATGCGGGCGGAGGATCAGCGTTATGGTTACCATAACGCAGGGTAAGTATTTTTAAAAATAAGCATCTTTGTAAACTTTAATTAATTAAAGTAATTAATTACTTTTTAAGATTATTATTTGATACTGAGTTTTAATTTGTTAAAGTTTACAATCACTTTAAAGGGATGGAAATCGTTAATTATTCAGTGCATGCAATTTTAAACAACTTTCTAATTTATTTCTATTATCAAATTTTCTTCGTTCTCTTGATTTCTTTTGTTGAAAAGCAGTGAATTAATTTCAGGAGAGTGCACACATCTGGAGTACTATATGGCAGCAGTTTTACAAGAATGTTATCTATTTGGGAGAGCACTAGAGGGCAGCACCATTTCCTGCTATGTAGTGCTCCAGACACCTACCTAGGTATCTCTTCAACAAAGAATATCATGGGAACAAAGCAAATTTGATAATATAAGTAAATGGTGTGCTCTGTCTGAGGGTTTCATATCCCTTTAAACGATGTGCTAGCCACTTTGTAGTTATGTGCACGCACTAATGCAATAATAAAATGTTCTAACCCATTACACCATTTTCTTTTTGCACTTTTACGTCCCTGTAAGCTGCATGGCCAGAGTCAGCATTTAAACATGAAAACTATTGCATGAAAATGTTAAAATCACCCCTGAGTTACAAGTGCCGCTCCTGTGCATTACTCACTAAAATGAAGCTTTTGTTAGTTGGGTCTCTCTTTAAATATTGCTAAATGTCATTAACAAAATAATTTATTCTGAAGAAAAAAAAATATATAAATGCAATAGTTTGTCTAAATGTGCCCAGGGACAGGCAAATCTCTGATCTGCAAGAACACAAAGACATTGAATACAAAAGTCTCTCATCAGAATAACAAAAGACATGCATGGTTTATTGATGAGGGATAATATTTTTAGCATGCAGGTGTCATAGCAATATTACAAGAGTGCAATTTCTAGACAATTTCTTGAAAAACGTTTGGGTCATATACATAAAAGGGGTTTGTTTACCTAACAGGAACCTGTAGCGCTTCATACATTTATGACAGAAAAAGAATAGATGTAAATCAGAAAATAATGGCATATTTGTTGTTTAAGGGCCATCATGGGCTACATTGATATCTGCATGAGAACATTTCAGTTGTAAATATAAGCACTTAGGGGTAGATTTATCATAGTGCGAGTGAACATGATACGATGTAGCTTATCATGTCCGCTGCACATCGATAAATGCTGACAGCATACACAGTTCTTGCGCAATGCCGCCCCCTTCAGATTTGCAGCCAATCGTCCGCTAGCAGGGTGTGTCAATCATATTGCAGAAAGACTCTATTCAGAGCTGACATAGACTTGATTCCGTCAAATTCTTTTTTTCTATGTTTCTATGACATGCACTCATGCCCATTTTTAATAAATAACTGTCTATAATTCAGTCTTTAGGCCTTCTATAAGTTAAAGGGATAGTTTACTCAAAAAATGTCTCCCCTTTAATTTGTTACCAATGATCCACTTTACCTGCTGGAGTGTATTAAATTGTTTACAAGTATTTCCATTACCCTTATATTAGCATTTGAAATAGTTTATTTAGCCTGTGGTATCCCCACCCATCCTGAAAGTTTTTGGCCTCAAGGCTAAGCTGTGTTAACACAGCCAGTAGAAGAAATTACACTCCCAGTGGGTTATAGAAGAGATAAGGTAATAAAATGTTTATTTTCCATTGTTCTTTCCAAGTATTGTGATTGGTATATGGACAGATATAAGATAAAGAAGCAGGTATATGTACACAATGTGATAAAGTAATGAGATCTGATTATACCTACAAGCTCAACCCATTTGATTAGGTTGTGGCTTCAAACACAAAATCAGCTAATTCATATACACAAATAAGCCTTAAAAAGCAAATATCGTACATTTCATGCTGTGCAGCTGGTAAACAAGTAATTAACACATTAAGGGAAAACAATTTTTTAGTATACTGTCCATTTAAGTCCGTGGCCTAATAATTAACTTTCCAGTTGTTTTGAAAATGGTTACATTATAGTTTATTACTATAGTTTATTACTTTAAAAAAATGTGTAATACGCCTCAATTGTTATGCAAGTGATTTAATTTCTCTTGTACTGTGAAATAGCAGGCCGGCCTTCTTATGTCTAGCTTCTTAGAAAGGAGTAGCAAACACTAAGCTGAACTCTGTCATTGTAGGATTTAGGTGTAGCACAGCAGCAGAGATAGAGCACATATATATTCTTTAAAGGGCCACTGTAAGTAAATATTTTCTATGCCTGTTACTAACTAACTACCCCAAATACGCTTTTTATCAATAGCATTTCATTAACATATCTCTACCGTATATCAGAAATCTTGTCTGCAAATTTAATTGTTTTCCAAACCCACTCTGTGGGTATCCTTTGCTCTGTACCAATCCGCTTACAATACCTAGGTTTCAAAATGGCACTTTAAACACAAAGTTATTGGTTTAAGTATTTTGAACATGCAGTGCTGAAAATAGTGGGCAGGATAACGTGACATCATCGGCAAATAAAAGATATAACTTTTAGAACGTTATGAAACTTCGTTTTGGAGAAAATATAGGTCAGTAGGTTTTAATTAATGTTTATTAACTTTAATATGTTAGTTGTTTAGCTTAAAAATTATAACAGAAAGTAATCCTTTAATTAGCGAGACTAGCTATGTTGTACATACTGTGGTTTGATTGTCTATGCTACCAGTCCATGAATTTCACTCAATAAATGTGAGAGCTATCGCATCCCCGAGTGAATATTTTTTAAGATTGTGTAATTATCTGTGGTGTCTGTGTACCAAAGACAACATTTACCAGTATTGGAAAGCAAAATGAGATATTTTTTTTTACCTCACTGTTTGCTTTTTAAACTTTCCATTTGCAATAAAATGTAACATTTATTGCCTCTGTTTACTTATAAGTTTTTTACTGTATTAAAGTGATTGTAAATCCTAACGTTGTGAAACGCTAGGATTTACAATTGGCACAAATAAAGGGGACTTTCATTCATGAATTGTTAAATACTTCCTGCTGAAAGTTCCTTTATTTGTTGGAAGTGTTCGCCGCTCTGAGCTGCTCAGGCAGCCCACATCAGAACGCTATCTTGCTGAGAGGTGACTTTTCCACCTCTTAGCCAATAGCCATGCGGGCTATCTGGCTTGGCGCCAGTTGGAACGCATGGCTATTTGCTTAGAGGTGGAAAAGTCACCTCACAGCAAATACTGTTCTGCCGTGGGCTGCCTGAGCAGCTCAGTGCGGCGAACACTTCCAACAAATAAAGCAGCTTTCAGCAGGAAGAATTTTATACTTCATGACTGAAAGTCCCCTTTATTTGTTCCAATTGTAAATCTTAGCTTTTTACAATCACTTTAAATTGACTTTGCCAGCTACAGTATTAAGAAAAAGTTTTGAGACATCAGTCAAAATGTAACTATTTCTTCTGTTAAGTGTGATCAGTCCACGGGTCATCATTACTTCTGGGATATTACTCCTCCCCAACAGGAAGTGCAAGAGGATTCACCCAGCAGAGCTGCATATAGCTCCTCCCCTCTACGTCACTCCCAGTCATTCTCTTGCACCCAACGACTAGATAGGATGTGTGAGAGGACTATGGTGATTATACTTAGTTTTATATCTTCAATCAAAAGTTTGTTATTTTAAAATAGCACCGGAGTGTGTTATTACCTCTCTGGCAGAGTTTGAAGAAGAATCTACCAGAGTTTTGCTATGATTTTAGCCGGAGTAGTTAAGATCATATTGCTGTTCTCGGCCATCTGAGGAGTGAGGTAAACTTCAGATCAGGGGACAGCGGGCAGATGAATCTGCATAGAGGTATGTAGCAGTTTTTATTTTCTGACAATGGAATTGATGAGAAAATCCTGCCATACCGATATAATGTCATGTATGTATACTTTACACTTCAGTATTCTGGGGAATGGTACTTCACTAGAATTACATTGTAAGAAATACATAAAGCTGTTTAATAACTAGAGATTATGTTTAACGTTTTTGCTGGAATGTAAAATCGTTTTCATTTGCTGAGGTACTGTGTGAATAAATGTTTGGGCACTATTTTTCCACTTGGCAGTTGCTTAATCTGTTTTTCTGACAGTTTCTGTTCTCCCTCACTGCTGTGTGTGAGGGGGAGGGGCCGTTTTTTGGCGCTTTTTCTATGCATCAAATGTTTCAGTCAGCAACTCATTGTATTCCCTGCATGATCCGGTTCATCTCTACAGAGCTCAGGGGTCTTCAAAACTTATTTTGAGGGAGGTAATTTCTCTCAGCAGAGCTGTGAGAATTATAGTTTGACTGAGATAAAAAACGTTTATTCTGTAATTTGTTTCCTGCTTTCAGAATTTGTTATCTTTGCTAATGGGATTAAACCTTTGCTAAAGTTGTGTTGTTTACAAGGATTGAGGCTATAACTGTTTCAATTTATTAATTTTCAACTGTCATAGATCTTCTGTGCTTCTTAAAGGCACAGTACGTTTTAATATTATTCTAATTGAATTGTATTTCCTAGTTGCAAGTTTATTTGCTAGTGTGTTAAACATGTCTGATTCAGAGGATGATACCTGTGTCATTTGTTGCAATGCCAAAGTGGAGCCCAATAGAAATTTATGTACTAACTGTATTGATGCTACTTTAAATAAAAGTCAATCTGTACAAATTGAACAAATTTCACCAAACAACGAGGGGAGAGTTATGCCGACTAACTCGCCTCACGTGTCAGTACCTACATCTCCCGCTCAGAGGGAGGTGCGTGATATTGTAGCGCCGAGTACATCTGGGCGGCCATTACAAATCACATTACAGGATATGGCTACTGTTATGACTGAGGTTTTGGCTAAATTACCAGAACTAAGAGGTAAGCGTGATCACTCTGGGGTGAGAACAGAGTGCGCTGATAATATTAGGGCCATGTCAGACACTGCGTCACAGGTGGCAGAACATGAGGACGGAGAACTTCATTCTGTGGGTGACGGTTCTGATCCAAACAGACTGGATTCAGATATTTCAAATTTTAAATTTAAACTGGAAAACCTCTGTGTATTACTAGGGGAGGTGTTAGCGGCTCTGAATGATTGTAACACAGTTGCAATACCAGAGAAAATGTGTAGGTTGGATAAATATTTTGCGGTACCGACGAGTACTGAGGTTTTTCCTATACCTAAGAGACTTACTGAAATTGTTACTAAGGAGTGGGATAGACCCGGTGTGCCGTTCTCACCCCCTCCGATATTTAGAAAAATGTTTCCAATAGACACCACCACAAGGGACTTATGGCAAACGGTCCCTAAGGTGGAGGGAGCAGTTTCTACCTTAGCTAAGCGTACCACTATCCCGGTGGAGGATAGCTGTGCTTTTTCAGATCCAATGGATAAAAAGTTAGAGGGTTACCTTAAGAAAATGTTTGTTCAACAAGGTTTTATATTGCAACCCCTTGCATGCATTGCGCCGATCACGGCTGCAGCGGCATTCTGGATTGAGTCTCTGGAAGAGAACATTGGTTCAGCTACTCTGGACGACATTACGGACAGGCTTAGAGTCCTTAAACTAGCTAATTCATTCATTTCGGAGGCCGTAGTACATCTTACTAAACTTACGGCGAAGAATTCAGGATTCGCCATTCAGGCACGCAGGGCGCTGTGGCTAAAATCCTGGTCAGCTGATGTTACTTCTAAGTCTAAATTGCTTAATATACCTTTCAAAGGGCAGACCTTATTCGGGCCCGGGTTGAAAGAGATTATCGCTGACATTACAGGAGGTAAAGGCCATGCCCTGCCTCAGGACAAAGCCAAAGCCAAGACTAGACAGTCTAATTTTCGTTCCTTTCGTAATTTCAAAGCAGGAGCAGCATCAACTTCCTCTGCACCAAAACAGGAAGGAGCTGTTGCTCGCTACAGACAAGGCTGGAAACCTAACCAGTCCTGGAACAAGGGCAAGCAGACTAGGAAACCTGCTGCTGCCCCTAAAACAGCATGAATTGAGGGCCCCCGATCCGGGATCGGATCTAGTGGGGGGCAGACTTTCTCTCTTGCCCAAGCCTGGGCGAAGAGATGTTCAGGATCCCTGGGCGCTAGAGATAATATCTCAGGGATACCTTCTGGACTTCAAATACTCTCCTCCAAGAGAGAGATTTCATCTGTCAAGATTGTCAACAATCCAGACAAAGAAAGAGGCGTTTCTACGCTGCGTACAAGAGCTCTTGTTAATGGGAGTAATCCATCCAGTTCCACGATCGGAACAGGGACAGGGGTTTTACTCAAATCTGTTTGTGGTTCCCAAAAAAGAGGGAACTTTCAGACCAATCCTGGACTTAAAGATCCTAAACAAATTCCTAAGAGTTCCATCGTTCAAGATGGAGACTATTCGGACAATTTTACCTATGATCCAAGAGGGTCAATACATGACCACTGTAGATTTAAAAGATGCTTACCTTCACATACCGATTCACAAAGATCATTATCGGTACCTAAGGTTTGCCTTCCTAGACAGGCATTACCAGTTTGTGGCTCTTCCATTCGGATTGGCTACAGCTCCAAGAATCTTCACAAAGGTTCTGGGTGCTCTTCTGGCGGTACTAAGACCGCGGGGAATCTCGGTAGCTCCATACCTAGACGACATTCTGATACAATCTTCAAGCTTTCAAACTGCCAAGTCTCATACAGAGTTAGTGCTGGCATTTCTAAGGTCACATGGATGGAAGGTGAACGAAAAGAAAAGTTCACTCGTTCCACTCACAAGAGTTCCCTTCCTGGGGACTCTTATAGATTCTGTAGAAATGAAGATTTACCTGACAGAGGACAGGCTAACAAGACTTCAAAGTGCTTGCCGCACCCTTCATTCCATTCAACACAGACCACTGCAACTGTGCATGCTAAGTCAGGGGAATGGGGATTACTCAGACTTATCCCCTTCTCTGAATCTGGATCAAGAGACCAGAAATTCTCTTCTATGGTGGCTTTCTCGGTCACATCTGTCCAGGGGGATGCCATTCAGCAGACCAGACTGGACAATTGTAACAACAGACGCCAGCCTTCTAGGTTGGGGTGCCGTCTGGAATTCTCTGAAGGCTCAGGGACAATGGAGTCAGGAGGAGAGTCTCCTGCCAATAAACATTCTGGAATTGAGAGCAGTTCTCAATGCCCTCCTGGCTTGGCCCCAGTTGACAACTCGGGGGTTCATCAGGTTTCAGTCGGACAACATCACGACTGTAGCTTACATCAACCATCAGGGAGGGACAAGAAGCTCCCTAGCTATGATGGAAGTATCAAAGATAATTTGCTGGGCAGAGTCTCACTCTTGCCACCTGTCAGCAATCCACATCCCGGGAGTGGAGAACTGGGAGGCGGATTTCTTAAGTCGTCAGACTTTTCATCCGGGGGAGTGGGAACTTCATCCGGAGGTCTTTGCCCAAATACTTCGACGTTGGGGCAAACCAGAGAGAGATCTCATGGCGTCTCGACAGAACGCCAAGCTTCCTCGTTACGGGTCCAGATCCAGGGATCCAGGAGCAGTCCTGATAGATACTCTGACAGCACCTTGGGACTTCAGGATGGCTTACGTGTTTCCACCCTTCCCGTTGCTTCCTCGATTGATTGCCAGAATCAAACAAGAGAGAGCATCAGTGATTCTAATAGCACCTGCGTGGCCACGCAGGACTTGGTATGCAGACCTGGTGGACATGTCATCCTGTCCACCTTGGTCTCTACCTCTGAAACAGGACCTTCTGATACAGGGTCCCTTCAAACATCAAAATCTAACTTCTCTGAAGCTGACTGCTTGGAAATTGAACGCTTGATTTTATCAAGACGTGGATTTTCTGAGTCAGTTATTGATACCTTAATACAGGCTAGGAAACCTGTTACCAGAAAGATTTACCATAAGATATGGCGTAAATACCTATATTGGTGTGAATCCAAAGGTTACTCTTGGAGTAAGGTTAGGATTCCTAGGATATTGTCTTTTCTACAAGAAGGTTTAGAAAAGGGTTTATCTGCTAGTTCATTAAAGGGACAGATCTCAGCTCTGTCCATTCTGTTACACAAACGTCTGTCAGAAGTTCCTGACGTCCAGGCTTTTTGTCAGGCTTTGGCCAGAATTAAGCCTGTGTTTAAAACTGTTGCTCCACCATGGAGTTTAAACCTTGTTCTTAATGTTTTACAGGGCGTTCCGTTTGAACCCCTTCATTCCATTGATATAAAGTTGTTTTCTCCAACATAGGTGTGTCCGGTCCACGGCGTCATCCTTACTTGTGGGATATTCTCTTCCCCAACAGGAAATGGCAAAGAGCCCAGCAAAGCTGGTCACATGATCCCTCCTAGGCTCCGCCTACCCCAGTCATTCTCTTTGCCGTTGTACAGGCAACATCTCCACGGAGATGGCTTAGAGTTTTTTAGTGTTTAACTGTAGTTTTTCATTATTCAATCAAGAGTTTGTTATTTTCAAATAGTGCTGGTACGTACTATTTACTCAGAAACAGAAAAGAGATGAAGAATTCTGTTTGTATGAGGAAAATGATTTTAGCAACCGTAACTAAAATCCATGGCTGTTCCACACAGGACTGTTGAGAGCAATTAACTTCAGTTGGGGGAACAGTGTGCAGTCTCTTACTGCTTGAGGTATGACACATTCTAACAAGACGATGTAATGCTGGAAGCTGTCATTTTCCCTATGGGATCCGGTAAGCCATGTTTATTACGATTGTAAATAAGGGCTTCACAAGGGCTTATTTAAACTGTAGACTTTTTCTGGGCTAAATCGATTGATTATTAACACATATTTAGCCTTGAGGAATCATTTTTTATGGGTTTTTTGATATAATAATATCGGCAGGCACTGTTTTAGACACCTTATTCTTTAGGGGCTTTCCCAAAGCATAGGCAGAGTCTCATTTTCGCGCCGGTGTTGCGCACTTGTTTTTGAGAGGCATGACATGCAGTCGCATGTGAGAGGAGCTCTGATACTTATAAAAAACTTCTGAAGGCGTCATTTGGTATCGTATTCCCCTTTGGGTTTGGTTGGGTCTCAGCAAAGCAGATACCAGGGACTGTAAAGGGGTTTAAAGCTTAAAACGGCTCCGGTTCCGTTATTTTAAGGGTTAAAGCTTCCAAAATTGGTGTGCAATATTTTCAAAGCTTTAAGACGCTGTGGTGAAAATTTGGTGAATTTTGAACAATTCCTTCATGTTTTTTCGCAATTGCAGTAATAAAGTGTGTTCAGTTTAAAATTTAAAGTGACAGTAACGGTTTTATTTTAAAACGTTTTTTGTACTTTATGTTCAAGTTTATGCCTGTTTAACATGTCTGAACTACCAGATAGACTGTGTTCTGAATGTGGGGAAGCCAGAATTCCTATTCATTTAAATAAATGTGATTTATGTGATAATGACAATGATGCCCAAGATGATTCCTCAAGTGAGGGGAGTAAGCATGGTACTGCATCATTCCCTCCTTCGTCTACACGAGTCTTGCCCACTCAGGAGGCCCCTAGTACATCTAGCGCGCCAATACTCCTTACTATGCAACAATTAACGGCTGTAATGGATAATTCTGTCAAAAACATTTTAGCCAAAATGAACCCTTGTCAGCGTAAGCGTGGCTGCTCTGTTTTAGTTACTGAAGAGCATGACGACGCTGATATTAATATCTCTGAAGGGCCCCTAACCCAATCTGAGGGGGCCAGGGAGGTTTTGTCTGAGGGAGAAATTACTGATTTAGGGAACATTTCTCAGCAGGCTGAATCTGATGTGATTACATTTAAATTTAAATTGGAACATCTCCGCATTTTGCTTAAGGAGGTATTATCCACTCTGGATGATTGTGAAAATTTAGTCATCCCAGAGAAACTATGTAAAATGGACAAGTTCCTAGAGGTGCCGGGGCTCCCAGAAGCTTTTCCTATACCCAAGCGGGTGGCGGACATTGTTAATAAAGAATGGGAAAGGCCCGGTATTCCTTTCGTCCCTCCCCCCATATTTAAAAAATTGTTTCCTATGGTCGACCCCAGAAAGGACTTATGGCAGTCAGTCCCCAAGGTCGAGGGAGCGGTTTCTACTTTAAACAAACGCACCACTATTCCCATAGAGGATAGTTGTGCTTTCAAAGATCCTATGGATAAAAAATTAGAAGGTTTGCTTAAAAAGATGTTTGTTCAGCAGGGTTACCTTCTACAACCCATTTCATGCATTGTCCCTGTCACTACTGCCGCATATTTCTGGTTTGATGAACTGCTTAAGGTGCTCGATAGTGACTCTCCTCCTTATGAGGAGATTATGGACAGAATCAATGCTCTCAAATTGGCTAATTCTTTCACTCTAGACGCCTCTTTGCAATTGGCTAAGTTAGCGGCTAAGAACTCTGGGTTTGCTATTGTGGCGCGCAGAGCGCTTTGGTTGAAATCTTGGTCGGCTGATGCGTCTTCCAAGAACAAGCTACTAAACATTCCTTTCAAGGGGAAAACGTTGTTTGGTCCTGACTTGAAAGAGATTATCTCTGATATCACTGGGGGTAAGGGCCACGCCCTTCCTCAGGATCGGCCTTTCAAGGCAAAAAATAGACCTAATTTTCGTCCCTTTCGTAAAAACGGACCAGCCCAAGGTGCTACGTCCTCTAAGCAAGAGGGTAATACTTCTCAGGCCAAGCCAGCTTGGAGACCAATGCAAGGCTGGAACAAGGGAAAGCAGGCCAAGAAACCTGCCACTGCTACCAAGACAGCATGAAATATTGGCCCCCGATCCGGGACCGGATCTGGTGGGGGGCAGACTCTCTCTCTTCGCTCAGGCTTGGGCAAGAGATGTTCTGGATCCTTGGGCGCTAGAAATAGTCTCCCAGGGTTATCTTCTGGAATTCAAGGGACTTCCCCCAAGGGGGAGGTTCCACAGGTCGCAGTTGTCTTCAGACCACATAAAAAGACAGGCGTTCTTACATTGTGTAGAAGACCTGTTAAAAATGGGAGTGATTCATCCTGTTCCATTAAGAGAACAGGGGATGGGGTTCTACTCCAATCTGTTCATAGTTCCCAAAAAAGAGGGAACGTTCAGACCAATCCTAGATCTCAAGATCTTAAACAAATTTCTCAAGGTCCCATCGTTCAAGA
Organism: Bombina bombina; assembly: GCF_027579735.1. Taxonomy (NCBI): domain Eukaryota; kingdom Metazoa; phylum Chordata; class Amphibia; order Anura; family Bombinatoridae; genus Bombina; species Bombina bombina. Next base: position 626,034,712 of record NC_069502.1, read on the forward strand.
TGGAAACCATCCGAACTATCCTTCCTTCCATCCAGGAAGGTCAATTCATGACCACGGTGGATTTGAAGGATGCGTATCTACATATTCCTATCCACAAGGAACATCATCGGTTCCTAAGGTTTGCATTCCTGGACAAACATTACCAGTTCGTGGCGCTTCCTTTCGGATTAGCCACTGCTCCAAGGATTTTCACAAAGGTACTAGGGTCCCTTCTAGCGGTGCTAAGACCAAGGGGCATTGCAGTAGTACCTTACCTGGACGACATTCTGATTCAAGCGTCGTCCCTTCCTCAAGCAAAGGCTCACACGGACATTGTCCTGGCCTTTCTCAGATCTCACGGCTGGAAAGTGAACGTGGAAAAGAGTTCTCTATCCCCGTCAACAAGGGTTCCCTTCTTGGGAACAATTATAGACTCCTTAGAAATGAGGATCTTTCTAACAGAGGCCAGAAAAACAAAGCTTCTGGACTCTTGTCGGATACTTCATTCCGTTCCTCTTCCTTCCATAACTCAGTGCATGGAAGTGATCGGGTTGATGGTGGCGGCGATGGACATAGTTCCTTTTGCGCGCATTCATCTAAGACCATTACAACTGTGCATGCTCAGTCAGTGGAATGGGGACTATACAGACTTGTCTCCGAAGATACAAGTAAATCAGAAGACCAGAGACTCACTCCGTTGGTGGCTGTCCCTGGACAATCTGTCTCAAGGGATGATGTTCCACAGACCAGAGTGGGTCATTGTCACGACCGACGCCAGTCTGATAGGCTGGGGCGCGGTCTGGGGATCCCTGAAAGCTCAGGGTCTTTGGTCTCGGGAAGAATCTCTTCTACCGATAAATATTCTGGAACTGAGAGCGATATTCAATGCTCTCCAGGCCTGGCCCCAGCTTGCGAGGACCAGGTTCATACGGTTTCAATCAGACAACATGACGACTGTTGCGTACATCAACCATCAGGGGGGAACAAGGAGTTCCCTAGCGATGGAAGAAGTAACCAAAATAATTCTTTGGGCGGAGTCTCACTCCTGCCACCTGTCTGCTATCCACATCCCAGGAGTGGAAAATTGGGAAGCGGATTTTCTGAGTCGGCAGACATTGCATCCGGGGGAGTGGGAACTCCATCCGGAAATCTTTGCCCAAGTCACTCACCTGTGGGGCATTCCAGACATGGATCTGATGGCCTCTCGTCAGAACTTCAAAGTTCCTTGCTACGGGGCCAGATCCAGGGATCCCAAGGCGGCTCTAGTGGATGCACTAGTGGCACCTTGGACCTTCAAACTAGCTTATGTGTTCCCGCCATTTCCTCTCATCCCCAGGCTGATAGCCAGGATCAAGCAGGAGAGGGCGTCGGTGATCTTGATAGCTCCTGCGTGGCCACGCAGGACTTGGTATGCAGATCTGGTGAATATGTCATCGGCTCCACCTTGGAAGCTACCTTTGAGACGAGACCTTCTTGTTCAGGGTCCGTTCGAACATCCGAATCTGGTTTCACTCCAGCTGACTGCTTGGAGATTGAACGCTTGATTTTATCGAAGCGAGGATTCTCAGATTCTGTTATCGATACTCTTGTTCAGGCCAGAAAGCCTGTGACTAGAAAGATTTACCACAAAATTTGGAAAAAATATATCTGTTGGTGTGAATCTAAAGGATTCCCTTGGGACAAGGTTAAGATTCCTAGGATTCTATCCTTCCTTCAAGAAGGATTGGAAAAAGGATTATCTGCAAGTTCCCTGAAGGGACAGATTTCTGCCTTGTCGGTATTACTTCACAAAAAGCTGGCAGCTGTGCCAGATGTTCAAGCCTTTGTGCAGGCTCTGGTTAGAATCAAGCCTGTTTACAAACCTTTGACTCCTCCTTGGAGTCTCAATTTAGTTCTTTCAGTTCTTCAGGGGGTTCCGTTTGAACCCTTACATTCCGTTGATATTAAGTTATTATCTTGGAAAGTTTTGTTTTTAGTTGCGATTTCTTCTGCCAGAAGAGTCTCAGAATTATCTGCTCTGCAGTGTTCTCCTCCTTATCTGGTGTTCCATGCAGATAAGGTGGTTTTACGTACTAAACCTGGTTTTCTTCCAAAAGTTGTTTCTAACAAAAACATTAACCAGGAGATTATCGTACCTTCTCTGTGTCCGAAACCAGTTTCAAAGAAGGAACGTTTGTTGCACAATTTGGATGTTGTTCGCGCTCTAAAATTCTATTTAGATGCTACAAAGGATTTTAGACTAACATCTTCCTTGTTTGTTGTTTATTCAGGTGAAAGGAGAGGTCAAAAAGCAACTTCTACCTCTCTCTCTTTTTGGATTAAAAGCATCATCAGATTGGCTTACGAGACTGCCGGACGGCAGCCTCCCGAAAGAATCACAGCTCATTCCACTAGGGCTGTGGCTTCCACATGGGCCTTCAAGAACGAGGCTTCTGTTGATCAGATATGTAGGGCAGCGACTTGGTCTTCACTGCACACTTTTACCAAATTTTACAAGTTTGATACTTTTGCTTCTTCTGAGGCTATTTTTGGGAGAAAGGTTTTGCAAGCCGTGGTGCCTTCCATTTAGGTGACCTGATTTGCTCCCTCCCTTCATCCGTGTCCTAAAGCTTTGGTATTGGTTCCCACAAGTAAGGATGACGCCGTGGACCGGACACACCTATGTTGGAGAAAACAGAATTTATGTTTACCTGATAAATTTCTTTCTCCAACGGTGTGTCCGGTCCACGGCCCGCCCTGGTTTTTTTAATCAGGTCTGATATTTTATTTTCTTTAACTACAGTCACCACGGTACCATATGGTTTCTCCTATGCAAATATTCCTCCTTAACGTCGGTCGAATGACTGGGGTAGGCGGAGCCTAGGAGGGATCATGTGACCAGCTTTGCTGGGCTCTTTGCCATTTCCTGTTGGGGAAGAGAATATCCCACAAGTAAGGATGACGCCGTGGACCGGACACACCGTTGGAGAAAGAAATTTATCAGGTAAACATAAATTCTGTTATCTTGGAAAGTTCTATTTTTAATGGCTATTTCCTCGGCTCGAAGAGTCTCTGAATTATCAGCCTTACATTGTGATTCTCCTTATTTGATTTTTCATTCGGATAAGGTAGTCCTGCGTACTAAACCTGGGTTCTTACCTAAGGTAGTTACTAACAGGAATATCAATCAAGAGATTGTTGTTCCTTCTTTATGCCCAAATCCTTCTTCAAAGAAGGAACGTCTACTGCACAACCTGGATGTAGTCCGTGCTCTAAAATTTTACTTACAGGCAACTAAGGAATTTCGACAAACGTCTTCTCTGTTTGTCATTTACTCTGGGCAGAGGAGAGGTCAAAAAGCTTCCGCTACCTCTCTTTCTTTTTGGCTTCGTAGCATGATTCGTTTAGCTTATGAGACTGCTGGACAGCAGCCTCCTGAAAGAATTACAGCTCATTCTACTAGAGCTGTGGCTTCCACTTGGGCCTTCAAGAATGAGGCCTCTGTTGAACAGATTTGCAAGGCTGCAACTTGGTCTTCGCTTCATACTTTTTACAAATTTTACAAATTTGACACTTTTGCTTCATCGGAGGCTATTTTTGGGAGAAAGGTTCTTCAGGCAGTGGTTCCTTCTGTATAAAGAGCCTGCCTATCCCTCCCGTCATCCGTGTACTTTTGCTTTGGTATTGGTATCCCAGAAGTAATGATGACCCGTGGACTGATCACACTTAACAGAAGAAAACATAATTTATGCTTACCTGATAAATTCCTTTCTTCTGTAGTGTGATCAGTCCACGGCCCGCCCTGTTTTTAAGGCAGGTAAATATTTTTTAATTTATACTCCAGTCACCACTTCACCCTTGGCTTTTCCTTTCTCGTTGGTCCTTGGTCGAATGACTGGGAGTGACGTAGAGGGGAGGAGCTATATGCAGCTCTGCTGGGTGAATCCTCTTGCACTTCCTGTTGGGGAGGAGTAATATCCCAGAAGTAATGATGACCCGTGGACTGATCACACTACAGAAGAAAGGAATTTATCAGGTAAGCATAAATTATGTTTTTTTAATGAGAAAAAAGCTGCTTTAGTCTTTTTGATGCAGCCATCGGCACCATTTTGCATCTTTGTTCCTTATGTTTTTAATGACAGGTAGAATACTATGCCACTAACAAATTTATAGCCAATCCTGTCATGTTTTCTATGAACTATATCAAGATCATTAGTAATAATTGTGGTTGAAATTCATGGTTTGTCTGGTAGCTAAGTTAAAATGGTTTTAACAAGCAATAATATGTTTTCTATAACACTATATTTAGAAGAAAGATTATATACATTTGGGGCATTGGGACATTGTACTGAAGCAATTTCTGTTAACCATGTGAAAATGCAACATTTAAACTTCTTTCAATTGAATAAACTATGATATATAAAGGTTATTTTAGCTTTAAATGAAAACAAATAATTTTTCATAACGTCATGCTAATTCTGATTGGCTGCTAGGTACTTTCTTTTTATGCTGGTTGGCTGATAGGTACAATGATAATTTGTTCCTTACAGTCAATGGGTGTTATTAGGGAGTACCTATCAGCCTATTGATATTAGCAGGAAATACCCAAAAGCCATTTAAAGGGACACTCAGGTCAAATTTAAATTTTCATGATTCAGATACAGCATGTAATTTTAAACAACTTTCCAATTTACTTCCATTAAAATAAAAATGTGCACAGTCTTTTTATATTTACACTTTTTGAGTCACCAGCTCCTACTGACCATGTGCAAGGATTCACAGACTATATGTATATGCATTTGTGATTGGCTGATTGCTATCACATGATACGGGGGAGTGGAAATACACATAACTTTGAAATTTGTTAGAAAAAATCTACTACTCATTTGAAATTCAGAGTAAATGCTATTTTATGGTCTTGTTATCTTGCATTTGTTGATTATGCAAATCTGCTGTGCTTACTGGTCCTTTAAAGGGACAGTCAACACCAGAATTTTTTTTGTTGTTTAAAAAGATAGATAATCCCTTTATTACCCATTCCACAGTTTTGCAAAACCAACACTGTTATATTAATACACTTTTTACTTCTGTGACTAACTTGTATCTAAGCATCTTCGGACCTCCCCTAATCACATGACTTTTAGTTATTATCTATTGACTTGCATTTTAGCCAATTAGTGCAGTGTCTGCCACTAGCGTGATCACAATGCTATCTATATGGCCTACATGAGCTTGCTCTCCCCTGCTGTGAAAAGTAAATAAAATAGAGGTGGCCTTCAAGGGCTTAAAAATTATCATATGTGCCTTCCTAGGTTTGCTTTCAACTAGAATACCAAGAGAACAAAGCAAAATTGTTGATAAAAGTAAATTGGAAAATTACATGCCCTATTTGAATCATGAAAGTTTTTTTTGGACTTGACTGTCCCTTTAACATTCCCAAGGCAAACAGGATTTCTTTAGAGACCACACACATCATTAGACATGATGAAGCTTGTAAAGTCGTCAGCTGAGGTAAAAATTCAGGGTGATGACTTCAGAATGATTATCAGATTACCTTACTCATTTCTTCACAAGCATGAGCAGCCAGTGAGCATGAGCACGAGCAGCCAGTGAATGACTCTAGAGAGCAGGGGTTTTCATAAAAGTGGACCTCCCCTCTGATGGCATTTACAAAACAGCCCTCCCCCCAATAATAGATGTTACTTTATTTATTCTCTTTAAAGAATATGTAATTTATTTTAGTTTTAATTTGTGGAATTCACACTCGGCTCTCAAGAGCTGATTCTGCTCAACCAAAAGAGTTCTTCACTCACGTTTTAATTTGTACTTTGTTACTCCTGTGTTAAATGCAATTACTGATGAAGACAACAAATGCAACACAGTCTCTGAGTGATTTTGGCCTCAGTTTATTTCTTCCACCTACATTCTGTCCTTTGCCCTATTTCTTTACTACTTGGAAAGGGTAATTGTCGGCTCTTAAAAATTATTCTACGTTTTGCCAAATCAGCTGCTACTTGTGGTTTCCATAGGATAGTGCAAAGTGTCTTTGCTCCCATGTGACCCTTAAATGCTCTAGCGCCCCCATGGGGAGGCCCGACTCACACTTTGAAAACTACTGCTCTAGAGTGATCTCATTTAAATATTTTGGCCTGTGGGCAAACTTCAGGATGGCTAATGATGACTAGACTGGAGTCATAGATTACTTCAGATCAGCCTCTTTTAATAGTGGTTATAGGAAGTAGAAAACTGATGCTTTCTAAATTGAAACAATTTCTTTCAGGTTAAAAAAAGATGTTAAAATGTTGCTTCCATTCTTCCATTGCTATCAAGTAAAGAAATAGATATGTTATAATTTAGTTTAAATTATAAATGCTTTTAGGGCTCGATTTATCAAGCCGTTCGCCACATTGCGACTTCAAGTTCTCACAAGAGAACCTGCAGTCACGATTTATCAAGCAGCGGTCATCGGACCGCTGCTTCCTAGCCACTTCTCCACCTCTTAGGTGGAGAATTTTAATCTCCCCGGTCTTGTCCGACAAGGGAGATTGATAGCTCCTGTCCGTGTGTTATTGGCTGTGTGCGGGCAGAGGGTGGGATTGCACACAAGCGCAAAATAGTGCTCGTGTGCAATCTCAAATTCCGGCAGCACATTGCTGTCTGCCAGAGGCGAGCTGGGGTGAACAGGGGCAAATATGTATGCCCCAGCTTGATAAATCAAGCCCTTAGTGTGAACAATACTTTTAGTGACCTACTGTTGAGTTGAGGCAAATGAACCATCGCATAACGAAAAGTGAAAAAGCCCATAATTTTGTGTAGATAAAAACTCTTTAACAAGTGTGGCTCTTTGTATCTTTTTTGTTTCAGTAATTTCCTCTCACGTAGTTTGCAGAACAAACACCTAACTGCACTTATTATAACTCTGCTGGATCCTCTGAGGGGAAACTGCTTACCAGAGTGTGAGCTATAACGCTCACTTCACAGGGGAGAACCTGAGACTATTTTTAAAACAACCAAGGTTTTTTTTTTTTTCTGGAGAATTATAATGTGTCTGTAAACATTTGCTCATTGCATCATGATAATGTGACTAGGGAATCTGCTAGCACAGAATGTACATTCTGCACTTTTTAAATAGTTGATATTGAAATCAAACTGTAGGTGTTTACTAGTATTTGTGTAGTCCACACATTATGACTGCAATTGCATTTTATTACCTATGTCAAAGAGTAGACCGGAATTACCGCAGCATTCTTATCTGTTCATCAGATAGAAAAAAAGTGGGGGGAAAAAAACAACAAAAACATAAGATTTTATTACTATAATATAGTGAAGTGGTAAATGTGCTATATTATTCTACTGCTATGGCCATTGTAGGCTATTATAAGAATTATCACAATTCAGCATAGCTGAACCAGGAACACACTGACCAATATCTTATCTTAGAAGGAAGACGTAAAGACACTCTCTTATCCAGACACTTGATGGAGTATGAATCACTTATAAATAGTTTTGCCTTCCACAAGTTTCTATTGATATATACAAAAGCTTGCTTCTGTTTGTGTAAACGGTATACACCAATTTCTCCAACATAGGTGTGTCCGGTCCACGGCGTCATCCTTACTTGTGGGATATTCTCTTCCCCAACAGGAAATGGCAAAGAGCCCAGCAAAGCTGGTCACATGATCCCTCCTAGGCTCCGCCTACCCCAGTCATTCTCTTTGCCGTTGTACAGGCAACATCTCCACGGAGATGGCTTAGAGTTTTTTAGTGTTTAACTGAGGCTGTTTTTGGGAGAAAGGTTTTGCAAGCCGTGGTGCCTTCCATTTAGGTGACCTGATTTGCTCCCTCCCTTCATCCGTGTCCTAAAGCTTTGGTATTGGTTCCCACAAGTAAGGATGACGCCGTGGACCGGACACACCTATGTTGGAGAAAACAGAATTTATGTTTACCTGATAAATTACTTTCTCCAACGGTGTGTCCGGTCCACGGCCCGCCCTGGTTTTTTTAATCAGGTCTGATAATTTATTTTCTTTAACTACAGTCACCACGGTAACATATGGTTTCTCCTATGCAAATATTCCTCCTTAACGTCGGTCGAATGACTGGGGTAGGCGGAGCCTAGGAGGGATCATGTGACCAGCTTTGCTGGGCTCTTTGCCATTTCCTGTTGGGGAAGAGAATATCCCACAAGTAAGGATGACGCCGTGGACCGGACACACCGTTGGAGAAAGTAATTTATCAGGTAAACATAAATTCTGTTTTTCATATAACTGCATGTAATAGACCCTACTATAAAGAATAAGATGCACAGATACTGATATAAAAATCCAGCATAAAACTGTTTAAAAACTTACTTAGAAGCTCTCAGTTTAGCTCTGTTGAAAAGGCAGCCGGAAAGCCCACTGCAGGTGGGAAATAAGACCCTCCCCCTTCTTTTGCATATGAAAAGACTTTACACAAACAGAAGCAAGTTGGAGTAGGTATCTGACGGTATTCACATAAAACTTTGGGGCTTGGTTAGGAGTCTGAAAATCAGAGCAATGTTATTTAAAAATAAGCGAAACTATACATTTAATGGGCTATATAAATAGATCATCTACAAAACATTTATGCAAAGAAAAAATGTGTATAATGTCCCTTTAAGAAAGGACAGCCCCCTTATATGTTTTTAACCTATAGGCTAGGGATATAAAAATGATGATTAATTGAATCTGCAATAAACTGTTGCTTTCTGTTGCTATGAATTTCTAACATTGGTTCTGGACTAGCAGAGAGTGCAGAGTGGCCAGTATAGAATAATATATATTTACAAGCAGAATGTTCTTATTTAATACTTTTTACTTACAGAAGTATAATTTTCTGTTTAAATGGATACTAAACCCAATTTTTTTTTCATGATTCAGATAGAGCATGCAATTTTAAGCTACTTTCTAATTTACTCCTATTATCAAATTTTCTTCATTCTCTTGCTATCTTTATTTGAAAAAGCAGAAATGTAAGGTTAGGAGGCGGCCCATTTTTGGTTCAGCACCTGGGTAGCGTTTGCTGATTGGTGGCTACATTTAGCCACCAATCAGCAAGCTTTATCCAGGGTGCTAAACCAAAAGTGGGCCGGAACGTAAGCTTACTTTCCTGCTTTTTCAAATAAAGATACCAAGAGAACAGAGAAAAATTGATAGTAGGAGTAAATTTAAATTGTTGCTTAAAATTGCATGCTCATTAATAGACTGGGAACATTTTGAAGTACAATGTACCTTGAGATGATAGTTGAATTATGAGTCTGCACTATTCCAGGAAAAAGCATTTAATCCTATTATCTGCTATTTGTGTCAGATCACTTGCTTGTACAGCTGCACAGATCTAGGTTTGCTTATTATGAGCAAGCGAAGAAAGGGAGACAGAAAGCAAACTTACCCCTTAAGCAAAGAGTATAGCAGAAAGAATTTCATGCCTATTTTTGTAAATATTTTCTTCTTAAGACTTTTAACCAATAGAAACTGGATGATTGACCAGAAATAGAAAAAGAAAATAGCGTGTGTGATTGAAGGGTCTAAATCATCCCTTCTGTAATGTAGCAAGTGATTACAGAATAGAGGGGGAAACAGCAGAGACTACTGATTCATAATAACCCTCGGTTAAAGACACATTTTATAATGCAAAAATTACATGCTCTGTTATGTCAGATCATGTCATTTTAGCACAAGTGGCTGAAAACGTGGTTAAACACATAATTAAAGTACTGTTTGGAAACAGAGAACTGCTAGTCCCAAGTGTATACAGTTGCTAAGCAAATTAGCAGTCACACAGCTGGGTCGTGCAATGGTTGATTGGCTCACCTGCTCTATCTGTTTTAGACCAGCAGTTCTCTGTGGCTCCTGAGTGGTACTTTAACATTGTGTTTAACCCCTTTGCAGGGGTTTGACACATGGCATTGTAGGGTCGCTAGTGCTAAAATTGCATGCTCTAACAGATTAGAGGGTGTGATTTTTGCACTATGTTGTTCTTTTATGGGCTTTATTACATTCTACTCTATAAATGATGGTTTTTCAACTTCCCCCAGAAAGTCAATAATCCTGCAGAACACGTTTTATATTGTTATTGCTTGATCAGTATAAGAGTCATTGATAATCTGTCCTTAATTGACCACATCAAAGGAAATTAGAAAAACAGACAAAAAATATTTAAGGGGGTATGTCCTCTGACTGTAAAACAATGCTAAATTTGCTATAAATGCTTTTAAAACATTTATTTTGTATTCAGATCTTTTGCAACCAATGTATACTGTGCATATGGAAATGTATCTGTTTTGATCAAAGGTAAGAACATTCTTACCAGTGAAATAAATCTGTGCCGCTTTTATGTTATTCTTTGGCAGAAGCCTTCAGTCACTATACCATGGTACATTGGTAGGGTTAGAAAGCGATCCTGCTGTGCATAGTTTAAATGCACATGTGCAAATGTACAGTATTTTGCTGCACATCTTTCTGTTCACACATCCTGCCAAGCATACTGCAGTTTGTAATGTATCGCACATGTGCTCTGGGTGTTGCTGGTGATGCATAGCAAGACTTTGTTATTGGGAGCAATATCAGTAGAGGGATTTAGCCTTGGACATGCCCCCTGCCTCTCATGATACCAGCAAATCATGGCTGGTATTATAATATACCCCAAGTCTTAGGTCTTGTTTCAAATGCTTTATTAGCTTTTAATTATCTTTATATTTGTATGCTGCAAATAATTGATTGTGTTTTATATTCCATCAAATGCCACATGATGTATTTCTACTGTGGATGAAGGAATCTATCTATCTATCTATCTATCTATCTATCTATCTATCTATCTATCTATCTATCTGTAATGACATTTATACTGGTGTGTATTGGAAATAGCTCCAAAATAATTTTTATTGTTTAATGTCTAAATAGCAACAATAAAAAGGTCTTAAAGTACAACATTTGATATATGATACTAATGTTCGTGTGCCAGAGTTTAAATTCTTTATAATTTTATCCGGAAATGGAAACAATATTTTAGATGGCGTTTAAAGGGACATTATACACTCATTTTTTCTTTACATAAATGTTTTGTAGATAATCTATTTATATAGCCCATAAAGTTTTTTTTTTTTAAATTAATGTATAGTTTTGCTTATTTTTAAATAACATTGCTCTGATTTTCAGACTCCTAACCAAGCCCCAAAGTTTTATGTGAATACGCTCGACTACCTACTCCAGCTTGCTCCTGTTTGTGTAAAGGGTCTTTTCATATGCAAAAGAAGGGGGAGGGGGGGGAGTGTCTTATTTGCCACTTGCAGTGGGCTTTCCAGCTACCTTTTCAACAGAGGTAAACTGACAGCTTCTAAGTAAGTTTTTAAACAGTTTTATACTGAATTTTTATATCAGTATCTGTGCATATTATTCTTTATAGTAGTGTCTATTACATGCAGTTATATGAAAATGAGTGTATACTGTCCCTTTAATTCATCAGTGGTAATAAAGATGGACTCTAACTTACTTTTTAATCTAGCTGTGCCATTCTAATATAAAACGCTCAAATCGCCCACTTCAAAAGTAATTTTTTGTAACTGTTCTCCAATTATCGTTCTATCTACAATAAAACTGCCATATGGCTAGAGTGCCTATTGGAAAACAGTTCAAACCTGTAGCTCACAACATTTTTTACATTTGATGTGGGTGGCCGTAGCGCTGGGTATTATAATGGCACTGCCAGATAAAAAGTAAGTTACAGCGCATCTTAATTACATCTGATGAATTAAACTCCATCTAAAATATTGTTTCCATTCCCGATCTGATTATACAAAGCGGAAAGTTTTACTATCACTTTAACATCTTGGATAAATGCATAAAAGTGGGCACATTCTTGTCTTAACATTTTTGTCTACCATTTAAAACAAAGAAACAGCAAAGGTACTTAGGTATTTAATGGACAAGTATCAGCTTAAGCAGATGTTTCAGATCCTCTTAATCCCCTGTAAGCAGCAAGGAAGGTGCAAATGTTTTGCAACATTCAAAAAATGAAAACATTTTCATACATTCGTTCATGTTTCGAATTTCAAATGTTTGTACTGTACAACATTCTAACATTCTAAATTTCTAATGCTATCTTTAAATGTTATATTCGATTCAAATTTTTCTATTTCGAATATTGCATAATTTGAATCCAATTATGCAATATTAGAATTGGAAAAATTCGATTTTATATATTTGTAATAGTAGTATTTCTAATGCTCTCTTTAAATATAATATTTGAAACAGAAAAATATGAATCAATATATTTGTATATATTATGTATAAATTTACTAAATTCCCCACTACATGAACTTATGTATAGTATTAAAGTGAATGTTAATTTAGATGAATCGGTGCCCGGTTTTTAATAATCCTATTAAAAACAAGGGCACTTTAATTCATCCAAATTTACATTTCACTCGTTTTCTTCAAATACTTACCTTTTAATCTTCACAGCCGCTCCAGCGATTCCCCCGGCTGTCTGAAGCCTCTTCATATGTCAGAAATGACAAATCCGGCTTCCTCCAATCACGGCTTCCCCCCTGGGGGAATAATGGCCTGAGGCAACGCCATGATTGAAGGAAGCCGGATTCGTCATTTTGGACCTGCGAAGAGGGCTTGCGACGGGCAGAGTTAGCGCTGCAGCGGCTGTCAGGATTAAAAGGTAAGTATTTGAAGAAAACAAGTGAAATGTAAATTTTGATGAATTGAAGTGACCTTTGTTTTTAATAGGATTATTAAAAACCGGGCACCGATTCATCTGAATTTACATTCACTTTAAATCAAATTTTACATTTGAAATTTTGAATGTGGATATTCAATCTAATTATGAACATTTGAAAACAAAAGTAACATTTGAAAACCGGAAATATTTGATTACCGAATTTTAATGGATTTTTATTAACATTTAATTGTCCATAACGAATGTCTACAGGATTGTATTCTACCAAACAAATTGCACTTTGACCACATTTACCCATTCCTATATCCAACACACGTATTTGCATATTTATTTTAAAATATTTTTCTCAAAGCACTCTTTTACTATTATTTTTTATTAAAGGGACAGTAAAGTCAAAATTAGTCTATGGCAGCAGTGTTTTGCAACATTATTTGTAGCTTTTCCATACAATTTTGCAAAATGCTGCTGCCATAGAATACTAAAGACATGTGCACACACCTAAGCTCTTATGAACCTACCTAGTTTTACTCTTCAATAAAAGATACCAAGAGAACAAAAAATGGCTTACAGAAGTAAATTGGAAAGTTGTTTAATATTGCATGTTCTGTCTGAATCATGAAAGTTTTAATTTTGACTTTATTGTCCCTTTAAATATGCACCTGTTTAAAGTTAAATAATGTACTCCTTAAGGAATCTGATTTACTAAATAATTTTGTTGCTTCACATCCCTTGATGTAACATAAAACTATTATGCGTCCTTGAGAAAGCACAATGAAAGCTTTTTTTACAATCGTGTAAAGATTACCTGCCATTTTGGGGGTATACTGTTCTTTTGGATAAGGTGAGACAGATAAGGTAAATGAGATTACTCGTTTGCGTACTTAAGAAGTGAGATAAAAGAGACTGCACCCTAAATGAAAACAATTTTATAGATTAAGTTACTAAATAATGCTTGTTTACTCAGTGGAGGGTCTAGTGTTTTTTGTTGTACCCTTGGTGGATCCTTAATGATTAGCATAGGCAAACATTGAACTAGTATATATAGGAATGCACTTGTTACTTACACAACATAGACACTGGTGTTTTCCTTTTCTTCAGACTTTGTTCAAAGCCATTCACATTGTAATCTGACTGCCCTTGAAAGTTGCTATTGTTTGTAGGACTTTTATTGCGTCATGCCTGAAAGGAGGAGAAACATTCCTAAGGATTCTCATTTTTCTAAAGAAGCAGTGAGCTGTAGTTCCTGGAATTTCCTTTGGTATTGACGATCCCCTGTAACCTGTATATTGATTGTAGTCTAGAGCAGTGTTTTTCAACCAGTGTGCCGTGGCACACTAGTGTGCCGTGAGAGCTCCTCAGGTGTGCCACGGCAGACTGACAACAGTGTGACATATTTTTTAAACTTTGCTTGTTTTTTACTCCCAGTGCAGGGATAGTTTGTAGGAGGCATGGCATAACAGCACAATACATACAGTATGTTTGTGTGTGTGTATGTGTATATATATATATGTTTTATTAGGTTACAATGTGTGATTTTTTTTATGGTGGTGTGCCACAGGATTTTTTAATGTAGAAAAGTGTGCAACGGCAAAAAAAAGGTTAAAAATCACTGGTCTAGAGGGCTATTTCAGAGGGACATTGAAATCCAAAGAAGTTGTGCATTTTATAGAATATAAGGCAGCACTATGCAAAATACAATGAAAAAAAGGCCTGGTTTGCCACATGTGCAGTATTTCCCTTGTCATTTTGTTTTCTGTATTCTTTCATAATGATACCACATACAGACATGGATTAAATGGGTCTACAAGTAAACTCTTTGTGCAAATTAATTTAATTATACATTTGTTTGTCTGTAAACTATACGTTAAAGCTTAGATTACGAGTGGAGCGCAATATTGCGCTTTCGCAAGTGAGATATTTACATTCCACTCAGTAATACCAGCGCACTTAAATGTGCTCTGGTATTACAAGTTAGGCGCAATGTGAACGTGACCTCGCATTTGCATTGACTGGAAGCATTGCGCTCACGAGAGAGCGCTTCCATAGGTTCCAATGGGAGCCTTGTTCTTTTGCCGTCAGACACTGCAAAGCCCCTAGTTCATTGCGGGGGGCAATTCACACAGCGTTGAGCAGCAAAATAAAAATATATATGAATATAAGCGTATATACACATAATAACACATAAATATATACAGTATGTACAGTGGGGCAAAAAAAGTATTTAGTCAGCCACCAATTGTGCAAGTACTTAAGAAGATGAGAGAGGCCTGTAATTTTCATCATAGGTATACCTCAACTATGAGAGACAAAATGTGGAAACAAATCCAGACAATCACATTGTCTGATTTGCAAATAATTTATTTGCATATTATGGTGGAAAATAAGTATTTGGTCACCTACAAACAAGTAAGATTTCTGGCTCTCACAGACCTGTATCTTCTTCTATAAGAGGCTCCTCTGTCCTCCACTTATTACCTGTATTAATGGCACCTGTTTGAACTTGTTATCAGTATAAAAGACACCTGTCCACAACCTCAAACAGTCACACTCCAAACTCCACTATGGTGAAGACCAAAGAGCTGTCGAAGGACACCAGAAACAAAATTGTAGTCCTGCACCAGGCTGGGAAGACTGAATCTGCAATAGGCAAGCAGCTTGGTGTGAAGAAATCAACTGTGGGAGCAATAATTAGAAAATGGAAGACATACAAGACCACTGATAATCTCCCTCGATCTGGGGCTCTACGCAAGATCTCACCCTGTGGGGTCAAAATGATCACAAGAACGGTGAGCAAACATCCCGGAACCACACGGGGGACCTAGTGAATGACCTGCAGAGAGCTGGGACCAACGTAACAAAGGCTACCATCAGTAACAACACACTACGCCACCAGGGACTCAGATCCTGCAGTGCCAGACGTGTCCCCCTGCTTAAGCCAGTACATGTCCGAGCCCGTCTGAAGTATGCTAGAGAGCATTTGGATGATCCAGAAGCGGATTGGGAGAAAGTCATATGGTCAGATGAAACCAAAGTAGAACTCTTAGGTAGAAACACAACTCGTCGTGTTTGGAGGAGAGAGAATGCTGAGTTGCAACCAAAGAACACCATATCTACTGTGAAGCATGGGGGTGGCAACATCATGCTTTGGGGCTGTTTCTCTGCAATGGAAACAGGACAACTGATCCGTGTACATGAAAGAATGAATGGGGCCATGTATCGTGAGATTTTGAGTGCAAACCTCCTTCCATCAGCAAGGGCATTGAAGATGAAACGTGGTTGGGTCTTTCAGCATGACAATGATCCCAAACACACCGCCCGGGCAACGAAGGAGTGGCTTCGTAAGAAGCATTTCAAGGTCCTGGAGTGGCCTAGCCAGTCTCCAGATCTCAACCCCATAGAAAACCTTTGGAGGGAGTTGAAAGTCTGTGTTGCCCAGCGACAGCCCCAAAACATCACTGCTCTAGAGGAGATCTGCATGCAGGAATGGGCCAACATACCAGCAACAGTGTGTGACAACCTTGTGAAGACTTGTGCCAACAAAGGATATATAACAAAGTATTGAGATGAACTTTTGATATTGACCAAATACTTATTTTCCACCATAATTTGCAAATAAATTATTTCCAAATCAGACAATGTGATTGTCTGGATTTGTTTCCACATTTTGTCTCTCATAGTTGAGGTATACCTATGATGAAAATTACAGGCCTCTCTCATCTTCTTAAGTAGGAGAACTTGCACGATTGGTGGCTGACTAAATACTTTTTTGCCCCACTGTATATAAGCATATACATATATATTTACAGTAAAAATAAAGTCCCCATTCACCTCAATATAAAGGCTCTTTCAGTGCCGTTTCTTTTTTCAAACACCCCACATCCCCTCACTTTAACCCCTTATAACTGCTTTGTGCAATTTAAAAAAAAATAAAAATAAAGATGCTCATCTTTTTATTTTAGATTAAAGAACTGTCCTCTTTATTTTGGGGGCAATTTGGGCACATTTTTTTCATTATCCAGAGGCCTGACCGCTTGTTAATTGTGGTAAAGCTCATTGGAGCATTAACCAGCCATTTGTAATGGTTTCTGCTTAAACCACATAAATGCATTTTCTATGATCTTCAACATTATCTGTTTTAACATAACACTTTTTTATTATAGGAAAAAGTAAATACCAAAAGTTTTCTCTCTAGTACAGATAAATTCACTTTAAGGGGCAATATATATAGGCTGGTTTTTATCCTCACTATTTCTGTGACTCTTTAAACATAATGCAGTCAAATTTTTTAAAACTTATTTTAAACTTCACATCAAAATTATATTTGAAGCTCAAAATTGTTCTTTCATGATTCAGATAGATCATACGATATTAAACAACTTTCCATTTAATTTCGATTATGAAAATTGCTTCATTCTCTTGGTATTCTTTGTTGAAGGAACAGCAATCCAGTACTGGAAGTTAGATGAGCACATCAGGTGAGCCAATGGCGTATATATGCAACCACCAATTAAAATCTAGCTCATTCTGCCCCTTATATGACTTCAAAGAAATGTCTATATTTTTCACATCTGAATACCTTTAAAAAGTACTCAGTTCACTTTAATATTTGTAGTATCTGCCAATCATATTTTTCACTTTCTAACTCGGGTACAGTAGGCTCTTATGGACGTGTTTTACTTGGCAAGAGATCAGATGAAGACAAAATAATGTGAATGAAACATGTTGTCTTCATATCAACGCCTCCCTGTTCTCTTTTGTGTTTGTTTTACTTCTTTCTACTTTTATTTGATAGATATACAATTCATCAGCATAGGAAATAGATCTTGGTTAGCTACAGGTCTGTCATTTTGTTACTGACATCTAGAGACTACAAAAAAGGTATATGTGAGGCACTACTTGTGTAAACAGGGAATGCTTTGGAAGTAAGGTCAATATAAAAACAACGTACCTCCTGATAGGCTGGATTATATAAAACACGGTTATGCAAGGAGGTATTAACTGCCTGTGCTGCAAAACTAATGCCATTCTCGAAATGTTAGATATTGAAATATTTCTCATTTAAAAAACAGAATGCATTAAATCTGCTCTAGTAAATGAACGCCAGAACATTTTTTGATTCTGTGACTCTAGTTGCAAGTTATTATATTTTGCAATTCAAAAAAAGATTTAAACCTTTTTCAAAGGCTTACAGTAGCTGGACAGATGATACATATAATGGTGTAAGCCTGCCTGTCAATATAATTATTATGTCACTGGTGAATTACTTTTTCCCCCTGGAATAACTATTGAGATTTTGGGACAACTCATACTATAAAGTTGAAGACTCTGTACGATCCATGCTGATTCTAACGGTGCTTGTCATTTAGTCATGGAAAGTGTAGCTGTTGAACCCCTGGAAATATATTTTATTTGATCTGAAAAATGTATCAACTTTTTTTTCTACAAAATTCTTGATTAAAATAGCCCAGAGCTACATCGGACTACTGGTGATGTCACCACGAACATGCATGGTGACATCAAAGAGGGGTTGGGGCCACAATATGACAGGTAGGTCATAAGGGAGCTGGATGTGGGGGGAGTTGCAGTTCAAACCCCTCAACATTAGCTCACTTACTAGCAGCAGACATCCA
The DNA here is from genome assembly GCF_027579735.1 of Bombina bombina. Taxonomy (NCBI): domain Eukaryota; kingdom Metazoa; phylum Chordata; class Amphibia; order Anura; family Bombinatoridae; genus Bombina; species Bombina bombina. The sequence goes on from NC_069502.1 coordinate 626,053,008, forward strand.
AGACCCCTCATTTGAAAGAAAATCACCTGCTCTTTCAAATGGTGGTGGTCTTGGAAAGACATTACAAGCACTACATATGGGGATTTACTTGGTAATGGGACATTTATTGTTAATTTAAAAAAAATCTGTTTTGTCTAGAGACCCCTAATAAAGCCCCTTACTTAAAAAATATATGAATTTTGTCTGTGTAGTCAGGTGATCGCTGAGGAAATTAAAGGAAAATATAAAGAGAAGGTGAGTGAGTATGGCAACAAGGTAGAAGGAAAAAGAAGAAGAAAGAGCTTAGACAGAGAAACATATAGATGGAGGGATAACGTGGGTGAAAGGAGAGAAGAGACAAATTAAAAGGATATGATAGTCCAAATTATACTTGCATGATTCAGATAGAGCATGTCATTTTAAGTCACTTCTATTTTCAAATGTGCTTAGTTCTCTTTGTTTCCCTTGTTGAAAAATAATACACACATATCCTACACTAGTGGGGGCTAGCTGCTGATTGGTGCCTGCACACATTAGTCTCTTGTGTTTGGCTAACTAGATGGGTCCAGATAGCTGCCAGTAGTGCAATGCTGTTCCTTCAGCAAATGATAAGATAATAAGGCATATATGATACTATAAGTAAATTGAAAATGTAATTAAAATTGTATGTTCTATCCTAATCATGAAAGAAAATGTTGGGGTTTCCTGATATGCAAAGTATAGGTTGTTCATTGGTGTATGTTTCTAAACAATAATAACATTGTTGCATTTTACAGTATAGGTATCACTATATTTTACATTGTAGTACATCAACAGAATTGTGGAAAAAACAGGATTTCATAGAGTGAAATATTTTGTTTACAAAGGTAATGTGTAGTTGTTGATGCTGAAGTTAATCATGTGCATCTGCTTCATTTCACCAGGTTTTAAAAGATTGCTTTGTGCGTAGGTGTTTTTAATCTTGTCTGTTTTTTTAATCCCACTTGCCTGTAGCTTTACTATGGCCATGAATGTAAATAGGTGTATTGTTTAGTAATTGTACTGTAGTTACAAACTATGTTTACTTGGTGACACTGATGAAGAGTCATGGTATAAAAATAGTGTCATAGAGCTTTTATGCTCAGTATCAGAGCTCAGAAAACAGTAATAAGCTATATTTAAAGGGTATGCACTATTGAAGGAGAATGCTAATAAATCAAACAGCTGTATTTTGTTACAGCATTTTATTTTAATTGTTTGTAATTTAGTATTTTTTTAATTTAGATAATTGGGGTTAATTTAGGAGGTGTTAGGTTATAGGCTTAGTAATTTAGTTATTTGCGTGGGGGGTTGGCAGTTTAGGGGTTAATGGTTTTATAAGGATTATTACGTTGTGTGGGTTTGGCAGTTTAGGTCTTAATAGTTTTATTAGGATTATTGCGTTGTGTGGGTTTGGCGGATTAGGGGTTAATAGATTTATAAGGTTTGTTGCGATGCGGGTTAATGGTGGATTAGGGGGTTAATAGTTTTAATAGATACTTTGCGATGTGGGTTAATGACAGATTAGGGGTTAATAGTTTTAATAGGGACTTTGCGATGTGGTTGAATGGCTGATTAGGGGTTAAATAGTTTAATTAGACATTGAGTTGTGGAGTATTATTTCAGATGATTTAAAACTTAGTAAACAATGTAGTAATGCAGCGAGTAAGGCTAGCAGAATGCTTGGATGTATTGGTAGAGGTATTTGCAGCAGAAATAGTAAGGTTCTTATGCCACTTTATAGATCATTAGTTAGCCCTCATCTTGAGTATTGTGTGCAGTTCGGGAGGCCATATCTTCAGAAGGATATAAACAAACTTGAATCTGTGCAAAGGAGGGCTACCAAAATGGTACATGGTCTAAAAAATAAAACTTACCAGGATAGGCTCAATGACCTAAATATGTATAGCTTAGAGGAGAGAAGGGAAAGAGGTGATATGATAGCAACTTTCAAGTACGTTAAAGGGCTTAGTAAAACTGAGGCTGTGGATATTTTACATAAAATGGAAAATTCAAGAACAAGGGGTCATGAGCTCAAGCTAAAGGGTAGTAGATTCAGGAGTAATTTGAGGAAGCACCTCTTTACAGAAAGAGTGATTGGTTTATGGAATAAACCTCCTCAAGAGGTAGTAATGGCAAACACCGTGGGGGACTATCCTACGAACTAGATAAGTTTATACTGTTAGGTAATATCGGGCAGACTTGCTGGGCCTATGGCTCTTATCTGCCGTCAATATCTATGTTTCTATGAGAGTTGCCGGTTTAGGGGTTAATACTTTTATTATTAGTTCCGATGTGGGTTTGATGGTGGATATAGGGGTTTTTACATGTCAATTTTATTTTTGGGAGGCGGGTTAGACTTTTACGGGAGATTTGACATTTGGTTTTATTTTCTTTGGTGCTTGCAGCTTCTAAAGTGCCGTAAGTCACTGGCGACTCCAGAACTTTGTATTTACGCTCATTTCTGGACATCGCTAATTTATCAGATTTACGGCACTTTATGAACTCCCAGCGGGGGTTTATGTGATACCTCAATGTGCGAGGTGAAATTACAGGCGGCGTGGCTTTCAGCAGTTATGCTGAAGCTTGTGCCGCATATGTAATCTCGCCCCAAATGTCTCTGGGTTGTACTGGAGATCTGAAACAAAGTTACATTAACATTTTAAAATGTTACCACAATGGTGAAGATGTCTCTGGAATGTTGCATATCATATATATATATATATATATATATATATATATATATATATATATATACACACACACAAAATATCACTATGGTTTACTAGTCAGGGGTTAAAAGCTACTTGCCAGAGGGAAAAAGTTACTAGTCCACTCAAAGTTAGTGAAAGGAAAAAGTAAAATTTCTGTGTGTGTACATATAATTTTCTAGTAGGTGAAGCTGCTGCAGATGAAGATAAATTTTGCCTCTGTGAGAAAAAAAGAAAAAAAATGAAGAGTAAACACACATTTACGTATGCGTAACCTCACAATAAGTTGTTTCTTGACTTTTTTTAAGTAATATTAATGTGAGTTTCACTAAAATAGAACTCAATGCTTTATTTTTCTTGTTTGCTTGATTTTTATCAAATGTCTCTACATTTAGACAATATAACAATATAGGTATAGTTAAACCTAATCTAACCTCACCCTGCCGTTAATTGTCTGTAGAACTGGGCAGTAATCCAGTGTCCAGATGACAGGTTCCAAAAAAATCTACAACAATTCCATCAAAATATGAGCCATATTAATACACTAAGGGTCAGATTACAAGTGGATCGCTAAATATCGCTTTCATGAAAGTGACATTTGCTCTCCACTGTGTAATACCAGCGCACTTTAATGAGCATTTCGCTCACGAGAACACACTTCCATAGGCTCTGAAAGACGGCATCAGAACCTTGCGCAGCAAAGAGGTAAGTAGCGCAGCGATGGCAGCATATTTTTTTTAAATATTTATGTATATGACTATATACATATATATTTATGAGTTAATATGATTTCAGTGCCGTATTTTTTTTCTTATACCCCACTCCCACTAACTTTAGACCCCAAAAACAGCCTAGTGCAGTTGTTTTTTATTTAAAAAATGCTACGTCTTTCTATTTTGAGGGCATTTGGGGCACTTTTAGAAAATTCGATCTCTGGTTAACTTTCTGATCGCTAATTGCTACCGCGAGCCACTAATTTAGCACTCCACTTGCAATCTTGCTCTAAATATGAGCCATATTAATACACTGCTGATCCCTATAATATTTAAGGAATATAATCGGTGCCAAATGTGAAATAGCCCTAATCAGCCATTTATATTGCACTTTCATGTTCCTTAAGAATTTTTTATTTTTAATGTGTTTATATTATATATCCGTAATAATTGACTACTTTGCAAAGTGTTTAAAAGTTTTTAAAACTTGCATTTTGAAAGCAAACGTTGCCTTGTTTTGCCGTCCAGACACATACCACTTGAAAAGCCTGTTGAGTATGTTTATCTTATATTCATATACATATATATATATATTTACACTTTGCTGCCCATCGCTGCACGACTTACCTCCTTCGCTGTGCTAGGTTCTCTACTGTGGTTACGGCATGAGAACAAGGCTCCCATTGGAGCCTATTGAAGTGTGCTCTTGTGAGCGCAAAGATTCCCTGCAATGCGCTGGACCTGTAATATCGTTGCACATTTGCGTGCGCCTGTATTACTAAGTGGAACGCAAATATCACAAGTGCAATTTTGCGCTCCACTTGTAATCTGTCCCTTCATGTTTACTTTACTGTCCCTTTAAAGTGAAGGTCCATTTTGATGAATTATTGCCCGGTTTTTAATAAACCTATTAAAAACAAGGGCACTTTAATTCATCAAAATTGACATTTCACCATTTTCTTCAAAGATTTACCTTTTAATCCTGGCAGCCACTCCAGCACTTCCTCCGCTTGTCGCAAGCCGTCTTTGCGGGTCCAAAATGACGAATCTGGCTTCCTCCAATCACAGCGTTGCATCAGGCCAAGATTCCCCCGGGGGGGGGGGGGGGGGAAGTTGTGATTGGAGGAAGCCTGATTTCTGACGTTGGCAGAGGCTTCCAATGGCCGGGGGAATCGCTGGAGCGGCATTCAGGATTAAAAGGTAAGTTTTTGAAAAAAGAGTGAAATGTCAATTTTGATTGTTTTTATTAGGTTTATTAAAAACGGGGCACTAATTCATCAAAATGGACCTTCACTTTAAGCAGAAATTTTTGTAGTCACACGGTGCAATTAGTGAAACAGTACTGTGTAAATCCCATCTTTTATCTATAAAATGTAGGAAACTGAAGGGATTGATGTGTTTGATTTTGACTTTACTGTCCCTTTACGAACAAACTTAAATGGATTGGATAGAGCACATCATTTTAAACAACTTTCCAATTTACTTAAATGATCAGTTTTGCTTAGTTTTCTTTGTATCCTTTGTTAAGAAGCAATCCTAGGTGAGATCAGGAGCATGCATGTGTCTGTAGCCACCTGCCATCAGTGTTTGCAACACTGTTTATAGCAATGTTATACATAGTTACAAACACTACTGCGATAGACACGTGTTATGACTCCGAGTTGCCATGACACTGTTTTGACGCCGGGTTGCCAAGTTGCATTGTTATGACACAGTACATCTTGTGTCATTCTCGACGCATCATTCTCGCATCATCTTTGGCGCCTTTTTTCCTTTAAATGCCATTCAGTTTCTCTGTCTCATTGCCCTAGTATTGAGTTTATTTCGTGGGTGTGCCTTGAACTATTATTTTTGGATGTCACATTCTGGCTTGTGACTTGGACCTCCTTTGACCATTCTTCTAACTGCTGATTTCACTCTGTTTGTTGCCCAATTGGTTCTGACCTTGGATTTTCCACGTTTTCATTATAGCTGAACCAGTGCACAGATGAAGTAATCAGCTGATCAGTAACACCATGGTTACTAACCTGCTATGATCCATCGGCTGATTATTTCACCTGTGCATTGGCTCAGCTATAATGAAACCTGACCTGTTGGGGATACTTTATGACTCGGGTTGAGAAACAATGCTCTATCTCAATCACTAAAGTTTAATTTTGACTTTACTGTCCCTTTATCCCCAATGTCAAAGAATATTGTCATACAGTTACTAATTTATTCCTTTTCATTTCTTTCTTATGTCTGACATTGAGTGTGCCTTTATACAGGGTTTGATTAACTTAAGTCACCTAAGAATGCTGGGTGATGCACTAAACAAAATAGATTCTTTGATTTTTTTATTTTTTTTTATAAATATAAAAATAAAACTTAACTTTTATTATCTGTGTTTAAAAAATATTAGACTAAAACAACAGAATAATTTATTTTATCAATAATTGTTGCTCAAAAATGTAATAATGGTACAACCAAAAAAAATAATCTATTTTTGCTAATTTTCTATTGTGGTTTGCCTTGACCACACTATTATTTTGGGGAAACTTTCATTCCCTTTCTCGGCTCATGTGACTTTTAAAGGGACAATAAATAACTTGTAATTACAAGACATTGCTGTTATAGAATAACATATCAACCAAGTTTTAACATTCTTAAAACAAATGAACAACCTTTTTTAATGCAATTCGTTTTCAATAGACAAACTCCACCCACTATTTTCCTTATTTGGAGGAGCCAATCTGGGCTTTAGTCTGCAGACAACAAGGCTAGCCACAGTCATTAAGTTAGTATAAAGTAGTCTGTTTTGCAGTTATCAGTTAAAGCCAATTAGGCACAGATATACTGTATAGAGCAGTGTTTCCCATACGCGGTCCTCACATACCCCCAACATGCCAGGTTTTCATTAAAGATGAACTAGTACACAGGTGAAATAATCAGCTGATGGGTGAGAGCAGGTTAGTAACCATGGTTACTGATCAGCTGATTACTTCGCCTATGCACTAGTTCAGCTATAATAAAAACATTTCCTGTTGGGGGTACGTGAGGACGGCGTTTGGGAAGCACTGATATAGAGTTAGCCTTGAGAAATAAGCAGGGTGCTTTTCATGTTCAGTTTTAAGAGCTAAGTTATTAAAAGGGGGCAAAATAAATAATTAAAGTATATTGCAAAGTTGTTTCATTACTCATAACTAAACATTGTGTATAACAATCTGTACTGTCCCTTTAAGTCTGAACTATGCACCAAAGAAGAATAAAATATTGTAATTAAAATAAAAAGTGAAATTACTGTAGATTCCTCTGATGCTTTCATTATTGTTTCTCCAGTCATTTAGATCTGTAACATTGCTTTGGGAATTCAGCATGTTTCCGTCAAAAAGCATATAAACCGCTCCTTTTATTGAGCATTTCATTTATATGTAGAGACTTTTTTTAGTCATCAGTCTGAACCGTATGACTCAGAATCTCATAATAGAAACCTTGCACCCTGGTGTACAAAGGTGGGTTATGAATATCCTACAACTTTATGCAACTTCTCATAAATAATCTTGTCAGCTTTGTGTTTTTGATTAACTGTATATGTAGATGTATTCTAGCTTGGAAAATCCGATGATCTACCACTAAATGCAGTAGAAGTACATAATAAAAAGACAATGATTTAACACCTACTCTGAATTTGAAATAAGCAGTAGATTTTTTTTTTCTGGCAAATTAATATTTTCTCCCATTTTGGGGCCCTTTGCATCATGTGACAGACATCAGCCAATCACAAGACTAGTATACGTATACCCTGTGAGCTTGTGCACATGCTCAGTAGGATCGTGTTCTCCAGAAAGTGTGCATATAAAAAGACTGCAAAATATGATAATGGAAGTAAATTGCAAAGTGTCATTAAACTGTACACTCTTCCTGAATCATAAGTTTTTTGACTTTCACCTCTAATAGTTTAAACGTTTAAGGGAACAATAATCTCAAAATTAAACCCCCATGAATTTTTTACTTAAAGGGACAGTTAACACCAGAAGTTTTGTTGTTTAAAAAGATAGATAATCCCTTTATTACCCATTCCCCAGTTTTGCAAAACCAACACTGTTATATTAATACACTTTTTACTTCTGTGACTAACTTGTATCTAAGCATCTTCTGACTGCCCCTAATCACATGACTTTTAGTTATCTATTGACTTGCATTTTAGCCAATTAGTGCAGTGTCTGCCACGAGCGTGATTACAATGCTATCTATATGGCCTACTTGAGCTTGCTCTCCCCTGCTGTGAAAAGTAAATAAAATAGAGGCGGCCTTCAAGGGCTTAGAAATTATCATATGTGCTTTCCTAGGTTTGCTTTCAACTAGAATACCAAGAGAACACAGCAAAATTGTTGATAAAAGTAAATTGGAAAGTTGTTTAAAATTACATGCCCTATTTGAAACATGAAAGTTTTTTTTTGGACTTGACTGTCCCTTTAAGGGGACATGGAAATGTACTTGTTCTGCTAGAGCACTGGTTTTTAAACCTGTCCTTGGGCCTCCACAACAGACCAGGTTTTCAGGATTACCATGGATGAGAGCAGGTAAAATAACCAAGTTTACTAATCAGCTGATTGTTTCACCTGTGCTCCAGTTCAGATATCCACAAAATGTGGCCTGTTAAGGAGCCTGAGGACAGGTTTGAAAACCAGTTTGCTAAAAGCAATTTTAACCGACTTTTTAATTTGCATAGTTAAATACAATTTACTTTAATTACATATTTTCCCTGCTTTTCCTGTAATATATTTCTGCACATTTAGCGTCACTTAGATAACTTTGAATGCTTGCTGGCCCAGGCCTGCTCATTGGGTTTGAGGGTGTGAGTAGGTACAATATGCATCTTGTATTTAATTTATTATGGTATCAGGAGGTGTAATATATAGTTTTATTACTTATGTAGGACACACTTTAGCCATACAGAGGGAGGGCTAGAATTCTGTCTTGCCCAAGGCCCTGTAAATGCTAAGGGTTGCCCTGCCTGCTTCTTACTTTTATTTTCTTCGTCACATCTAAAAGGCCAGTTGTGTAGCATGTACAGAGAAAATAATATTGTCTGTTATCAGTATTAAAAGGATAGGAAAGTCAAAATTACACTTACATGAGTCAGAGCATGTCATTTTAAGACACTTTTAAATTCACTTCTATTTTCAAATGTGCTTTGTTCTCTTAGTATCCCTTGTTAAAAAATGAATATGCACATATCATACACTAGTGGGAGCTGCTGCTAATTGGTGCCTGCACACATTTGTCTCTTGTGATTGGCTTAATAGATATTTTCAGCTTCCTGTCAGTAGTGCAATGCTGTCCCTTCAGCAATGGATAACAAGAGAATGAAGAAAATTTGATAATAGAATTAAATTGCAAAGTTGTTTAAAATTGTATGTTCTATCTGAATCATAAAATAAAATGTTGGGGTTTACTATCCCTTTAAATATATGTATATATTGTATATTGGAAAACAAATAGAATAGAGTGTTCTGTTGATATAAGTTTATGCTAAGTGTCAACAATAAAAGAACAATAGAGAATATTTGGCTCTATAGCTTGAGAGTCGACCTCATTTCACAAACTATTGACAAACTTCAAAAACAGCACTTCCTGTGAAAACCTTACATCTACAATAAAACAGAGAGACACAACCACAATCCTCTAAGCTTCAATCATATGTTACCACTAATATTTACCAAGTTTCAAAATGGTGAGTGTCATAACTTGTCCTAGTAACCGTAACCTACGTAAGGCTGGTACAGCCAACCCAAGCAAAACAGTGAATAGAATTGCTGAGCAAACATCCATAAATAATAAGCTTTTCCTCCTTGGCTTTTACTAGGTTCCTTACAACTGTGTATTACTTATATACACACTTGCTTGTCTAGCTCTTCACATATGTGGCTGGTTCCCAAGTGTGATATAAATTTGTCAACACCTATATTAGAACAATAATAATATTATCTTTGCTAGGTCAGCTGTAAGTCTAATGCAGTGACCATTTATTTACAAAATAATATTTTTGAAATACAATGAGAGTGTTTTCTGTAATCGTTGAAATAGGCTCACTCAGGAATGGACCCTTAGGTAGAGGTTTCCTACACATCTTCTCTAAAAGGGACAGAAAAGTGTTTTGTTTTTTTGTTTCTTCTAGAAAATGGTTTTAAAAAATATTTTACAATATGTTTGTTAAATGAATTTTCATACATAATAAAAAGTTATTATAATTTCAAGGTGTGCCACTGTTCACTAATAAAGCAGTGGGGCCAGTTAGAGATCAGGCTTAAAGGGATACTAAACCCAATTTTTTTATTTTATGGTTCAGATAGAGCATGCAATTTTAAGCAACTTTCTAATTTACTCCTATTATCAATTTTTCATTGTTCTTTTGCTATTTTTATTTAAAATAGCTGGAATGTAAAGCTTAGGAGCCAGACCATTTTTGGTTTAGGACCTGGGTTATGCTTCTATCTATCAATCTATCTATCAGGTTCTTGTAAAGCGCGGCTATTCACCCGTAAGGGTCTCAAGGCGCTGAGGGTTGCAGTTCAGTCGAAGAGCCAGGTCTTGAGGTCCTTTCTGAACTTAGTTAGGTAACGTGGTTCAAGTATTTAGAACCGATGTTGTGGAGGGCCTTGAATGCGTGGGTGAGAAGCTTGAAGGTTATTCTTTTGTTGATGGGGAGCCAGTGCAAGTCCCAGGTGTTTGGTGATGTCAAAGATTAGTCTGGCCGAGGAGTTCTGGATGTGCTGTAGTTTCTTTTGGAGCTTGATGGTGGTGCCGGCGTAGAGTGCATTACCATAGTCCAGTCGGCTGCTGACGAGGGCGTGAGTGACAGTCTTCCTGGTCTCGGTTGGGATCCATTTGAAGATCTTTCGCAGCAGGTGGAGTGTGTGGAAGCATGTAGAAGAGACGGCGTTGATTTGCCGGTCCATGGAGAGCGATAAGTCCAGGATGACGCCTAGATTTCGTGCATGGTCGGTGGTGGTTGGAGGGTGTCTGAGGGCTGTGGGCCACCAGGAGTTATTCCAAGCGGATGTGGTAGGACCGAGGAGGACTTCGGTCTTGTCTGCATTCAGCTTTAGCCAGTTGTAGCTCATCCAGTTGGCGACTGCTGTCAGCCCTTCATGGACGTTTCTCTTGGCGGTGGTGGGGTCACTGGTGAGTGAGATGATTAGCTGGATGTCGTCGGCGTAGGAGACAATGTTGAGGTTGTGTCGTCGGGCAATGGCGGCGAGAGGGGGCTATGTAGATGTTGAATAGGGTGGGGCTCAATGAAGAGCCTTGGGGTACACTGCAGCCGATTTCTGTGGGCTTGGAGGTGAAGGGTGGGAGTCTAACTTTCTGGGTTCTGCCGGTGAGGAAGGAGGTGATCCATTCCAGGGCTTTGTCGCGTATGCCGGCATCGTGTAGATGGTTGCGGAGGGTGAGGTGGGAGACAGTGTCTAATGCTGCTGAGAGGTCTAGAAGAATGAGGGCGGCGGTCTCTCCTCGTTTGAGTAAGGCGAGGATGTCATCTGTGGCGACGAGGAGGGCGATCTCGGTGCTGTGGTTGCTCCTGAAACCGGATTGGGAGGGGTCCAGGGTGTGGTTGGCTTCCATGTAGTCAACGAGTTGCGCATTGATGGACTTCTCAATGACTTTGGCCGCAAAGGGGAGCAAAGAGATTGGGCGGTAGTTCTTCGGGTCATTGGGGTCAGCCGTGGGTTTTTTCAGTAGGGGTTTTAATTCTGCGTGCTTCCAATAATCCGGGAAGGTGCCGGTTTCGATGGAGCAGTTGATGGTGCTGCAGAGCTCGGGGCCCATGGTGTTACCCGCTTTGTTGGAAATGTGATGCGGGCATGGGTCCGAGGGTGTTCCGGAGTGGATCGATCTCATGATTCTGATGGTGTCCTCTGTGGTGAGGGGGCTCCAGATGGTCTGTGGGGGGGTAGGCGGTGGTGTATTTGGGTGAGGTATCGGTGGGAGTTGGTGGGTAGGCGGTGTTGGTTGAGTTCTGGGGCGTGAAGCTGTCATAGATGTTGTCGCTCTTGGGGTGGAAGTACATTGCAAGGTTATCACAGAGGTCCTGGGAGGGCGGGATGTCGTTGGTGTCGCTGTTGGGATTGGAGAATTCCTTGATGACTGTGAATAGCTCCTTGCAATAGCCAATTTAACAGGTTGTCTACTGTGAGTTCAACTTGATTATATATTTGTCCTAATTGGTGACTGGACTAGGCCATTGGCGCCCTTGTGGTGGTGCTGTTTCAGGTAAGCATAGCAAGAAAAGCAGGCAAATTTGCTAATTTAAGTAAAACGAAAAGATTTTTTAAATGATGTAATTTGTATCATGACAGTTTAATTTGTACTTCATTGTCTCTGTCCATTGTCCAGAGCTGTGTTTAATCCCTTTGTAAAATGACATACCCTAAATATTAGCGCATGTATTTTTAGATAACAAAAAAAAAGTAATCTACCTTGAAATGTATTTTGTGCACAACTAATACTGAATTATCAATTGCTGACTGGCTGGTGGAGAAAACAAAAGTAGGTTTATTAAAGCACAGGGAAATCCTGTCAAAGAAAAAGTAATACAGTTTAAAATGCAACAAAAATCACTGTTGTGTTTTTAATACGAGCCTTGACAAAAACCTAGTAATGATTTTACACAAACTATTTTCCACGTAGGTCTCTTATGTCTTGTAATCTTGCACTATGATTATTTATCGATATTATTACCATTTATTATTACATTTTACTGCTTCTCAGGCTGTGTATTTGTAGGGAATGTTCAGATATTTTTAATAAACATAATATTAGGAACACTGTAGTATACATTTGCCAGATGGCCGGTGCATGTCCTCATTTTCTGTGTTTATTAACCTTTCTATTCAACTGATGAGTAAATAGCAACGTGAATGAATTCAATAGGATTTCATGCTTGTTCACTACATATGTCATCACCTCCTTGTAAAATTATCAAACATAAATTATAATGGGGAAATCCTTAATCATTATGGAAATTCAAAACTTATTAAGGGATTTCCATGCAGTGTATTCTACTGTTTAGTAACAATGAAGTATTTATCACTACACATGATGCAAGGGTGTATAAAGAGATGCAAATCGTGTTTGTCGCAGACAGTATTTAAAGGGACATGAGTCAGAATGCACAATTAAAAAAGCTTTGTTAAAACGTAGCCCCTTTCCATGGCAAGCTTAGGAGCGTGCATGGGTCTTGAGCAGTATATGGAAGGAATGTCTGAACAACGATTCTAACATATACTGCAAAATGAATGTGCATTGTCATGACCTCACCTATACTGTCATTGAAAGGAACTAAGCTTCAACTAAGGGATATCAAGAGAAATTGGTTAAGTTTGATAATTTAAATAAATTATAAAGTTTTGGAGTTTATTTAAAAAAAAAAATCAGACTCTATCTAAATTATGAAGTTTTCATTTTGACTCCCTTGTCCCGACTTAGGGCTAGATTACACATGAAGCGCTAATTATTGCTCCTGTTGCGCGCTAACTGTGCTTCTGATTTTTGCGTATGTCGGGTACCGCGAGTATTACAAGTTGATAATACAAAGTTTTTGCTAACCCAACAAGCGCAAACAGCCAAAATTACAATATTGCAACCACGTTAATCTATTCAACCATAGACTTCAATGGAGAACGAAAAGTGGTAAAAAAAACGAACACCCAAGAAGTTGCTCAAACCTGATCGCATTTTCTCAAGTGCCTGACATGAAAAATGATTATTTCAAATTCCAACGTTCTTCACACAACAAAATATCTTCTATTTATTCAGGGGGGGGGGGAGAGCAGCTGCCATGCTAGAATATCGCTTGATTGGGTGCACTGGCCTCTAACTCAGTTTACTGAGCTGTAAGATTAGCAGGTAGACCTATTCATAATTTACATAATATGAAAGTTATTTGATTATCAGATGCTACATGAGATTCCAATATTCCAGCATACCCACTGTAACACAGGTCTTTGTGGCAGACCATTTATCTGCACAGAAAAGTTAAGCTTTCAATGGCAGCCCAATAAATAAATATTCCTTTCTACTTACTTTTGTAAATTTGACCATACTTGTTCATATATAAACTTTTATTTTGCCTAAGACTGCATTCTATTCAATGGTATCTTATGTTCCATTAAACATGAAGATGTTCAGGGCATAAAAATGTAATGTAGCCCTCTCTAGTATCCAAGGGGTTAACAAACGTTTTCTATTCTTGGAGACATGTTCAGCAATACGATTATTGCTATTCTCACACTGGCATTCTTAATCTGATGATATTTCTGAGTGTTGCCATTCCAACCTTTATTGATTTAACATTATAATATTCTTTTTGTCCACTTTCTGGCTTCTAAGAGTGATTATCTTAAACATGAAATCCTGCTGTAAAGTAATCCTATATTATTACATTTAAGGAAAGTGATGGATTTAACATTCTGCATCTGCCAGCTTTAGTTTTGCTAATTCAGCCTTGGGTGCTTTCTTTCATCGTCCGTTCATAAACCTATAAAGCATGGAACTATATTTTCTACTATGGAGTTAATTCCTTATTGCTGACAGGACATTCCTGAGTTATTTTCCACTAGGAAAATAATCGTCACAAAAGGCAGTTCATTTAACAAGTTAGACCAATAACTTTTATAAGCTGCTTTATTTTAAAACCCACAATAATGCTAACAAAAATTTTGATGTGTAATTATATTATATGTCCATAGTTCTCTCTAATTATAAAGCTGCAAATGTTACCATTGTAGCAGCAAAAGGATTGGAGTGTTCTGGAGTAATCGGTCAATTTTATGTAGCGGACATACTAATTTATCAGTTTAATAACATCCCTTGCTAATTTTGAATGTAGTGTTGTCTTTTCTAATTTGTAATGTATTTAAACTCAAGTTTTTTTTGTATTCTTTACAAATCTGTCTGTAAGGTTTTGTGAGTATTGTTTAAATATAGGACTTTTTTTTTTTTATTTAAATCTGTATACAAGAGACATTGTACATTGTGTATTGTTTCTAAATAAGTAGGTTTAAAAACGCTTTATTTAATGTTGCTGTGCTGAAAAAAAACCTACTTTTTACAAAAACAAAATTAGATACCATCCCTATAGACCATAAAGCTCAGCCGATGAATTGGAATACTGCAGAATACATTTTCTGCTGTTTTAAATGTAAATAGCTTTTTCTTATTTTTTTAGGCAAAAAAGTGGAATATTTTTATATTTTAAAAAAATAGAAGCTGCTGTTTCATTGGTTTACAGCTACCAAGTACTCTGGGCGTGCTCAGAAAACAGCATATAGGAGGAGAAAAAAAATCCTAGCCTGTGCATAATCACTAGAGAGAGCACTGAGCATGCTCAGAACACTAGGCAGCTGTTATTGAGCTAATTCCCTGTTGCTTCTCTCTAGAAATTTCTGTAGAAGTTGAATTCCTTCTAGAAGTAAACTTGATCCCCAACTAGAACAGTCTGCTGGTTGCAGGAATACAGTCTAGAGACAGAGGCACAGCTATGAACCATATAATATTCATAAGCTGAAAATGATTAGAATATAGTTTGTTTTTCGGACATTTGTTGTGCTTCTGTATTTTTATCTGATCATGGTAAGCTTGTATAATGAAGATAACAGTGTCAGACCATCCAAACACTAGAATACTAAATTATCATATGTCTGCTGTTTAGCATAAAACAGGAACTTAAAGGGACATGAAACCCAAAAATGATCTTTCATGATTTAGACAGAACATACCATTTTAAAAAAACTTTCCAATTTACTTCTATTAGTTAATTTGCTTCCTTCTCAAGGTATCCTTTGCTGAACAGTTTATCTAGGTAAGCTCAGGAACAGCAAAGAACCTAGAGTCTAGCTGCTGATTGGTGGCTGCATATATATTTACCGATTGTGATTGGCTCACCCATGTGAAACAAATTAGATAATAGAAGTAAATTAGAAAGTTGCTTAAAATGATATTATATTATATTATAATTCATATTCTTGCAGTATATATGTGTCTTATATGCAGCCTGCACATCATTATCTTATTAAAATGTATTCATTAATTGCATGTCATCACAGGTGTCTTTGTTTTCTTTTCTAGGTTAATGTTCGTGTGACTACCATGGATGCTGAGCTGGAATTTGCCATTCAGCCCAACACAACTGGCAAACAGCTATTTGATCAGGTTAGTGCCATTCAATTTTGTCTGATGGCTGTTATACATACTATAGAGCTAAGATGGTGTTAAAGGGACAGTATACACCAATTTTCATATAACTGCATGTAATAGACACTATTATAAAGAAGAATATGCACAGATACTGTAATAAAAATCCAGTATAAAACCGTTTAAAAACGTACTTAGAAGCTCCCAGTTTAGCACTGTAGATGAGGTTAGTCTGGCACACCCAGTTAAAGGGTCTGGAAAATCAGTATGAGCAGACACTGTCTCTCCTTCCCTGCATATGAAAAGACCCATTAGACATTTTACAAAAACACTCCCAGATGGGCTATATAAATGGATCATCTTCAAAACATTTATGCAAAGAAAAATCTAGTGTACAATATCCCTTTTTAAGTTCCACACCCATCTTCTAACGCTAAAGCAGTGCATACAGTACAAACTACAGTCTGACAAGCTCCAATCATAGCTCATAAATAGAATTTCTGAAGTGATCATTTATTTATTTCTAAATTCAAGTTTACTTTTCTGCTTGTTGTTATTGAGCAGGACTTTACCAGTGTTTAATCCACATGCGGTTGTTAAACACATGGTTACCCTGTTGTCAGTAATGCAAAAAACAACATGCTCTAACAAATGAAAACCTGTCATTTTTGTATTACATTTACCTAATGACTACATTCCCAGAAACAAACTCTTGGGGGGAAAAGGCTGATTCCTAAAATAACTATAATAAGATGAAACTGTTTAGCACTTCAGTTACATTACTTTTGGAACAATTCAGCAATCGGCATAAAAAAGAAATGTGTATATGGTTAGGTGATATTTCAGCCAACAGAGAACATTCTGACTGAGCTTCACCTATTTGGTGTAACTGTATTAAAACAAATATATTAGTGCCTGGAAATTTAAGTCCTATTTGGTTTTCAACAGATATTTGAATATGGGAATGTTTGTTATTCAAATATCTATTTACACACCTAGACTAACATTTTATTCTACAAGGGTCAAAACAGGAGGCCACAAATAAAATAGATGGGTATTCTTTGTTATATTAAATCACATGTTTTTCATCTAAAGGGGAAGAGAGTCCACGGCTTAATTCATTACTGTTAGGAATTAAGAACCTGGCCACCAGGAGGAGGCATAGACACCTCAGCCAAAGACTTAAATCAGCGCTGCAGAATCTGTTGGCGCTCTACAAATACCTGATGATAATAATAATACCTCCCCCACTTCCCTCATCCCCCAGTCATTCTTTGCCTTTCGTCACAGGAGGACGGCAGAGAAGTACCGAAGATCGGAGAAGTCTCTTATGGAGGGTAGTACTCTTCGCATTGGGACTGGAGTTTTAAGTAGTCCTGTCAGCCTCTCAGTGAGAGCCTGGGCGAAAGTTAGAGTCCGGAGATGCAGGGAGAGTCTTTCTGCGAAAACATCCAGACACATATTAACAGCTCCGCAAGCAATCAGCGTTGACGAGTTTTGCTGCCTGCTTTTTAAACTCAAGTCCATGTCGGGAGCGAGGCTACTAACCTGTCACACTTGAAGGGACGTGTCCTGTTCCATGGCGTAGATTCTGGTAAGATCTTTTCATTTTTTATTACATAATGATAACACGGAAGACGCCTTTTTATCTTTATAGAATCGAGGGTTAATATTCCTAGTAAGGGGATTATTGAATGGGGGAGTTTATACATGATATTGTTTATTGTGTCATTGCTGTGCGAGAGAAGGCTCTGGCAATTTGTGGAACTTTCAGATGATTTATGGGAGTATGGCGCAAACAGTTTTTTGGCACGTTTTCTCCTTAGGCAGGGGCGGTCCTGCTGGGCATTCCATGTGACCGGGTGTGGCTATCTATCTTCCTCTGTTGATCAGCGGCGCAGGAGACGAAACGGGTTCTGTAGTCCGGGCCATAGGAGGTGGTGAGTGCCCCGGCCATTGGAGGTTATAAAGGTTCCATTTTATAAGTCCATAATAAAAGTGCAAGCTGTGGAGGACTCTGACGCATTAGAGGGTCCTCCCTCTTTAACAAGATCTCATTCCTGTGTTTATTGTGAGGAGGTTCTGGTAGAGCAGCCTGCTCAACTATGTTCCACATGCCTTAATAAAGTTACTACATCTAAAAGTATAGGGATGTCTAGTACTACTGAGCCGTCCACCTCTGAGGGTTCCCCGTCCCGTGAGGTGCGTTCCCTGCATTCATCTCCAATTGCACATGCAGCGCCCCAGGGTCCAGCCATTACTTCTGCAAGATACAGTAGATTTGTTGGCCGACAGATTTTGCAGAACAACTGCAAATGGCGGTATCGAAAGTGATCCATGCCTTACCACGTTCTGCTAAGTCAAAGCGTAGGGCGTATCAGGGGGGCCCGGCCCAGGGTTTGTCTACGCCTGTGGAAATTTCTGAGGTGTTATACGATGACGAGGCCCACTCCGACTCTTTGGAGGAGGCCCCTTCTGGGTCGGAGTCCGTGTCATCTAAACCTCCGGCTGCGGAGGAGCCTGACTTTAGGTTTAGGATGGAAAATTTGCGCTTTTTGCTGAAACAAGTGCTTGCTACTCTGGCGGTTCCGGAAACTGAAACTTCCAGAAGAACCTGCGATTCCATCGCTTGATAAGGTATATGAGGACAGGGTGATGCCTTCAGCCTTTCCGGTTTCTGTTAAGATGGCAAATATTATTAAGAATGAATAGGTTCTTCCTTTTCCCCTTCTTCTTCCTTTAAGAAGCTGTTCCCCGTCCCAGTCTCTCAGCTAGAGCTGTGGGGTACTGTCCCTAAGGTGGATGGTGCTATCTCCACGCTCGCAGAGCGGACAACTATTGCCCTCCAGGATAGTTCATCGTTTAAAGAGCCCATGGATAAAAAGTTGGAAAACATGTTAAGGAAAATGTTTCAACAACAGTCTTGGTCGCCGGTGCTGCGACATATTGGTGTGAATCCCTGTGTGAAATGGTCGAGGGGGAGACTTCCATCAACGAGATACAGAAAAAGATTAAGACGCTGAAGATCGCCAATTCTTTCATATGTGATGCTAATATGCAAATCATTCGCCTGAATCCTAAGGTATCAGGTTTTTCTGTATTAGCTCGCAGGGCTCTGTGGCTAAAGTCTTGGTCTGCGGACATGACCTCTAAGTCGAGGCTGTTGTCCCTGCCTTTTCAAGGAAAGATTCTGTTCAGTCCAGGATTGGATTCGATCATATCCACGGTGACGGGAGGCAAGGGAGCTTTCCTACCACAGGATAAGAAGGCTAAGCCTAAAGGATCTACTTTTCGCCCCTTTCATGCAGACAAGGCCCAGCACCAACAGCCCGCTGCGAAAGTGGACCAGTCCAATGGAACTTGGAAACCAGCTGATTCTTGGAACAAGTCTAAGCAGAGCAAGAAGCCCACCAAGACTAAATCGGCATGACCTGACCGGTCTCCGGACCAAGTAGGCGGCAGATTATCTCTTTTCTCAGAAGTCTGGTTGCAGGACGTCCAGGATCCTTGGGTTCTGGAAGTTTTCACCCAGGGTTACATGATAGGGTTTCATATCCCATCCGCCCAGGGGCAGATTCCTCCTATCAAACCTCTCTTCGATACCAGAAAAGAGAGAAGCCTTTCTAGAATGTGTGAGAGATCTCTCCTATCTAGGTGTTATCGTACCAGTCCCCCAAAGAAGAGAGGGATCTAGGGTACTATTCAATTTTTTTTGTGGTTCCAAAGAAGGAGGGCGCGTTCCGCACGATTCTGGACCTAAAGTGTTTAAACAAGTTTCTGAGTGTTCCATCGTTCAAAATGAAAACAATCAGATCTATTCTGCCCCTAGTTCCAGAGGAACAGTTCATGACAATCATAGACTTGAAGGACGCTCACCTTCATGTGCCAATCCACAGGAACCACAAGTTCCTGAGATTTGCGTTTCTGTCCCGTAGAGTCTTCACGAAGGTTCAGGGGGTGCTACTTGCGGTAGCCAGAGGCATTGCTGTGGCGCCCTATCTGGACGACATCCTAGTTCAGGTTCCGTCGCTCAGTCTAGCAGAGGATCATTCGAGGGCCCTTCTTCTTTCACTCCAATCTCACGGTTGGAAGATCAACTCAGTAAAGAGTTCCCTGGTTCCCAGCAACAGTGTGGAGTTCCTGGGCACGATAATAGACTCTATTTCCATGAAAATGTTTCTCACAGACCAATGACGCAGGAAGATTGCGTTGTCTTGTCCTTCAGTCCTCCTCAAGCCCATCGGTGGCTCAGTGTAGGGAGGTGATCGGACTCATGGTTTCCAGCATAGCCGTCATTCCATTCGCAATTGTGCATGTTGAGGCAGTGGAATGGCGATCATTCAGATCTATCACAGCAGATATGCATGGATGCTCGGACTCGGATCACCCTCTCTTGGTGGATCCGTCCGGAGCAACTGTCCATGGGGACAACCTTCTTGAGACCATCCTGGGAGATTGTGACCACGGATGCGATTCTGGCAGGATGGGGAGCTGTTTGGGGTGCCAGGATAGCACAAGGAAAATGGTCCTGGGAGGAGTCTCTCCTTCCGATAAATATTCTGGAACTCCGAGCAATGTACAATGCTCTGGAGTCATGGCCTCTTCAGGGGCCGTTCACCTTAATCAGATTCCAGACAGAAAACATTACCTCGGTGGCTTACATCAACCATCAGGGGGGTACAAGGAGCTCCCTAGCTATGAGGGAGGTGTCTCGGATTTTGGAGTGGGTGGAGTCCCACAACTGCTCGATCTCCTCAGCAATTCACATTCCAGGTGTGGACAACTGGGAAGCAGACTTTCTCAGCAGACAATCCTTCCATACGGGGGAATGGTCCCTTCACCCCGAAGTGTTTGAGGAGATTTGTCTCAGGTGGGGAACACCGGAGATAGATCTCATGGCTTCCAGACTCAATTGCAAGCTACCCTAATATGGGTCGAGGTCCAGGGATCCCCAGGCAGAGCTAATAGATGCCTTAGCGGTGCCTTGGGGGTTCAGCCTAGCTTACATTTTTCCACCGTTACCACTTCCACCGTGTTGTGGCACAAATCAAACAGGAGCAGGCTTCGGCCATTCTGATTGCTCCGTCGTGGCCGCGGAGGACGTGGTTTGCGGATCTGGTGGGGATGTCATCCTTTCCAACGTGGAGGTTACACTGTCGCAGGGATCTGCTGGAAAAGGGCCCATTTCAACATCAAAATCTTGTTTCTCTGACTGCGTGGAGATTGAACGCCTAGTCTTGGCCAAGAGAGCCTTTTCGGAAAGTGTGATTGATCCTCTGGAACTCTCTACCCCGCTCCATTAGACAGTCTCCAACCTTGTATAGCTTCAGACGATCCTTGAAAACCCACCTATTCAGAGAGGCTTACCATCTCTCCTCCATCCCGCATCCGAACCAAACTAATACAAATACATGAACCGCCTGACTCAATGCTGCAAATACAATCGATGTAACAAGCTACCCCAACCTTATGTCTCCGCACCCTAAACCTATAGACTGTGAGCTCTCCGGAGCAGGTCCCTCTTCCTCCTGTGCTAGATCTGTTTAGTTTTGTTATGTTTTGTATTTTATCACAAATCTTTGTCATTGTATACCCCTATCATTGTACCCAGCGCTACGGAATTTGGCGGCGCTATACAAATAAATGATAATAATACTCTAATTCAGGCAAGGATGTCAGTCACTCATCACATCTACCATAAGGTGTGGAGGACTTACTTGTCCTTGTGTGAGAAGTATGGATATCCTTGGCATAAGATAAAGGTATCCAAGATTCTGTCCTTTCTCCAGGACGGTTTGGAGAAGGGTCTTGCCGCTAGTTCCTTAAAGGGACAGATTTTGGCTTTGTCAGTCTTGTTGCACAGGAGACTTGATGAGCTCCCTGACATCCAATCCTTTGTTCAGGCCCTGTCTAGAATCAGGCCTGCCTTTAGACAGTCTACTCCCCCATGGAGCTTAAACTTGGTCCTTAAGGTTTTGCAGAGGGTTCCGTTTGAGCCTATGCATTCCATTGACATAAGGTTCTCTTCCTGTTGGCCATTGCATCGGCAGGCAGAGTATCTGAACTGGCTGCCTTGCAATGTGAGCCACCTTATCTGGTTTTTCATGCGGATAAGGCTCTGCTTCGCACTGGTTTGGGGTTTCTTCCCAAGGTGGTGTCTAACCATAACATCAATCAGGAAATAGTGATTCCGTCTTTGTGTCCTAACCCTTCTTCTTCTAAGGAGAGGATACTTCATAATCTGGATGTGGTTCGTGCCCTGAAGTTCTATCTTCAAGATATGAAGGATTTCAGACAGTCTACATCTCTTTTTGTGGTGTATTCAGGGAAGCACAAGGGGCAGAAATCCTCTTCTACTTCTTTGTCCTTTTGGTTGAGGAGCTTAATTCGCTTGGCCTATGAGACAGCGGGACATAAGCCTCCTTAGAGGATCACGGCTCATTTGACTAGAGCTGTGGCTTCGTCTTGGGCCTTCAAGAATGAGGCCTCTCTAGAGCAAATTTGTAAGGCGGCTACCTAGTCCTCCTTACACACTTTTACAAAGTTTTACAAATTTAACGTTTTTGCTTCTCCGATGGGCGGACCTTAATTTAATTTATCTTCTGGCACCATTTATACCCTAATATTTCTCCTACTGTTCCTTGTTCCATCAGCAGAATGACTGGGGGATGAGGGAAGTGGGGGAGGTATTTAAGTCTTTGCCTCCTCCTGGTGGCCAGGTTCTTAATTCCCAACAGTAATGAATGAAGCCGTGGACTCTCCTCCCCTCGATGGAAATGAAATTATCAGGTAAGCATAATTTATGTTTTTCTTTATCATGATTACAAAGTAAGTTTAAAACCTTACAAGTATAGTCGCATTTTGAAAAAAAAAAAATTATTTCTAGCAAAAACACATACAGTTGCAAAGTGCCTACCATTTATATTTCTATTTGTCATTATCTCTTAGGGCCCAATCATCTAAACTTCTCTGGGCTTGTGTGAGATTCTCTAGGAAATCTCACCACCAGTACTATGAAGCCAGTTTTTTTATCTTGAGAACAGTGTGTATTGCAGATGGGTTCCCTGTGAGGAAGTTGCGTATATTATTAAAATTGTATTGTTAAATTACATGAAAAATCATACCAAAATTGTTCTTCAAAAAATGTATTTAATGGAAAAATGTATATTTGCATTAAAATTACAGAGGAACAACTATAATAAAATTACACCACAGATGTAAAGAACCCCTATGGTTACCAGGAGTCCAGTATTCAACCAGAAAGCCCAATATTTTAGCAAGCTGTCCAGTAAAATTTTCACAAAACTACTGGACACTTAAATGTCCTTGAGTGTTGGCAAAATGTAAAAGGTGCTGTGCTTCAATGCATTACAAATATGGAAAAGAAAGAAGTGAGGGACAGTCAAATCACTTCTGTATGTGTGTCACAGACAGCAAAAAAATGTAAAATTATTGATTGGTATGCTACCGGCAGCCAAAGAGTAAAATGACTGCTCAGTTGTGAAAAATATGCACGGTGTGATCAAAAGTTGGGTCTAAGGTAGAGCTTCTTAGAGGCATTATGTGACCTCACTTACCATTATGCACAGATTGTCCAGTATTTTTGTACAGCAGGCAACCCTATTGACCCGCCCCCCTCCTTCTAACTGTATATACAAATCTTCACTCACACATACACACTCAGAAATAAAAAAATAAACTATTTTTCTCCAATTACCTAACCTGCAACAGATAGTTTTTTGTTTTTTTTTCCCCTCAGTCTGTTTGCTGGCACTTTCCCCCTTCCAAAAGCCCACGCGATAGGGTGCACAGTATGAAAATAGCAATTCATTACACATTTATTTATGTAATCTGACATGTCAATGCAAGAGACTATTAGTATTTGCTGTTTGTCATGAGCTGTGAGTTTCATATCCTACTCTAACCCAAGACATTGTTTCTTGCATCTTTCCTTTATTAATTTCTTGTTGGATTTCATTTTCATAGGTCTCGCTTGTGTGCGGGAATTAATGACATATTGTTTGTAACTAACGAACCAAATCAGCAAGAACAATACTCAGTTGAGTTCTCATTTGTTAGGAATCTCTCGGCATCAAATGTAATTGTTACATATTTTTTACTCAATTTTTTTTTTTTTTAATTATAAACACTCATGCACTTATTTGCATCATTGTCCGTTGCCCCAGTTTTAACCTCAGCAACCAAAATATACTGTCCATAGAGCTGAAACACACAATACACTATTAAGATCAGCCAATTGACTATCTAAAGAGAGATGGGTTTATTGTTTAGCACATCTGCACATTGTTTCATAGAAAAACCTTAGCTCGGCTATCTGTTTTCACTGGAACAAAGGATTTTGGGTAAAGATATGAAAATGAGCTTTACAAAGTGATAACGCTGATATATTCTAATTGTGGTTGGTTAGCTCTGTATTGCTTACATGTACACAAGAAATACATGGGGGCTGATTTAACAAGCCCCGTATCGGCCCCAATGTTCCTGTTTCCGCGTGAGCCTTCAGGCTCGCCGGAAACTGGAGTTAAGAAGCAGACCGCTGCTCCTTAACACGTCCGCTGCCTCTGAGGCTGCGGACATCAATCTGCCCGATCGCAAATCTGCAGGGGGCGGCATTGCACAAGCAGTTCACTAGAACTGCTTGTGCAATGTTAAATGGCATTCGGCAATGTCTGCGGGACATGATACGCTACAGCGTATCATGTCCACCAGACATTGATAAATCGGCCCCATGGTGTTAATTACACACTGGCCTAGATTAATAAGACCCAGTGCCAAGCTATTTAGTATTCATTAAAACAGGGCTTCCCTTTTTCTTTTTTTAAATTTAGAAATGACACCTCATACAATTTAGGAGGAAGAAAAGTTCATTTTTTATGGCAATTATATGGTTTGTTGCTCAGTATTTTTGAGCCCTGTATTAGTCTCTTCCATATTCCCAATTTATATATTTCAATAAGCACACTTTATTTTTTGCACCCCTTTACATATTTTATAATGTTATTGACTTGTCATTTTAATGAAATATAAATTTAATGAAATATAATGTTATTGACTTGTCATTTTAATGAAATATAAATTTCAAGTAGCCAGTCTACTGGGCTAATTTAAAGGGATATGAAACCCAAAATTGTTCTTTCAGATAGAACATGCAATTTTAAACAACTTTCTAATTAACTTCTATTATTTATCAGTGTTTCTTCATTCTCTTGGTATCTTTTGTTGAAAAGCAGGGACCTGTGCTTAGGTGCCGGTCCATTTCTGGAGCACTATATAGCAGCAGTTTTACAAGATTGTTATCCATTTACAAGAGCACTAGATTGCAGCACTATTTCCTGCTATGTAGTGCTTACAGATGCCTACCTAGGTATCTCTGCAACACAGAATATCATGGGAACGAAGCAAATTTGATAATAGAAGTAAATTGGAAACTTTATTTAAATGGTATGCCCACAAAAGAACATTTCTGGGTTTCATATCGTTTTATCTACATGAGCAAATAGCTTCAATTAAAATGCTGCAAAATATATTACAATTTTTATCTTTATCTAAATGATCTAAATACTGGAGCAGTTGGAAGTTTGGTTTCACCTGAGTTGAACCCTGTGTAAGAACAGTTCTTTTGTATATGCAAAAACAAATGAGCTAATTGGTAATATTGACTTCATGACTTCTCTGAGGAAGCCATACACATAGCTAAAAGCTAGGGCAACTAAAGTAAATTCTTTGATAAAAGCATTTTTATAACCAATTTATTAATAATGTATAGACAATACTGTGACAATAAACAGTGTCAACCACACACAATAAACCGCAGTATTAAAACAGAATTCTTAATTTGCAAATTTAAAAATATAAACACCCGTAGATTATGCAACAATCTAGAAAACACTGCGACAATGACAAGTGACAAATTATATTGTTTAGTAAAAATGTGTTAGTGTGAAGTATAATATCATCTTGCATTTATTGGTTAAAAATAAGCAAAAGTTGAATCTATAGACAATACTTCATGTACATTAAAGGGATACTAAAACCATTTTTTTTCTGTAATGATTCAGATAGAGCAGGCAATTTTACGCAACATTCTCATTTAACCCTATTATAACTTTTTCTTTGTTCTCTTGCTATCTTTATTTAAAAAAGCAGGAATGTAAAGCTTAGGAGCTGGCCTAATTTTGATTCAGAACCAGGGTTATGCTTG
Organism: Bombina bombina; assembly: GCF_027579735.1. NCBI lineage: Eukaryota > Metazoa > Chordata > Amphibia > Anura > Bombinatoridae > Bombina > Bombina bombina. The sequence goes on from NC_069502.1 coordinate 626,078,828, forward strand.
CTTATTGGTGGCTAAATGTAGCCACCAATAAGCACTATCCAGGGTGCTTAATCTAAAATGATAATAGGAGTAAATTAGAAAGTTGCTTAAAATTGCATGCTCTATCTGAGCCATAAAAAAAAATGGGTTTAGTATCCCTTTAAGCTGTGATTTAAAAAAACAAAACTATATATATATATATATATATATATATATATATTTATATATATATATATATACATACACACACACACTCAAAAACACACACACACACACACACACACACACATAACACGGAAGGGGACTGCACTCCAAGACCGAACTGGGTATACATCCCATGACCCAGCAACATGCTCAGCCCTGGGTGCTCAGTGGCACTCACAAAAAGCTGTGCTGTCACAGGCAGTTAACCCCAGACAGGAGTGGGTGCAAGAACCATAGGGAAATTACAAAACAAATTAATACAACACATAGAGAAAACCCTGCACTCACCAGCAAGCTCACAGTAAAGATTTAAAATCAAAAATGGAAAGGTTAGTTACCGCATTTGGCCAAATGGGACAAGCTCAGGTATCACGTCAAGGTCCTTTCCAATACCTGAGTCCCTAACACAGACACACAATGCAAGCTCTCAAATACAAACAAACTGGGAACAAGGGAGGGGTGCACAGGCTTATGTAATCACCCAGAAATATACAAAACACGGAAGGGGACTGCAATCAAAGACCGGACCGGGTACACATCCCATGACCCAGCAATATGCACAGCCCTGGGTGCTCAGTGGCACTCACAAAAATCTGTGCTGTCACAGGCAGTTAACCCCAGACAGGAGTGGGTGCAAGAACCATAGGGAAATTACAGTGAGTGCCAATGAGCACCCAGGGCTGAGCATGTTGCTGGGTCATGGGATGTGTACCCGGTCCGGTCTTGGATTGCAGTCCCCTTCCGTGTTTTGTATATTTCTGGGTGATTACATATGCCTGTGCACCCCTCCCTTGTTTCCGGTTTGTTTGTATTTGAGAGCTTGCATTGTGTGGCTGTGTTAGGGACTCAGGTATTGGAAAGGACTTTGACGTGGTACCTGAGCTTGTCCCATTTGGGCAGATGCGGTAACTAACCTTTCCATTTTTTTTTTTAAATCTTTACTGTGAGCTTGCTGGTGAGTGCAGGGTTTTCTCTATGTGTTGTGTGTGTGTGTGTGTGTGTGTATATATATATATATATATATATATATATATGTGAGTGAGTGAGAGAGATAATGCACACAAATTCCTGATAATCGCGTGAAACCATAATCCCATGGATACTAACCAATTGCTAACTAGTTCAGAACTATAATACAAAGTGTGTATAATCAACATGTTTTGAATATTAAATGGACATTGTAGTGGAGAAATGAAATGCTATTATTGGTTATAACATATCATTGTAGTGACCCTACCACTTTATGTATTTAACTGCCACAAAGTGGTTAAACACATAGTTAAAGTGGAACCTGCCTCTAACCCAATCAGCAGTGACAGTCGCACAACGTGTAATTTTTATGCTATAACGGTCCATTCATTTTTTCTGGCTCTTGTAGCAGTACAAATATGGTGATACATTGTAAAACATAGAGGAGAATTACTAATGATGCCATTAACATTGATACACCAATAACAAATAATGATATATATATATCTCAATAACACATCGCTCACAGACACTCAATAAGAAGTATATGTTCAATTAATTTCTCTATAACATTTATATTTATAGTTATTCTCATATTACTTACTCAACTCATATCAATAATCACCATTTACAGATAACTGGTAGTAATCTATTTCATTTACATATAACTAAAGTGCTGCTTGCAATAAAAGAGTTCCATATGTGATCATGTGTGCACTCCTATATAAACATATCTAACAGGGATGTGCAATTACATGTGTACATTGGTGGCATTTCTCTTTAATATCATTTTTTTAATTGTTTTGGTGTGTGTGTGTATACAAAGTGTAATGCATGTGTATAGATATACATTTTGGACTTTTTAATGACCCAAAATTCTTATTTCAGGTGGTTAAGACAGTGGGCCTACGAGAGGTCTGGTACTTTGGCTTGCAGTACGTGGATACTAAGGGATTCCTCACATGGCTGAAACTTGATAAAAAGGTAATGTCATATACAGGTGCAGAGTCCAGAATGCATTGCAGGATTCCTGAGACAGTTGTTCTTTCGCCAGTCATGCTGTAACTGATTTAACTTATGCAAACACTGTAAATTACAAATAAGCCTTTATCTAATAAGTCTGGCATCCACAAGAGGCTTTCTCTGGATTGATAAGATTTTGCAAATAGTAGGAGAATATCACCTAGTAAATTCTGCTAGATTAAGATGTTCCCAACGAGATCTGTGATACAGAAATATGCCTGATGTTTACCTGTTACTATGGCAAAGGTCATGTGTTTGCTAAAACATTTGTCTTAAAAGCTTACTTATTCTAATACTTGCATAAGGGTTCATTGTTCTTTGAGTCTTGTATGTCATATTTGTTGGTTGTGATAGAACACGTTGCTAGAACATATTCCTATCTTTGATTGTTAGGTCTATTTTTATTTTACCATTTGCTGATCACAACTTATGCAGATTGTCAGTTGCTAAACAACATTGTATGTATTGTAAGAAATTTTAATTTTAGAATAAACACTTTTTTTTTTTTCTTGGCCAATTTATGTTGCTTGGTATTCAGTATTGCATACATCCAAGGCTTGCTGTCTGTGCAAAGGTGGCATAATAGGCCCCTAACTTTTCCTTAACTTTAAAGATCTCATACATAAGTGCAAAAGTGATGTCCATGACAGTATTCTGTATACAGTATGCTACTTTAATGCAGAAGTGGCCTGTAAATTTTGACATGGTGGGGTGTCCAAAAGTTCACCCCTTTTTCAGACTCCACACACTGGGCTAGATTACAAATGGTGCGCTAAAGTTAGCGGGGTCACTATAAGCAATACCGTCCCCGCACTAACTTGCGTGCGTATTACAAGTTGAAAGTAAATGGGTGCGCTTAAGCACAAAAAGAATTTGCGCTTGTTGGGTTAGCTCAACTGTAGATCTGGCATTAAGTGTAAGGGTTAAACAAAAAAGTGCACCAAACACAACATAAATACATTTAAATAACATATATATATATACACAGTATAGCCCGGCCCGACCGCGCCATTATACACAGTGCAGCTCGCTCCTGCTGTCAGACAGAGCAGGAGCGAGCTGCACTTATAGTGTTATGGCGCGGTCGGGCCGGGCTGTGACTATACAGCTGGCCAGATGCGCTGTGTGAAACAAACAGACCCGCTCAGAAGAGCACAGAGAGCGGGTCTGTAAAACAGACGTTTTTTAAAAAAATTAAAAGGGTATATTAGGTTTTACAAAGTTTGGCTAATATAATGTTATATAATTCTGCACTATGTGCAGAATTATATAACATTATTTTTGAGGTTTACTGTCCCTTTAATAATATTTTTTAAAAAGCCGTAACCTGAATATTGTCAGACCTTCTGCCAGTACCTAAGATGGTGGTGACCAGTGGGGGGTGAGGGAGGGAAGAGAGCCGTTTGGGATCAGGGAGTGGGAGGTGTCAGGTGGGAGGGTAATCTCTAATCTGCATCCAAAATTAACTTTACAAGCTAATTGATTAACCCCGTCACTGCCAGGAATTTCATGAAAGGTGCACAGCTGCAATTAGCGGCATTTTAATTCCCAAAAAGCAATGACACTAATGTAGTGATGCTAAAGGTAACATTATGATGATGCCTTTCCTAGAATTTTAACTTTGAAATTCAGCTCACATGTGAATGGTTTATACCTACCTATATATAATTATGTTTTGTTTTCCCATTGTGCAGGTCTCAGCACAGGAGGTTCGAAAAGAGAACCCTCTTCAATTCAAATTCCGTGCCAAGTTCTTTCCTGAAGATGTTTCTGAAGAGCTCATTCAAGATATTACCCAAAAACTCTTTTTCTTGCAAGTCAAAGATGGCATTCTGAGCGATGAGGTCTACTGTCCGCCAGAGACGGCTGTACTCCTAGGGTCATATGCTGTTCAAGCAAAGTTTGGAGACTACAGTAAAGATGTTCATAAGTCTGGGTACCTGAGCTCAGAACGCCTTTTGCCACAAAGGTGAATACAAAAAAGAAAATTTAAATCAGTATACTGAAGCCGAGGGGATCATCAATGCAAAATAGGCTGTCATATATGTATATAAACTGATTTAAATGCTGCACTTTCATATGCATAGTAACATTTTTACAAGGACCTTCTAGTCTTTTTAAATGACCCATATTTAGCAGCATTGATATCGAGTCGTTTACTCTGACCCATATCTAGTATTCTCACAGCATTCTAGTTGCAGTGTGTGAAATACATTATGGAGCATTTTGTTTCTTCAGTGTTATAAACTCATGGTAAGACCTTGCCGGTCTGGATAAAGAGTTTTGGGTGGGTTTTTTTTTTCAAATAAATCTTTACAAGCACTAAAGGATATTTTAAGTAGCAATTTTGGACAGAAATGTAGTAGTAATCAAATCGTCTGTACATATTTTTTTTTTTTTTTGGTAGAGTCCTGGACCAACACAAACTTTCCAGAGAACAGTGGGAGGAGAGGATTGAGGTTTGGCACTCAGAACACCGTGGTATGTTGAAGTAAGTATGTGCTGAGGTTTTTATGTAGATCATCTTAGCCTGTGAATTAATGTCACCCTAATATTACAAACACAATTTCCAGAATTGATGTAATTTAACTGTTGTTGTTTTTTAACCAATAATACACCAGATTACAAGTGGAGCAAATTTGATAGTGAGCGGTGCAGTATTTTGTGTTTAGCCTTTGCTCGTAAAAACTCACAATCTGTTATTATAAGTGGATGGTTGACATTTTTACCTAAAGCATCTTAATGCTGGGGAAACTATTTTTAGTGTGCCCTATATCTTATATAATAGACAGTTCAGAAAAGTAAAGGTTTAACATTGAAAAGAAGGCTTTGTGGCAGAATTAAAGGGATATGGTATATGGCAAAGAGTAAGAATGGGAAGAGGTAAATGTGGTGTGTGTGTGTGTGTGTGTATATATATATATATATATATATATATATATATATTCATTCATACATATAGGGGCCAATTTATTAATGTGCGAGCGGACATCGATAAATGCTCAGCATTTATCATTACACAAGCAGTTCTTGTGAACTGCTTGTGCAATACCGCCCCCTGCAGATTCGCGGACAATCGGCCGCTAGCAGGGGGTGTCAATCAGCCTGATCGTATAGGATCGGGCGGATTGATGTCTGCGGCCTCAGAGCAGGCGGACAAGTTATGGAACAGCGGTCTTTAGACCGCTGCTTCATAACTTCTGTTTCCGGCGAGCCTGAAGGCTCGCGTAGAAACAGAGGCATCAAGCTCCATTCGGAGCTTGATAATTCGGCCCCAAAATATGTGTTTGTGTGAAGTCTTTTATGCTTAAAGGGGTATTCTACTCCCGAATTGTTGTTTTAAAAGATAGATAATCCCTTTATTACCCATTCCCCACTTTTGCATAACCAACATGGTTATATTAATATACTTTTTACCTCTGTGATTACCTTGCCTCTGTAGACAGCCCTCTTATCCCAGAGCTATTTATTTATTACCTATTGACTTGCATTTTAGCCAATTAGTGATGTGTCCTGTACAACTCCATGGGAGAGAGCACAATGTTATCTATATGGCTCACATAAATTAACATTCACCTAGATTACGAGTTTTGTGTTAGTAGCTATGCGATGCTAACGAGCAGTTTATGCTCATTTACAGACAGCGCTGGTATTACGGGTTTTTACAAACCCGGCGTTAACAGACAAAATGTGAGCGTTAAGCAAAATTTTGCTCCACATCTCACTCCAATACCAGCGCTGCTTACATTAGCGGTGAGCTGGTTGTGCGTGCTCGTGCACGATTTTCCCATAGGAATCAACGGGGAGAGCCGGCTGAAAAAAAGTCTAACACCTGCAAAAAAGCAGCGTAAAACTCAGTAACGCAGCCCCATTGATTCCTATGGGGAAATAAAATGTATGTCTACACCTAACACCCTAACATGAACCCCAAGTCTAAACACCCCTAATCTTACACTTATTAACCCCTAATCTGCCGCCCCCAACATCACCGCCACCTACATTATACTTATAAACCCCTAATCTGCCGCCCCCGACATCGCCAACACCTACATTATACTTATTAACCCCTAATCTGCTGCCCCAACATCGCCGACACCTACATTATATTTATTAACCCCTAATCTGCCACCCCCAACGTCGCCGCCACTATTCTAAATGTATTAACCCCTAAACCTAAGTATAACCCTAACCCCCCCAACTTAAATATAATTTAAATCTAAATAAAATTCATATCATTAACTAAATTATTCCTTTTTAAAACGAAATACTTACCTATAAAATAAACCCTAAGATAGCTACAATATAACTAATATTTACATTGTAGCTAGCTTAGGGTTTATTTTTATTTTACAGGCAAGTTTGTATTTATTTTAACTAGGTAGAATAGTTATTAAATAGTTATTAACTATTTAATAAACTACCTAGCTAAAATAAAGACAAATTGACCTGTAAAATAAAACCTAACCTAAGTTACACTAACACCAAACACTACACTATAATTAAATTATTTCCCTAAATTAAATACAATTAAATTAAATTATCTAAAGTACAAAAAAAAACACTAAATTACAGAAAATAATAAACAAATTACAAGATTTGTAAACTAATTACACCTAATCTAATCCCCCTAACAATATAAAAAAGCCCCCCCAAAACAAAAAAAGCCCTACCCTACACTAAATTACAAATAGCCCTTAAAAGGGCCTTTTGCAGGGCATTGCCTCAAAGTAATCCGCTCTTTTACCTGTAAAAAAAATTACAAATCCCCCCCAACATTAAAACCCACCCAATACCCCCTTAAAAAAACGTAACACTAACCCCTTGAAGATCACCTTACCGGGAGAAGTCTTCATCCAACCGGGCCGAAGTCCTCAACGAAGCCGGGAGAATTCTTCATCCAACCCGGTCGAAGTGGTCCTTCAGACGGGCAGAAGTCTTCATCCAGACGGCATCTTCTATCTTCATCCATCCGGCGCGGAGCGGGTCCATCTTCAAGACATCTGACACGGAGCATCCTCTTCATCCGACGGCTAACACTGAATGAAGGTTCCTTTAAATTACGTCATCCAAGATGGCGTCCCTTCAATTCCGATTGGCTGATAGAATTCTATTAGCCAATCGGAATTAAGGTAGAAAAAAATCCTATTGGCTAATGCAATCAGCCAATTGGATTGAAGTTCAATCCTATTGGCTGATCCAATCAGCCAATAGGATTGAGCTGGCATTCTATTGGCTGATTGGAACAGCTCAGTTAGTAAATGCCCTGACTACAAAAAGCCTGTTTAAAAGCCGATTTGGTTAATTCCGAGAGCGAGCGCTGAAAAAGTACTTTGAGTCCCACTGGGGGAAAGGCGCTATATAAACACTAGTTATAAAAAAATATGTTAACAAAAAAAGAAACACATCGTTTTAAACAGCAATCAATTTACTTGTTTTCAAAATGACCATTTAGAATTTCTCAGAGAGATGAGGGAGTAGACATGTTTTGAACTTTAGTAGCCAAAGGAGAGCTACTAAAATGGTATATGGTCTAAAATATAAAACGTACAAAGAAATGCTCTATGGTCTGACGTGATAGAAACCTTCAGATATATGAAGCTACTTAATAAAGTAGACGCTGAAAGCATTTTACACAAAAAAATAAATACCAAACCAAGGGGTCACAGCTTTAAAGGGACAGGAAACCCCAAAATTTTATTTCATGATTTGGATAGAGCATACAATTTTAAACAACTTTCCAATTTACTTATTGCCATATTTTGCTTTGTTATCTTGTTATCCTTTGCTGAAGTAACAGCATTGCACTACTGGCAGCTAGCTGAACACATCTAGTTATCCAACCACAAGAGACAAATGTGTGCAGGCACCAATTAGCAGCTAGCTCCCACTAGTGTAGGATATGTGCATATTATTTTTCAACAAGGGATACCAAGAGAACAAAGCATATTTGAAAATAGAAGTGAATTTAAAAGTGCCTTTAAATTACATGCTTTTATCTGAATTTAGCAAGGTTAATTTTGACTTTCCTATCCCTTTAAGTTAGAGGGTGGCAGATTCAGGAGAAATGTGAGGAAGCATGTGTTACAGGTGGCAGATTTACGGTAGGAACTTCTAATAGAGGTGGTTAACACGAGGACTGTAAAATAATTAAAAAAAAATGTCTGGGACATGCATAAGGCTATCCTAAGAAATAAGTAACATATAATATGGGTAGACTTGATGGGCATTTTTGGTTCTTATCTACCGTCAAATTCTATGTTGAAATGTTTCTATGTAATTTGCCTCTTCTGAGCATGAGCAAAAGAGTCTTACTGTCTCTCTTGCATTCTGTAAACAATAACCTAGCTCAAGTTACTCTATAAGATTTATGACATCAGGATATGCTTTCCTGCTGAGACCACAGCCTCCTTGTAGGACTGTGTCAGGAAGTAATGGACACTGCACAAAGTTCAAAAAAGGCAAAATCCTTTTAAAATGAGTAATACACATTTCAATGATTTCTATTAAGTATAACCCCCTGCTTTAGTGGTTTTTTTTTTATTACAACAATAAACAGACGGGTTATATACAGTGGATATAAAAAGTCTACACACCCCTGTTAAAATGTCAGGTTTCTGTGATGTAAAAAAATGAGACAGATAAATAATTTCAGAACTTTTTCCACCTTTAATGTGACCTATAAACTGTACAACTCAATTGAAAAACAAACTGAAATCTTTTAGGTAAAGGGAAATAAAAATAAAAAACTAAAATAATATGGTTGCATAAGTGTGAACACCCTTTTGTAACTGGGGATGTAGCTGTGTTCAGAATTAAGCAATCACATTCAAAATCATGTTAAATAGGAGTCAGTACACACCTGTCATCATTTAAAGTGCCTCTGATTAACCCCAAATAAAGTTCAGCTGTTCTAGTAGGTCTTTCCTGACATTTTGTTAGTCGCATCCTACAGCAAAAGCCATGGTCCGCAGAGAGCTTCTAAAGCATCAGAGGGATCTCATTGTTAAAAGGTATCATTCAGGAGAAGGGTACAAAAGAATTTCCAAGGCATTAGATATACCATGGAACACAGTGAAGACATTCATCATCAAGTGAAGAAAATATGGTGCAACAGTGACATTACCAAGAACTGGATGTCCCTCCAAAATTGATGAAAAGACGAGAAGAAAACTGGTCTGGGAGGCTGCCAAGAGGCCTACAGCAACATTAAAGGAGCTACAGGAATATCTGGCAAGTACTGGCTGTGTGGTACATGTGACAACAATCGCCCGTATTCTTCATATGTCTGGGCTATGGGGTAGAGTGGCAAGACGGAAGCCTTTTCTTACAAAAAAAAACATTCAAGCCCGGCCCAAAGCATACATCCAAACCAACAAAGGAATGGCTTCACCAGAAGAAGAATAAAGGTTTGGGATGGCCCAGCCAGAGTCCAGACCTGAATCCAATTCAAAATCTGTGGGGTGATCTGAAGAGGGCTGTGCATAGGAGATGCCCTCGCATTCTGACAGATTTAGAGTGTTTTTGCAAAGACGAGTGGGCAAATCTTGCCAAGTCAAGATGTGCCATGCTGAAAAACTCATACCCAAAAAGACTGAGTGCTGTAATAAAATCAAAAGGTGCTTCAATAAAGTATTAGTTAAAGGGTGTTCACACTTATGCAACCATATTATTTTATTTTTTATTTTTATTTCCCTTTACCTAAAAGATTTCAGTTTGTTTTTCAATTGAGTTGTACAGTTTATAGGTCACATTAAAGGTGGAAAAAGTTCTGAAATGATTTATCTTTGTCTCATTTTTTTACATCACAGAAACCTGACATTTTAAGTATTTTTAGTATATACTATTATTTCTTCTTTCTCCAGCTAATGTTTGCTTTATGAAAGCTAATTGATCTGTCATGTTTACAAGTGTTATGTGCAAGGGCTGCAACAACTAATCGGCAAGATTGATCATAAAAATAGTTGTCAAAGAATCTCATTATCAATTAGGTGGTCAGCGATTAGTTGGTTAATTGCACAGCACCAGCTGCTTCAATCCGATGAACTCCTGCACATGGTATTGTGCAAACATTTTTATTTTTTTTTTATTTTTTCTATCCGATTAATCGGATGATTATTGTCCGATTAATCGGATAGAAAAACGATTAAAAAATAAATAAATTCAATTTTTTTTGCACAATCTTAGTTGCAGTAGATCATCAGATTAAAGCAGCTGGTACTGTGCAACTGACCAACTAATCGCTGACCACCTAATTGATAATGAGATTTGTTGACAGCTATTTTTATGATCAAACTTACCGATTAGTTGTTGCAGCCCTATAACTAATATATTTAGAGAGATTCTGCCTTTAAGATATCCCGTGTTCTGTTTTTTTTTTACCTTCAGTGGGAACTGTTTTGTACTCTAATATCATGTTGTGCATAAAGCAGCAGTAGCTTACTGTTCTGCTTTCTGTTTCCTTTGTAAACCAATCCTAGCCTTGTCTAGATAGAACTGCATTAACCGTGGAGGGTCCAGTCCTTTGATAAAGCTCTGGCGCTGCAAGGTCATTTGATATTTTCCAAAAGCTTTATCAAGTGCCATAATTTCCATATTTACGGGTTGGAACAAAGTACCTTTTATCAAGTGCCAAATAAGCATTGAACTGACACAAAGACATCACATTTGTCATTGTGGTGTAATTATGATTTCATTAAAGTTTTCATTCTCATTGTTTGGGTGCCAGTGTTCACATAAAATTATATAACAGAAACCTGGTGGGCCAGCCTGGCTGGGATGCCGTGGCCCAAAACCAGTGTAAATAATTAAAATTTTCATGATTAGTTATTAATATAAATATACACTCCCAATTATGCTCAAATGTTTGTGTTTAATTTATTTTATTGAGCAATTGGTCATTTTCAGCACACACACCAGTTCCTATAAAGGAAAAAAAAATGTACATGCTATAAAGTTCTCAGGCATTTATATTTTATTGGTATTAATTGTTATTATTTTTTTTAAAATGGCTTGTTATTTGATATATTTTCCAAATCTTTTTAAGGTACATTAAGGGGGAACATTTATTAAGCTGCAGGCAGACAACTTCTCAGGTAGAGAACTTAACCGTCTGCATTCACCACTTGCAAGGCAGCATCATGTGACAAAATTTAAAATTGCACAAGAACTCTGATGAAATCATGCACCTGCTCTTGAGTAATTGGTTGCCTGTGAGTCACTTTGAATGAGTTTGGCGTGATTTATGGCGAAGAGGATTAGAAGTAGGAACTGCTTCTTAAATTGGCAGTTGCAAGCGTGCTCATGTTCTGTACGTCTCAAAAGCTGTGAATGCAGTTTTATAAATTTAAGTTTTAAAATATAGTTTATTTATTTTTTGTATTATTTTTTTTAAATATGTTTCTGATGACACATAACATGCTTAACATCAGCAATTGCCTCTGAACAGCCCACACGTGGACCCATATTGCAACCGCTACTTTAAACTACTACTTTAATATATTCTTTATAACTTTATAAAAATTGCTGAATGTATCTTATTTTCATTGTTGTATGTTAATCTTGCAGGGAGGATTCCATGCTAGAATATCTCAAGATTGCTCAAGACCTGGAGATGTATGGAATTAACTACTTTGAAATTAAAAACAAAAAGGGGACAGACCTTTGGCTGGGAGTGGATTCTCTAGGCTTAAATATTTATGAGCATGATGATAAGTAAGTAAAACGGAATTGAGTGAATGTATTTCTTTAAATAAGCTTGCATTGATGCTGTTATGCGTTATTTCCGCATTCTCTACAAAGATAAATGAGCACAGATGTAATATGTGACAATCGACATTTGTATTTGAGTCATTTTTTAGAAAGCGCTAAAACGAAACGCATCAGATGGCGGTAACATATAGGATCAGTTTTAATGGAATTAAATAAATAGTACATTTTGCAGATTCCCTCTGCTGATGACTGCATTTGCTTAATACTGACAATTTACATCTGTTATCAATTTGGCTTAGTTCTTTTGGTATCCTTTGTTAATGAGTAATCTTAGGTAAGCTCAGGAGCGTGCACATTCCTCTAGCCATCTGGCAGCAGTGTTTACAATATTGTTTATAGCCATAGACTGCTAAAGACATGTGCACAGTCCTAAGCTCATGTCAGCCTACCTAGCTTTTCTCTTCAACAAACAATATCGTGAGAACAAAGCAAATTTGATAATAGAAGTAAATTAGAAAGTTATTTTAGATTGCATGTTTAATCCAAATCATGAAAGTTAAATTTTTACTGTCCTTTTAAAGGGACATTGTAATGCAAAGACAAAATGCTAGCATGTTACAACTCTTATGCAGGAATTAGCTAGTGATTGGTGTCTACATGCGTATGCCACTTCTAATTGAATCACTGGACGTGCTCAGGAGCTCCAATGTGCTGTGGCTTCTGAACGAAAGTCTTTAACCCCTTAGATAATATGCTTATAAATAAGAGAATTTCATTTTTTCATTAGATTGTCGCTTTAAAAAAAAAAAGAAGAAATAATGTCATCATGACAGACATATGTCACATGTCTGGTGTGAGTTAGGGTAGAAGGATCTGCAGTACCTTCACATAGATTGGTGACCTGTCGCCTGTATTGGATTTGAAATATTGAGGTGCCAGTAAATGTGCTTACAAGAGTCCCTTTCAGTTTCTGCATTCTCTTATCTGCTCTAGAGAAATAAAAAGCTTGATATAAAGTAATTCCTTAACAAGCTGCCAGGCCCTCAAATTCCACCCTGTAAAGAAACAAGGAGTGTCTGTATGCAGGTTATGTAACAGAAACTGACAAGATTTTTCTTCTTCATTACTTGAAATACTGGATCCCGGTCAGTGTCACTATGGAGATACAAACAGGTTTTTCAGGCTGCCAGCCTACAGTATGAAGGATGGAGCAGACAAATATTTATGCAAACTTAATTGCCCCACATATGTTTAATTTCTGTTTAGTGAAGGAAGTTAAAAATATTGTCACATTTTTTTAAATATAAAATTTGAACACTGTGTAACTTGTTGTTTATTTAAGATTCCAGTTAAAGCGATATCAAACTCAACATTTAGGGGCCATATTATCAAGCTCCGAATGGAGTTTGATGCCCCTTCAAACAGCAGTTCTAAAGCAGCAGTCTAAAGACATTTTTTTTTATAAAATATGATGAATTTTTTTTTAAAAACACACTTTCTTTTACAAGATGAGTCCACGGATTTCATCCTTACTTATGGGATATCGCCTCCTGGTCAGCAGGAGGAGGCAAAGAGCACCACAGCAGAGCTGTATATATAGCTCCTCCCTTCCCTCCCACCCCAGTCATTCTCTTTGCCTGTGTTAGTGAAGGAAGAGGTAAAGTGAGGTGTTAGTTTAGATTCTTCAATCAAGAGTTTATTGTTTTTAAATGGTGCTAGTGAGTACTATTTTTCTCAGGGTAGAGCATCAGGTGTTTCAACAATGGGAACTGAGGAGATTCTACATTTTCGCTTCACTCCCCATGCTGGTGCTGCCCTGCTGATGGTCTTATCAGATATTACATAAGGCCCTATTTGTCCCCACAGATCTACAGGAGGTGATACCAAGGGACCTCTTATTTGTGTCGGACAGTTTCATGTAGTGATCAGCACTGCGTTATGTACAGTCTTTTTATTCTGGGGAGACAGCGTAGCTCAGAACAGACTGGATGTTAATTGCTGCAACACAAAAGGTGTAATCAACTTGCAAAAAGTTTTATTTGCCTAGCTGTTTCATCTCTTATACTATCTATGTGTATAGCAGTGGGTTGGTGTGCATATATGACCCGATTTCATTAAGGGGTCAGAAACGGTGAGACTGTGACTCTATTGTCATTTTATCTGCGGGCTGACGCTGGGGACTGTTTGGGAGTTCTTACTCCGTGGGTTACATTTATTTATTGTGGGCCAGTGTTGCAACAACAGTTTTTTGAGGGGACACATTGGTTTATATTGCAAGTCGGGTCTGCCTGACATTGATATTTCACATGCGGTTTTCTATGGGTTTTTCTGATAACGCCCACGAAGGGCAGGACTTACGTTCACGCTCTTAGCCGCGCACTTGCTTTTCCGGCTTCCGACAGTCACGGAGGGGTATTTCGAAGCTCCTGTGTTTACTGTGTCCGCTTGGTTTCAGTTGATCAAGATCACAAGCGGACTTAGGCAGCAGTTCACGGAGGGCCTTTTTTCGTTGGTTGTGAGGTAGGCGCCACAGCAGAGCTGTGGCTTGGTGCAGGGGTTATTTTTAGTCATAACATAAAAAGGGATATTGTAACCTTAAAGGGCCACTGTAAGTAAATATTTTCTATTCCTGTTACTCACTACCCCAAATACGCTTTTTATCAATAGCATTTCATTAACATATCTCTACTGTATATCAGAAATTTTGTCTGCAAATTTAATTGTTTTCCAAACCCACTCCGTGGGTATCCTTTGCTCTGTACCAATCCGTTTACAATACCTAGGTTTCAAAATGGCGCTTTAAACACAAAGTTATTGGTTTAAGTATTTTGAACATGCAGTGCTGAAAATAGAGGGCAGGATAACGTGACATCATCGGCGAATAAAAGATATAACTTTTAGAACGTTATGAAACATCGTTTTGGAGAAAATATAGGTCAGTAGGTTTTAATTAATGTTTATTAACTTTAATATGTTAGTTGTTTAGCTTAAAAATTATAACAGAAAGTAATCCTTTAAGGTTGTGATTAGGTTCTGTTATAACAACTTCCTATTTCTACTTGTTGCACGTTTGCAGTAAAATTTGTATCGGTTTAAATTTTAAAGGCACAGCACATATTTTGTCATTTCATTTTTTATCTATACCACGACCAATATTGCACTTTGTTTTTCTTTTTATCATGGCTGACCTACTGGAACATACTTGTTCTATGTATTTAGCTGCCAATGTGGAACCCCCTCTTACATTTTGTCCCTCATGTACTGAGAGGGCTTTACAATTTAAAGATCAAATTTTCTTTAAGGCTAGCATATCTGAGGATGCTTCTCAGCTTGATGAGACTCAGGGTATGCCGCAACTTTCTCCCCAAGCGTCACAGCCTTTAACACCTGCTCAGGCGCCATCAACTGCGTCCACCTCATTTACTCTACAGGATATGGCGGCAGTTATGTCATCCACTCTTACAGAAGTTTTGTTTAAGTTGCCAGTGTTGCAAGGCAAACGTAGTAGAAGAGAGGACCACGTGGTCCAGGCGGCTTCTGACTCTTTGATGGCGATCTCCGAAATACACTCCCAGGGCTCTGAAGTGGGAGGTAGGGAGACTCTATCTGAAGGGGAATTGTCTGATTCAGGAAGTACATTGACCCAGACCGATGCGGACGTAATGTCCTTCAGATTTAAGCTTGAACACCTCCGTCTGTTGTTGCGGGAGGTTTTGCTGACTCTGGATGACTGTGACTATTGTGGTACCACCAGAGAAATTGTGTAAGATGGACAAATATTTAGAGGTCCCTTCTTATTCTGATGTTTTTCCGGTTCCTAAGAGAATTTCGGAAATTATTACATGGGAAAGACCGGGTATTCAGTTTTCATCTTTCCCTACCTTTAAGAAAATGTACCCTATAGCTGACGCCGTTCGGGATTCTTGGCAAACTGTCCCTAAGGTGGAGGGAGCTATAGCTACCCTGGCTAAGCGTACGACTATCCCTATTGAGGACAGTTGTGCCTTCAAAGACCCTATGGACAAAAAGTTGGAGGGTCTTCTAAAAAAGCTATTTATTCATCAAGGGTTTCTATTACAACCGACGGCCTGCATTGTACCAGTCACAACTGCGGCTGCCTTTTGGTTTGATGCCTTAGAAGAGTCTCTTAAGACTGAGACTTCTTTAGAGGAAATAATGGATAGAATAAAGGCCCTTAAGCTGGCAAATTCTTTTGTTACGGATGCCGCTTTCCAGATCGCCAAATTGGCGGCTAAGAATGCAGGATTTTCCATTTTAGCACGCAGAGCCGTATGGTTAAAATCTTGGTCTGCGGATGTGTCCTCTAAATCCAAGCTTTTGGCTATTCCTTTCAAGGATAAGACCATATTCGGGCCTGACTTGAAAGAGATCATTTCTGACATTACAGGAGGTAAGGGTCATTTCCTACCTCAGGATAAAACATCTAAGCAGAGGGGCAGACAGAGTAATTTTCATTCCTTTTGAAATTTCAAGGGAGTCCTCTCTTCCTCTTCCGTTAAACAGGAAGGGAATTTTGCACAAGCCAAGTACGTCTGGAGACCCAACCAGGCTTGGAACAAGGGTAAACAACCCAAGAAGCCTGCTGCTGCTCCCAAGACAGCATGAAGAAGCGGCCCCCGATCCGGGACCGGGTCTAGTAGGGGGCTGACTTTCTCTCTTTGTCCAGGCTTGGATAAGACGTTCAGGATCCCTGGATACTGGAAATCGTGTCTCAAGGGTATCAGCTGGAGTTCAGAAATTCCTTCCCAAGGGGAAGGTTCCTTCTTTCACGATTGTCTGTAGACCAGATAAAAAGAGAGGCGTTCTTACATTGTGTAAAAGACCTCTCCACTATGGGAGTAATTTGTCCCATTCCAGTACAGGGGCAGGGGTTTTACTCCAATCTTTTTGTGGTTCCCAAAAAAGAGGGAACGTTCCGACCCATTTTAGATCTGAAGAGTCTAAACAAGTTTCTCAGAGCCCCATCCTTCAAGATGGAGACTATTCGGACAATTCTTCCATTGATCCAGGAGGGTCAATATATGACTACCGTGGACTTAAAGGATGCATACCTTCACATTCCTATCCACAAAGATCATCACCAGTTCCTAATATTTGCCTTCCTGGACAAGCATTTTCAGTTTGTGGCTCTACCCTTCTGGCTGGCCACGGCACCCAGGATCTTCACGAACGTTCTAGGTTCTCTGCTGGCGGTTCTCAGACCGCGGGGCATTGAACTGGCGCCTTATCTGGACGATATTCTGATCCAGGCGTCGTCTTATCAACTGACAAAGTCTCATACCGACATGGTTTGTCCTTTCTAAGGACTCACGGGTGGAAGGTGAATCTAGAAAAGAGTTCACTAATTCCACAGCAAAGGGTTCCTTTCCTGGGAACTCTAATAGATTCTATATCCATGAAAATCTTCTTGACGGAAGTCAGAAAGTTAAAGATTCTGAATACATGCCGAGCCCTTCAGTCCAATCCTCGGCCATCAGTGGCTCAGTGCATGGAGGTAATTGGATTGATGGTGGTGGCAATGGACATCATTCCGTTTGCTCGTTTTCATCTCAGACCTCTATAACTGAGCATGCTCAGACAGTGGAATGGAGATTATGCAAATTTATCTCCTCAGATAGATCTGGATCAAGAGACTCTCTTCTTTGGTGATTGTCGCAGGATCATCTGTCCCAAGGGACGTGCTTCGGCAGACCCTCATGGGTGATAGTGACGACAGATGCCAGTCTACTAGGATGGGGTGCAGTCTGGAATTCCCTGAAGGCTCAGGGTGTGTGGACTCGGTCGTAGTCTCTACTTCCAATCAATATTCTGGAATTGAGAGCAATATTCAATGCGCTTCAGGCTTGGCCTCAGTTGGCTTCGGCCAAATTCATCCGGTTTCAGTCGGACAACATCACGACTGTGGCTTACATCAATCATCAGGGAGGAACAAGGAGCTCCTTAGCGATGACAGAAGTATCCAAGATAATTCGGTGGGCGGAGGCTCACTCTTGTTATCTGTCGGCAATCTACATCCCAGGAGTGGACAACTGGGAAGCGGATTTTTTGAGCAGACAGACGTTTCATCCGGGGGAATGGGAACTCCATCCGGAGGTCTTTGCCACCCTTATTCTCAGGTGGGGCAGACACGGAATTGGATCTGATGGCGTCTCGACAGAATGCCAAGCTCCCAAGATACGGATCCAGGTCCAGGGATCCTCAGGCTGAACTGATAGATGCCTTGGCAGTGCCTTGGTCGTTCAACCTAGCTCATGTGTTCCCACCGTTTGCTCTCCTTCCCCGGGTGATTGCTAGGATCAAACAGGAGAGGGCTTTGGTAATTCTAATTGCTCCTGTGTGGCCTTGCAGGACTGGTATGCCGATCTGGTGGACATGTCCTCCCTGCCGCCGTGGAAGCTTCCATTGAGGCAGGACCTTCTTATTCAGGGACCCTTCCATCATCCAAATCTAATTTCTCTGCAGCTGACTGCTGGAGATTGAACGCTTGATTTTATCTAAGCAAGGGTTCTCTGAATCGGTCATTGATACCTTGATTCAGGCACGCAAGCCTGTTATTAGAAAAAATTACCATAAGATATGGCGTAAATATCTTTATTGGTGCGAATCCAAGGGCTACTCATGGAGTAGGGTTAGGATTCCCAGGATTTTATCTTTTCTCCAAGAAGGTTTGGAGAAAGGGTTGTCAGCAAGTTCCTTAAAGGGACAGATTTCTGCTTTGTCTATTTTGCTACACAAGCGTCTGGCAGATGTTCCAGATGTTCAATCTTTTTGTCAGGCTCTGACTAGAATCCGGCCTGTGTTTAGACCAATTGATCCTCCTTGGAGTTAGAATTTAGTTCTTAATGTTCTTCAAGGGGTTCCGTTTGAACCTATGCATTCCGTAGATATTAAGTTATTATCTTGGAAAGTTTTATTTTTAGTTGCTATTTCTTCTGCTCGCAGAGTTTCTGAGCTTTCGGCATTACAATGTGATTCTCCTTATCTTTTTCATTCTGATAAGGTGGTGTTACGTACCAAACCTGGTTTTCTTCCTAAGGTTGTTTCTAACAAAAATATTAATCAGGAAATTGTTGTTCCTTCCTTGTGCCCTAATCCTTCTTCTAAGAAGGAGCGTCTGTTACATAATTTGGACGTAGTCCGCGCCTTGAAGTTCTACTTGCAGGCGACTAAGGATTTTAGTCAGACATCTTCGTTGTTTGTTGCTTTTGCTGGGAAGCATAGGGGTCAAAAAGCTACGGCTACCTCTCTCTCGTTTTGGCTGAAGAGTATCATCCGTGTTGCATATGAGACTGCTGGCCAGCAGCCTCCAGAAAGCATTACGGCCCATTCTACTAGGGCTGTGGCTTCCTCATGGGCATTTAAAAATGATGCTTCTGTCGAACAGATTTGCAAGGCTGCAACTTGGTCGTCTCTTCACACTTTTTACAAATTTGATACTTTTGCCTCGTCCGAGGCTGTTTTTGGGAGACAGGTTCTTCAAGCAGTGGTGCCTTCCGTTTAGGTTCCTGTCTTGTCCCTGTGTCCTATTGCTTTGGTATTGTATCCCATAAGTAAGGATGAAATCCGTGGACTCGTCATATCTTGTAAAAGAAAAGGAAATTTATGCTTACCTGATAAATGTATTTCTTTTACGATATGACGAGTCCACGGCCCACCCTGTCAATTTTTAAGACAGGTCTTTATTTTTGTTAACCTTCAGTCACCTCTGCCCCTTGGCTTTTCCTTTCTCTTCCTAACTTCGGTCGAATGACTGGAGTGGGAGGGAAGGGAGGAGCTATATATACAGCTCTGCTGTGGTGCTCTTTGCCTCCTCCTGCTGACCAGGAGGTGATATCCCATAAGTAAAGATGAAATCCGTGGACTCGTCATATCATAAAAGAAATAAATTTATCAGGTAAGCATAAATTTCCTTTTTTCTAACTTTGACCCCCAAAATCTGTTACACATCTACAACCACCAAAAAACTCACATGCTAAATAGTTTCTAAATTTTGTCCTGAGATTAGAAATACCCAATGTTTACATGTTCTTTGCTTTTTTTAAAGTTATAGGGCAATAAGTACAAGTAGCACTTTTCTATTTACAAACCATTTTTTCCCCAAAAAAAATTATCGATAGTTACATTGGAACACTGATATCTGTCAGGAATCCCCTTCACATGTGTGTGTATGTGTATGTGTGTGTGTGTGTGTATGTGTGTGTATATATATATATATATATATATATATATATATATATATATATATATATATATATATATATATATATATATATTTTAGTAGACAACCCAAAGTATTGATCTAGGCCCATTTTGGTATATTTCATGCCACCAATTCACCGCCAAATGCGATCAAATAAAAAAAATAATTTAACTTTTTCACAAACTTTAGGTTTCTCACTGAAATTATTTACAAACAGCTTGTGCAATTATGGCACAAATGGTTGTAAATGCTTTTAGAAGACAACCCAAAGTATTGATTTAGGCCCATTTTGGTATATTTCATGCCACCATTTCACCGCCAAATGCGATCAAATATAAAAAAAATGTTCACTTTTTCACAAACTTTAGGTTTCTAACTGAAATTATTTACAAACAACTTGTGCAATTATGGCACAAATGGTTGTAAATGCTTCTCTGGGATCCTCTTTGTTCAGAAATAGCAGACATTTATGGCTTTGGCATTACTTTTTGGTAATTAGAAGGCCGCTTAATACTACTGCGCACAACACTTGTATTATGCCCAGCAGTGAAGGGGTTAATTAGGTATCTTGTAGGGAGCGTGTAGGGTTAATTTTAGCTGTAGTGTAGTAGACAACCCAAAGTATTGATCTAGGACAATTTTTATATATTTCATGCCACCATTTCACCGCCAAATTCGATCAAATAAAAAAATGTCAACTTTTTCACTAACTTTGGGTTTATCACTGAAATTATTTACAAACAGCTTGTGCAATTGTGGTACAAATGGTTGTAAATGCTTTTCTGGAATCCCCTTTGTTCAGAAATAGCAGAAATAAATGGCTTTGGCATTGCTTTTTGGTAATTAAAAGGCCGCTAAATGCCACTGCGCACCACACTTGTAATATGCCCAGCAGTGACAGGGTTAATTAGGTAGCTTGTAGGGAGCTTGAAGGGTTAATTTTAGCTTTAGTGTAGAGATCAGCCTCCCACCTGACACATCCCACCCCATGATCCCTCTCAAACAGCTCTCATCCCTCCCCCACCCCACAATTGTCCCTGTCATCTTAAGTACTGGCAGAAAGTCTGCCAGTACTAAAATAAACGGCTGTTTTTCATTTTTTTTATTTAAAAAATAAATAAATATATATTCTGCTGTGTAAAACCTCTCCTTAGCTCCCAAACTTATTGACCCCTCCCAAATAGCTCTCTAACCCTCCCCCCACTAACTATTTCCCACCATTTTGGGTACTGGCAGCTGCCTGCCAGTACCCATTTGCACTTAAATGTGTTTTTTTTTTTTTTAAAATAACCACTTTTTTCTGTAATGTAGCTGCCCCCCTGCATACCCTACCCCCTCATAGATCTATTTTTAAAAATTATTTCTCCTCTCCCACCCACAACCGCCACCCACCACCCTCTCCCACCACTTTGAAATTGTTAAGTCTGCACGCACCCCGCAATCTTTTCCAACTGCTGGATGGAAGATTGCCAGCGATGGGCCGCCCACCCGCCTCCCTGCAGCTGCTCCCACCCACCAACGATCGGCACCATTGCTGGCCGATGCAGAGGGGGCCACAGAGTGGCCCTCTCTGCATCGGTGTGCCAAAAAAGTTATTGCAGTGATGCCTCAATATTGAGGCATCACTGCAATACCTTAGAAGCTGCTGGAAGCGATCAGGATAGTTTCCAGAGCTTCAAACCCCAGAGGATATGCCAGGCACGTCCTTGGACATTAAATAACCTCCAATAGAGGACGTGCCTGGCACGTCCTTGGTCGTTAAGGGGTTAATGACAAACACTGTGGGACTTTAAAAATGCCTGGGACAAGCATAAGGCTATCCTACAAACTAGATAAGTTTATACTTTTTAAGTTATATTGGGCAGGCTTGCTGGGCCTATGCCTCTTATCTGCCGTCAATATCTATGTTTCTATGTTAAGTACTGGCAGAAAAAATAAAGGTGTTTTGTTTGTTTTTTAAGATATATATATATATATATATATATATATATATATATATTATTTTTTTTCTGAATTGTAGGATCCCCCATTACGCCCCAACCTCCCTGATCCCGCCTCAAACAGCTCTCTAAGCCTCCCCCCTCAACCTATTGGCTGCCATCTTAGGTACTGGCAGCTGTCTGCCAGTACCCAGTTTAAAAAATGTGCCTATTTTTTATTAAAAAAATAAAATAAACATTTTCTGTAGTGTAGCTGCCCGACCTCAATACCCTCCCCCACCCAGATCCCTTTCCTAATACTTATAAATCCCTCTCCCTCCTTTGCTTTCACTCCAATGTCACTGTCCCATAGTGTAGCGGTCCTCCCTCCCCCGTGCGCGCTCCCGGACCATCATCCCCAATGACAGGGAATCAGCTACCAGCGATGGGCCGCTTACCCGCCTCCCTTCAAGCCCACCCACACCACCAATGATCTGCACCATCGCCGGCCGATGCAGAGGGCCACAGAGTGTTCTGCACTTCCATTTCTAACAGGAACTGAAAAGCTCACAATTTCAGAATGGAATTACAGGAAAAGGGGACACAATAAATAATGAAAGTTTTTTATATATATATATATACGATTTATCATTTTATATTAAGATCTCAAAGTGTTTAATGTTTCTTTAAGGCACTTTTGAAATATTACATAGAAAATATTTTTTAAAAATAAAATAAAATGGTTTAACAATTAATAAACATACTTTCAAATATATAGATATATTATATGAATTATTAGAATATTTTACAGTATGTTTTATATATATATATATATATATATATATATATATATATATATATATATATATATATGTATGTGTGTGTGTGTGTTTATTAATTACCCACAGCAGAGATAAAATGAACATACTCAGGAACCTTTTAAAGGACTGCAAAACAATGAGAGGCGTGTAAATGCTTTTAAAACTTGTATTTTATATATAGATGTTTTTCAGTTCAGTGCTTTATAATTATGAGTCTGTTTTTATCACGAGGTTTAAAAAAAGAATATTTCTGTATAAACATAGGGCTTGCAATTCCAAGTATTCACTTATAGTGGCAGGTTTTGCCTGCTGACAGTCACCCTATGTTCTCTGAAATTAATATTTATGTAAAATGAATCCTAGCTGTTAAAGAGAAATAGGGTGCCCATTTGGTAGGTGCTTATCACTACTGCAGGACTTAGGCTAACAAGCATTAGGCACATTTCCTGTGCTTCAGAACTGTCAATCACAGCCCATATGGGAATGTCTTGCCATATTGCCACAGCATAGAATATTTAATAAGACTAGAGTAGCCTGGTAAATGAGGTGCAGTTCCCTCTTCCTGTCAGCTGATTCAGTACCACAGATTGGAACAGTTTTATAAACTTTATAGAGTCATTCAGTCAAACCATAAAATCTGCACATCTTCTGTGTTAATAAAATTAGTTTTTATTATTTACCAAAAGAAATGGTCAACAGTTATTTGTACTATTTGGTATATGTAGAGTTCACATATACCACACATATTACAAAAACAAAGCAGAGGCCTAGAAAAGCCATTTTACCACTGTGTGTTCTTTACAACACAGGTTGCCAAGGGCTTTATTGGCTTACTTCCCAGTTTCAACTGTAATGCAGCTATGATTTCCTTTATTACCTTCTCTGTTCTTAGTGTTTTACTGTTCAAGGAGCACGTATGTTTCTGCAAGAAGAGAAACTGAGCTCAATTAGTTATATAGGTCTATCAGATTTGTTAATTCTGTGTATTTCCCCCAAATGTTTAGGAACGAATGACATTCATTTTATTGACATATTTATGGCTTGCATGGGAACTTTAAGGTAAACAATACATAATCCCCTGAAAAATACTTTATTCCTTCTTTTGTAAGCACTGAAGCACCAGATTGGCTGAGTGTGTGTATGCCGCCAATCCATTTGGATAGCTGTGGAAAGCACTTTTGGAGCTTTTTTTTGGGGGGGGTGGGTTCGGAGGGTGGTAATTCTTTCATCTTACAACATTCAAATGTAATGTCTGCTGTATTTCCACTCTTGTAAATTCTGTTTGTAGGCAGCCTCTGATTTCTCCATATAAAAATGTTTAATTTACAAGAAACATGGAGAAACTATAGTACAATGCTTGGTTCGCTATCTGCAAATGTTAATGCAGCAGGGTTTTTCAATGGAAATAATTGCAGTTGGATTGGGTGTTTCAGCAACTATGTAGCAATAAAGCCAGAGCTGCTTTTTTTTTTGCTAACGTATGAAAGTCTGAAGTAAAAAAATAGATTTTTAAATGACTAGAAAAAAGATGAAAGGGACCTTAAATTCAAGAATACAAACATTTATAAAGGCTTAAAATCAAGGCTATAAAATAATATATTAAAGGTAGCTTATACAGCTGTCAATCAGCAATACCCCATGACATAACTTGTTAAAGCATTTGCAGCCTGTATTATTTAGGGTATTTTAATATGGACAAACATTACTAGGAGATTTAACTTACCTATATCCTCTAACTAATTAGAGCACGTCATTTTTTTCTCTCACTACTTTCTATTGAACTATATGTGTTTTATGCTCAGAATATGTTCCCACTTGGGAGCCACAAGCACTGCAGCTCCTAAGCTGACCACACCATCTCATTGCCGATTGGCTCACCCTCGTGCTAGGGACCAGCATTTGTCTGTGTCTCCCTAATTAGACTCTTTGTTTTTCCCTTTTGCAGGGATTAAACACACAGTTCCACAGTGTGAAGTGGAAAAATGGCATGCGGTGCCCAGTTAGAGCATGTGATTTTTTCCACTAAAATGCCCCTTTTCAAGTACTAAACCTAATTAATGTTTTTTGCCCTTCATGTACACATATTCTAACCCCACATAAACAGGCAAAGACAATGCTGGCTTTGGGAAGCTACATTAAAACAAAGAAAGCTTTCATAGAAATATATAAAGTACCAACCTTTTATTATAAACTCTTATGTCCCTTTAAACATAATGTTTAGCACCTTAGCTGTAAAAGAGAGCTGCAATGCAGCCCTGTAAAGCAGCCACAGGTTAATTATATAAGAAAAAGGATAGAACTCGCAACTAATTAAATAGAACTGTTTTGTTGTGTAAATATTTGTTTAAAAGTGGTGTGTGTGTATATATATATATATAATTTATATATATTTATATACATACATACAGTGTGTGTGTGTATATATATATATCTTTATTTACATACATACAGTGTGTGTGTGTGTATATATATATATATATATATATATATATCTTTATTATTATTTTATATATATATATATATATATATATATATATATATATATATATACATACAGTATATATACCTTCGCGGCAAATGGAATTCATGTATTTGTCATTTTCATTCATCACCTGTTTTGTTTTGAAATTGGCTTGTTTATATTCAGATTTTGTTTCTGTCTGTATATTTCCAGTATCATTTTTAAACTTTTTTTTTTTTTTAGGTTGACTCCAAAGATTGGTTTTCCTTGGAGTGAAATTAGGAACATTTCCTTCAATGACAAGAAGTTCATCATCAAACCAATCGACAAGAAAGCACCTGTAAGTGGTAAAGCAGTGTAATTACTGTCTAGTATCTTGCATTCAAATTGCCCCACCCTTGTGTCTAGTTTTTATAAGCAGCAGATATATGCTACAAAGGGGGCTTGCCGAGACTTGCAGTCCCATTTGCATTTAATTGAGATTAACTTATTTTCATTTTGAGCTACTGTAGAAATGTACTAATATCTTAAAAAACACAATATGAGTGCATTAAATAATTTATATAACTTGTCCATGGTTTACTAATACATCTGTTTTCATTCAATTTGATTCAAAGTAGATTCTATATATTCCTTTAGCAATGGGATTTGTGATTCTATCACTCCTGTGTAGCAAAAAATAATTGTATAGCCAACAACACCAGTACAAATAACCAAACATTTTTCTTTTATGATTCAGCATACAATAAAAGAAACATTTCTAATTTACTTTTACTATCAAATTTACTTTGTTTTCTTGGTATTCTTTGTTGAAGAGCATACCTAGGAAGGTAGCGTTCATGCATCCTGAGCGCTATATGAGTTTTAACAATGTCCATTTTGAGCACTGTATGACAGCAGTGTTTGTTCAGTGTACTGTATAACATTGGTAAAAGCATTCATGCAAAACTGCTGCCGTATATTCTTTTATAATAGAAGTACCTTGGGAAATGTTTTAAAATGATCAGCTCTGCTTGAATCATGTATGAAAAAAATTGGGTTACATATCCCATATGCGTTATGTTCCAACCTCAGGTTGTCATATATTTCTTCTGTTCTGCATATGTTCACTGCCTTGGTACATAGAAATAAGAGGATTACGTGCATTGACTGAAAGTACAAATCTGTCAGATGCACATTTATATGCACTTGTTCAGACACTAACAACACAAGATTCCATTAAAGGGACTCTCAGGTCAAATTAAATTTTCATGATTAAGATACAGCATGTCATTTTATTAACTTTCCAATTTACTTCTAATAAAAAAAATGTGCACAGTATTTTTATATTTACACTTTTTGAGTCACCAGCTCCTACTGAGCATGTGCAAGAGTTCACAGACTATACGTATATGCATTTGTGATTGGCTGATTGCTATCACATGGTACAGGGGGAGTGGAAATATACATAACTTTGAAATTTGTTAGAAAAAAAATCTACAACTCATTTGAAGTTCAGAGTAAATGCTTTGCATTGTCTTGTTATCTTGCATTTGTTGATTATGCAAATCTACTGGGTTTACTGGTACTTTAACTTTAAATGAGACTTTCTAAAATAAAAAGTAGACATGTTATTTATGGGTTCATTGTGTACTTGTTTGTGTTTACAGGACTTTGTGTTCTATGCACCACGTCTCAGAATTAACAAGCGTATCCTTCAGCTCTGCATGGGTAACCATGAGCTGTACATGCGCCGCAGAAAGCCTGACACTATTGAGGTGCAGCAGATGAAGGCACAGGCTAAGGAGGAGAAACTTCAGAAACAATTGGAAAGGTGAGAAGAACCAATGTTGTTCACGTTATCAGTTAAAGGGACATTATACACTCATTTTTTCTTTGCATAAATGTTTTGTAGATGTTCTATTTATATAGCCCCTAAAGTTTTCTTTTTAAAAAAATGTATAGTTTTGCTTATTTTTAAATAAATACTGTCAGCTACCTTCTCTAGCTTGCTCCTGTTTGTGTAAAGTCTTTTCATATGCAAAAGAAGGGGGAGGGTCTTATCTCCCACTTGCAGTGGGCTTTCCGGCCACCTTTTCAACAGAGCTAAACTTAGAACTTCTAAGTAATTTTTAAAACCCATTTTATACTGGATTTTTATATCAGTATCTGTGCATCTTATTCTTTATAGCAGTGATTTTTAACCTTTTTTTTGCCGTGGCACACCACCATCCCAAAATTTAAAAACAAACACACACATACTGTATGTATTGTGCTGTTATGCCATGCCTCCTACAAACTACCCCTGCACTGGGAGTAAAAAACAAGCAAAGTTTAAAAAATATGTCACACTGTTGTCAGTCTGCCGTGGCACACCTGAGGATCTCGCACGGCACACTAGTGTGCCACAGCACACTGGTTGAAAAACACTGCTTTATAGTAGTGTCTATTACATGCAGTTATATGAAAATGAGTGTATACTGTCCCTTTAATATCTCTAGAATGTCTAGATGAGAGAAATGAATAATGACCTAAAATAACATCATATAGTATAACATAAATAATAACAGTCTATAAGAAATATTGGATTATGTTTTGCTTACTATTCTCAATGTCATTATAGTCAGTTTAGAAAGTTTCAACTAATACAGATATACTTAATGTTGATTAGAGCATGGCAATTTAATTGTGTTTTAACAGTTTTTTAAACCAATGTTTTACTAAACAGTATCAGCTATGGCCAAAAAAAATGATTCAGCTGTAAATCAAAAAACTGTTTCCCACAGACATATCAGAGTTAATATGGCCTCAAGTTAAAGCAGTTTTTAACTATATTCTGTACAACTGTATTCCACATCACAATTGTTGGCACCATAAAAAAAAAATATATATTTAATAAGCATATTGGGATTTGGCACAAGACCATTATAACATTCAACAGGACTTGACAAATCCATGAAGACAGAAGCCACAGCTCCTAAAATGTCACTTCTGGGCCCTAACACTTTTTTCCTTTGCTTATCTACAGTATGTATAAATTCCTTTTCTAGCTCTGAAATTGTGTTGATGGCAATTAAATATTGTGTCTGACCCAGTGGTGTATTTAGGTTTTGTGCTGCCCTAGGCACTCAACATTCTGCTGCCCCCTCCACCCCTCCTACCCCCCAGGTTTTAGGCTTTTTTTTAGCTATATTTTTTTTTTTTGTCATGGTGAAACATTACTTTTTTTTTTTGCCATTTCTAAAGTAAATGTTTTGGGGGGAAATCAACTTTTTAAGCTATTAGTCTTTTACATGAATGACAGAATATTACAGAGTAAAGTGTCCCTTTATCTGGAGAGATGAGTAACAGGGAAAAGCATATAGAAATCAAATTTAAAAAATATTGCAAGCATAATATATATATATATATATATATATATATATATATATATATATATGATAAAAGGGAACAAGGCACAACATTCCTCAGTCTGTGCAAATGTTACTTCCCCCTCCATATAGCTGTACTGCTGTAAGGATCCCCCTCCTTTCACAATAAACATCTGAATGATCCTCCCTCCTCTTCCCAACTAAAACAAGCACATTGGAATAATAATTGAATGGATATCAAGCCTATAAAAAAAATCTAACACACTAATAAATTGTGAAGTCTTCTGGATTGTTTACCTTCACAATGTCAGCTCAGCAAGCCTAGCTCTCACCTCCAGGGGAAGGGAACACGCTGTCTTCCTGGCTTTTCCCTCCTTTTCATCCTTGCAGTGCAGGATCCTGGTACAGAGGAGCCAGAGCTTGGCTGTGAATAATGAGGGCAAACACAAAGCACTGACAGCAGCAGGAAATCGTTCTCTATTAGGAGCTGCTCCCCCCCCCCCCCCCCACCGGGCTGCATGCAGACTGCTCTCTTCAGCAGGAGGGAGGGGCTCTCAGTCGCATACAGACAGAGTAACAGTAACGTTTTATTAAACTGCAAAAAAAGATATTGCACAAAAGATTGTTTTTCATTTATATATTATTTATCTGTTAAGTATTGCTTATGTCATTATTATTATTATCTTACTCTTCATGCATACTAATTATAACTAAGTGAGATAATAATAAGACTTAAGCAATACTGCACAGATAAATAATATAAAATTGAAAAGCAATCTTTTGTGCAATAACTTTTGCAGTTAAATAAAACAAAATATTCAGCATATTGGCTTCTGAAAACATTAAAATAAATTATTTTAAGCTACCTGTTATAACTAAAGTTACTAAACATATAATGCAGATTCCCTCACTCGCACACTAACATAGGTGCAGCTGAGCTCACATGGTGGATCTGTTAACACCTCCCCCTCTTCCCAGCGTGCTGCTTCCAGAACCAGATAAGCACTCAGACTCCGGATAGGAAGTGGAACTAGTCTAGAGCTGCAGGTCCTAATTGAGGGAGAGAGCAGACTGACACTTGAAGGCGGCATCTTCATATAGCGCTGTTTGTCCACTTCAGACTCCAAAGAAGCGCTATTGTGCTCCACTGTTGCTTTCCCGGGTAGGAACTGCAGCTGCATAGGAACTGCAGCAGTAGGTCCTACCTTGAGGGAGGGAGCAGAGGTAGATGGCCTCGGGACATGTAGGGCTCAGGAGGACCGAGGCAATAATAAAGTGACAGACACACACTTGATGTGAGTGCCGCTGTGCCTCCCAACAACCCCGGCTCAAGGTTTTCCCCTACTGTTGCATAATTTAAGCCCCCTAATCTGCCGTTCCCCACAGAGCCTGCAGAAAGTGCCGCCCCCTCCAATCTGCCGCCCTAGGCCCGTGCCTTGTTGGCCTAGGCCATAATACGCCCATGGTCTGACCAATAAGTTTCATAATAAATTATCAGCCCCTCTTTTCAGCTGTTTGTAGGCACAGATATCCCAAAAAAACAATTTATGAACAATTGTTATTCACTGAATTACATCAGAAAAAAATCAAACAATTATTTAACTATATAAACTGGAGTGGCTCCAATAACTGCATCACTATTCTGTAAACCAGCACATTTTTCTATTATAAAAGTATTTATTATTAGCTAATAATTAAAATGTAGGTTCACCTCTTGTAGTATTTTTCCTTTTGTAACGACTAGATTACGAGTTTTGCGGTATGAGTAAAAAAGCAGCGTTAAGGCTCATAACGCTGCTTTTTCACTCCCACTGGTATTACGAGCCTTGCAGGTTTAGGGGCACCGCACACTTTTTTGGCCATACCGAAATGGGACTTCCATAGCGCCGGTATTACAAGCTTTTTCTGGGAGGCCAAAAAGTGAGCGGTACAGCCTATCCCGCAAGATTCGTAACGCATTCTAAAGTCAGTAGTTATGAGTTTTACGTTACAGAGCTGTAGCATAAAACTCATAGCTAAAGTGTTACAAAGTACACAAACACCCATAAACTACCTATTAACCCCTAAACTGAGGCCCTCCCGCATCGCAAACACTAAAATTAACGCCTAATCTGCCGCTCCCGACATCGCCGCCACTACAATAAACGTATAGACCCCTAAACCGCCGCACTCCCGCCTCGCAAACACTAGTTAAATATTATTAACCCCTAATCTGCTGTCCCTAACATCACTACAACCTACATTACAGTTATTAACCCATACTCTTCTGCCCCCAATGTCACCGCCACTATACTAAAGTTATTAACCCCTAAACCTATGTCTAACCCTAACACCCCCTAACTTAAATATAATTAAAATTAATCTAAATAAAAATTCCGATCATTACCTAAATTATTCCTATTTAAAACTAAATACTTATCTATAAAATAAACCCTAAGCTAGCTACAATATAACTAATATTTACATTGTAGCTAGTTTAGGGTTTATTTTTATTTTACAGGCAAGTTTGTATTTATTTTAACTATGTAGATTAGTTAGTAAATAGTTATTAACAGTTTATTAACTACCTAGCTAAAATAAATACAAATTTACCTGTGAAATAATGCCTAACCTGAGTTACACTAACACCTAACCTTACACTACAATTAAATAAATTACCTAAATTACAAAAAACCCCCACTAAATTACACAAAATAAAAAAGACATTATCAGATATTTAAACTAATTACTTCTAATCTAATAGCCCTATCAAAATACCCCCCCCCTCCAAATAAAAAAAAACTAAACTAAAAGGGCCTTTTGCGGGGCATTGCCCCAAAGAAATCAGCTCTTTTACCTGTTAAAAAAACAAACAAAAAAACACCCACCACCCACACAACCAACCCCCAAAAAATAAAATCCTAACTAAAAAAAAACCTAGGGCAATTGGATGGGCATTGCCCTTAAAAGGGCATTTAGCTCTTTTTCAAAAGCCCAAACCCCTAATCTAAAAAATAAAACCCACCCAATAAACCCTTAAAAAAACCTTCCGACGCGGAGCTGGTCCATCTTCAAGACATCCAATAGGATTGAGCTTGCATTATATTGGCTGTTCCAATCAGCCAATAGAATGCAAGCTCAATCCTATTGGCTGATTGCATCAGCCAATAGGATTTTTTTCACCTTAAATTCCAATTGGCTAATAGAATTCTATCAGCCAATCGGAATTCAAGGGACACCATATTGGATGACGCCATTTAAAAGAAACCTTCATTCGTGAATGCTTGCTGGGAACGCAAGAATAGCAGACCCCACCCCTCCCCTGCATATGAAAAGACCCATTGCACAACCAGGAGTCTGTAGACATCAGTATACATCTAAAGCTTTGGGGCTTGGTTAGGAGTCTGAAAATCAGCATAATGTTATTTAAAATTAAGCAAAGCTATACATTTTTACAAAAACACTCCAAGATGGGCTATATAAATGGATCATCTACACAACATTTTTGCAAAGATAAATCTAGTGTACAATGTCCCTTTAATTCTCACAATAGTCTTATATAGTAAAACTGTGCTGTGTCCATAAATGTTCCCTCTGCTAAAGTCAAACTCACAGGCCTATAGTCTACTCTAGTGCCCTTTATTAAAGGAGCACAATACTAATCACTATTCAGTCAACATAAAGGCGCAGCTAGCACAGGTCAAAGCTCATCAAAACTCTTGTGCAAATATTTTCTGGACTTACTTTTTTCTTTTATATTTATTAATGACATCAAGAAGAGAAGTGTTAACTACATTACCCTACAAAGTACGATCATTACGTTGAGTTCATCTTTATCCACAGTCTGTTGTTAAATATAGAACAGAAGTAATCATTAACCCTTTGAGTGCTAAGCACTTTCCCACCTGGGTGCTAAGTTTTTTTTAATGTTTTTTTTTTTTTTAACAATTTTTTTGTAACTTTTATTTTTTTATTTTTTTCAGACCCCCAAGACTTACTGTTGGAAAGGTTAGGCGATTACCTTTCCAATGGTGTTGGGGGTCTGTAGCTGCTTAGATGCCTGAGATACAGGCTTCTAAGCAGGGTAGCCCCCTGCTCCTATACTTAACATTGTTAAGTATAAATAAAGTTGCACGGTGACGTCATTACGCGTGACGTCACCACGCAAAACGGGAAGCCCCGGCGATGCCTGTGACTCTACAGGCACGATCACCGGGGTAGGAGCAGGTGGGAGCCCCCAGATCTCCCTCAAGGTGGGAGAGTGCTAGTGACGGCTCTGAGCCGTCGTCAGTACCAGAGTGGGAAACTCTGTGACGGCTCAGAGCCGTCATTAGCACTCAAAGGGTTAAAGGGACATAAACCCAATACATTTTCTTTTGTTATTCAGAAAGAGCATAAAATTTTAAACAACTTTTCAGTTTACTTCTATTATCAAATTTGCTTTATTTTCTTGTTATGTAGCTGAATACATAAGGTGAGCCAATAAGAGGTATATATGCGCAGCCACCAATCAGCAGTTAGCTCCCAGTAGTGCACTGCTGCTCCTGAGCCTACCTAGGTATGCTTTTAAATAAAAATGATACCAAGAGAATTAAGGAAACTAGATAATGTAAGTAAATATGAAAGTTGTGTAAAATTGTATTCTCTATCTGAATTACGAAATAGAAATTTGGTCAGTCATATCTCTTTAAGACAGTCTGCTATTTCCTTATCTCCTTCCATAAATATTCTAACATCTATCTGGAGTTCCAAACCAAATAATATCTAGAACAAAGTCCAGAGGTGCAGGGGGCTCTAAACTGAGCAAATATAGGTCAGTTCGTATGTGACAAATACCGGGTATTCTTTGGGGATATGGACACAGGTACAAGGATCAGCCGCTCTCTCCAATCACACAGAAACGTGAAGAAATCTACCCAACTTCAGTCTGAAAGACAGAAAAAGAAGAGGCGCTTCCTTGTTTGTATCAGCTGTAAACAATGAGGCAGGTAACATGTCACTCTCTCTCAGTATACTCGCAAAGGAGGCTAATGGAAACAGACTGGAGTCTCACAGCGCTCCAGCACGCTGATACCACGGTCCTCAGAACCAGGATACAAGGTGCCCAAACTCAGGAAAGGGTGTTATCCAACTCTATTACGAAAATGCCCCTAATGACCAGATCCGGCTGATCAGCAAAAAGGGGGAGTGATCATAAAGATCAGACGATACGAAGTGATAGTATAAAACACACTTTAAAGGGACAGTCAAGTCCAAAAAAACCTTTCATGTTTCAAATAGGGCATGTAATTTAAACAACTTTCCAATTTACTTTTATCACCAATTTTACGTTGTTCTCTTGGTATTCTTAGTTGAAAGCTAAACCCAGGAGGTTCATATGCTAATTTCTTAGACCTTGAAGGCCGCCTCTAATCTAAATGCATTTTGATAGTTTTTCACCACTAGAGGGCATTAGTTCATGTGTTTCATATAGATAACATCGAGCTCATGCACGTGAATTTACCATGGAGACAACTCTGATTGGCTAAAATGCAAGTCTGTCAAAAGAACTGAAATAAGGGGGCAGTCTGCTGAGGCTTAGATTCAAGATATTACAGAGGTAAAACGTGTATAATTATAATTGTGTTAGTTATGCAAAACTGGGAAATTGGTAATTAAGGGATTATCTATCTTTTAAAACAACAAAAATTCTGGTGTCGACTGTCCCTTTTAATTAGGTTAAAATACTTAAAACAATGTAGCACTCATAAGTGCATTAGTGTGGTAAGCTACGCGTTTCTCAGTCTGCTGAGCGTTTCTTCAGGCATAAAGACGAATCACTTTGTATCCTATTTAAATCTACCTTACCCAATAGTATTGCAAAGAGCAATACTTTGTAATACTAATTAAAGTGTGTTTTATACATATCACTTCGTATCGTCTGATCTTTATGATCACTCCCCCTTTTTGCTGATCAGCCGGATCTGGTCATTCGGGGCATTTTCGTAGTAGAGTTGGATAACACCCTTTCCTGAGTTTGGGCACCTTGTATCCTGGTTCTGAGGGCCGTGGTATCAGCGGGCTGGAGCGCTGTGAGACTCCAGTCTGTTTCCATTAGCATGACAGAGTGCTGCCTCCTTTGTGAGTATACTGAGAGCGAGTGACACGTTACCTGCCTCTTTGTTTACAACTGATACGCACAAGGAAGCACCTCTTTTTCTGTCTTTCAGACTGAAGTTGGGTATATGGAGTTCCACTTTCTCTTAATGTTCTCCATTCACTAATATCTAAATAAAGCTTTGTCGCTATTTTTCATTGACCATGTTATCTTCTCCTCTGCAGGACCCTTATAATTTGTAATTAACTACTCATTTTCCTCTTTGCAGACAACAGTTGGAAAATGAAAAGAAAAAAAGAGAAGCTGTTGAGAAAGAAAAGGAACAGATGCTGAGAGAAAAGGAGGCACTGATGCTCAGGCTACATGACTATGAGGAACAGACCAAGAGGGCAGAAAGAGGTATAGCCCTTGATTGTGTCAGCACAATGTTAAATATGTCTTTATCATATTAATGATTAAATTGATAAACCTTGAGATTGTAATTACTCTCTTAAATTGGTTGCTCCAAACCATATTCTGTTTTACTCTATCATTAAACCTCTCATATAATGAAATATCAGTAATAAATTAGTAGCAGACTTTATTATTATTATTATTATTATGATGATGATGGTTATAAGTTTGTATAGAGTGTAAAACTTAAATGGCTTTAGCAGAATGCATATGCTCCTCATGATTGACTCGTCAGCCTACTAACGTGCACAGGCCTATGTTTTTAACCTCTTTGCAAGGGATAAATACCTAGTCACAAAGGGGCATTCCTGTAGTACTACCACCCTCTAAATGATTATGGCATTTTATTATTGCTGTAACATGTCCCTTTAAAGGGACAAAATACCCATATGCTAAATCACTTTAAAGTGATGCAGCATAACTGTAAAAAGCTGACATGAAAATATCACCTGAGCATCTCTGTGTAAAAAAGGAAGATATTTTACCTCAAAATTTCTTCAGCTCACCAGAGTGCTGTGTAAACAGTTATACTTCAGCTACTGTCCAGCTGCAAGTTGAACCCCCCCAAAAAAAAACAAAAAACAATAGCCAGTCGGCATCAGCAGTGCTGAGGTAATGCTTTGCCTTTGCTGTGATCTCATGAGATTTGACTGAAATCTCATTAGATTTCATGGAACTTACTTAAAGGGATACTAAACCCATTTTTTTAATTTCATGATTCAGATAGAGCATGAGATTTTAAGCACCTTTCTAATTTTCTCCTATTATCAATTTTTCTTTGTTCTCATGCTATCTTGATTTGAAAAAGCAGTACTGTAAGCTTTAGAGCCAGACCATTTTTTGTTCAGCACATGGGTAGCACTTGCTGATTTGTGGCTAAATGTAGCAAACCAATCAGCAGCTCTACCAAGGTGCTGAACTAAAAAATGGGCCGGCTCCTAACCTTTTATTACTGCTTTTTCAAATCAAGATAACATGAGAACAAAAAAAATTGATAATAGGAGTAAATTAGAAAGTTGCTTAAAATTGCATGCTCTATCTGAATCATGAAAGAAAAAATGAGTGGTTAGTATCCCTTTAAACTGAATAGGAAAATAACATGACTGTGCCTGCACATAACAGATGCACACTCCCTTGCTTATCCTGGGACAAGCATCCTAACTGGCTGCTTAACGTATACTTAAGAAATCTGAGGTAAAATATCTTCCTTTCTCTTGTAAGATGTATCGAGTCCACAGATTCATCCATACTTGTGGGATATTCTCCTTCCTTACTTGAAGTGGAAAAGAGAGCACCCACAGCAGAGCTGTCTATATAGCTCATCCCTTAGCTCCACCCCCCAGTCATTCTCTTTGCCTACTCTAAGTACTAGGAAGGGTAAAGTGAGTGTGGTGACAAAAAATGTTAGTTTTTATTTTCTCAAGCAAAAGTTTATTTTAAATGGTACCAGTGTGTACTATTTACTCTCTGGCAGAAAAGGGATGAAGATTTCTGCAAGGAGGATGATGATCTTAACACTTTGTAACTAAGATCCACTGCTGTTCTCACAAGGGCTGAAGAGTACAGGATAACTTCAGTTGGGGGAACGATTTGCATGCTAAGCTGCATTGAGGTATGCTCAGTCTATTTTTTTTCTAGACAGACTGATAATTCTAGAAAAGGCTGGCAATATCCCCATGAGGGAAGGGTAAGCTGTATTCAGACACTTAGTAGGAATCCCAGCTTGCATAAAGGGCTCATTGGTTACTGGTGACACTGATAGGAAAAAACGTTTTTTTATTGCAAACATAACGTTTTTTGAGGGACTTTAAGGGGTCATTGTGGCTTATTTAAGGGTTATTAACCCACATGGCTAGTGTTTCTTTTAGGCCCCATAACATTGAGTGAGGTGGGAGGGGCCTATTTTCGCGCCTCAGTTGCGCAGTTTCTTTTACTCAGAGACATCCAGCTGCTTCTCCAGAGGGTCCTGCTGTGTTTGAGGGCTTAAAAGAAGTTTTTTCCCCCACAAATCTTTCCTAAAGGGCAGGTAGGCGCCACAGCAGATCTGTGGCAAGGTGCTGAACGTTTTTTTACCGGTTTTTGACGTTTTGTCAATCCGGTTTTTACATTAAGGGGTTAATCGTTTATTTATCTAGCTGTGCAAACTTACTAAGGCTTTATGATGCTACTGTAAACATTTCGTAAAGTTTACTGCTTTTTTACACTGTTTTGCAAGAGTTTGCATCTTTTTCTTCTCTTAAAGGCATAGTACCGTTTTTTTCTAAGTATTATTTGCTTTGATTAAAGTGTTTTCCAAGCTTGCTTGTTTCATTACTAGCCTGCTTAACATGTCTGACATCAATGAAAATCCTTGTTCAATGTGTTTAGAAGCCATTGTGGAACCCCCTCTTAGAATGTGTCCCACTTGCACTGATATGTCTATAAATTATAAAGAGCATATTTTAGCACTTAATAATATAGCAATAGATGATTCTCAGACAGAAGGAAATGAGGGTTTGCCATCTAGCTCTCCCCAAGTGTCACAACCAGTAACGCCCGCACCAGTGACGCCAAGTACCTCTAGTGCGTCAAATTCATTTACTTTACAAGACATGGCCACAGTTATGAATACAACCCTCACAGAAGTTTTATCTAAACTGCCTGGTTTACAAGGAAAGCGTGACAGCTCTGGGTTAAGAACAAATGCTGAGCCGTCTAACGCTTTAGTAGCCGTATCCGATATACCCTCACAATGTTCTGAAGTAGGGGTAAGGGATTTGTTATCTGAGGGAGAAATTTCTGTTTCAGTAAAGACACTCCCTCAGACAGATTCTGATATGACGGCCTTTAAATTTAAGCTTGAACACCTCCGCTTATTGCTCAGGGAGGTATAAGCGACTCTAGATGATTGTGACCCTATAGTGGTCCCAGAGAAATTGTGTAAAATGGACAAATACTTAGAGGCTCCTGTTTACACTAATGTTTTTCCAGTCCCTAAGAGGATTGTGAATATTGTTACTAAGGAGTGGAATAGCCCAGGTATTCCGTTCGCTCCCCCTCCTGTTTTTAAGAAAATGTTTCCCATATCTGACACCATGCGGGACTCGTGGCAGACGATTCCTAAGGTGGAGGGAGCTATTTCTACTCTTGCTAAGCGTACAACTATACCTATCGAAGACAGTTGTGCTTTCAAAGATCCTATGGATAAAAAATTAGAGGGTCTCCTGAAGAAAATTTTTGTTCATCCAAGGTTTTCTTCTCCAACCTATTGCGTGCATTGTTCCTGTAACTACTGCAGCTGCTTTCTGGTTTGAGGCTCTAGAAGAGGCTCTTCAGATGGAGACTCCATTAGAGGATATTATGGATAGAATTAAGGCCCCTTAAGTTGGCTAATTCTTTCATTACAGATGCCGCTTTCCAACTGGCTAAATTAGCAGCAAAGAATTCAGGCTTTGCCATTTTAGCACGCAGGGCGTTATGGCTTAAGTCCTGGTCTGCTGATGTGTCATCAAAATCTAAACTTTTGAACATCCCTTTCAAAGGAAAGACCATATTCGGGCCTGAACTGAAAGAGATTATTTCAGACATCACTGGAGGGAAAGGCCATGCCCTCCCTCAGGATAAAACAAATAAAATGAGGACCAAACAAAATAATTTTCGTTCCTTTCGGAACTTCAAGGGTGGTCCCGCTTCAGCTTCCCCTGCTGCAAAGCAAGAGGGGAATTTTGCCCAATCCAAGTCAGTCTGGAGACCTAACCAGGCTTGGAACAAGGGTAAACAGCCTGCAGCTGCCTCTAAGACAGCATGAAGGGGTAGCCCCCGATCCAGGACCGGATCTAGTAGGGGCAGACTCTCTCTCTTCGCTCAGGCTTGGGCAAGAGATGTTCACGATTCCTGGGCTTTAGAAATTGTGTCCCAGGGATATCTTCTGGACTTCAAAGACTCCCCCCCAAGGGGGAGATTTCACATTTCTCAATTGTCTGCAAACCAGACAAAGAGAGAGGCGTTCTTACGCTGTGTAGAAGACCTACATACCATGGGAGTGATCCGCCCAGTTCCAAAAGCGGAACAAGGGCTAGGGTTTTACTCAAACCTGTTTGTGGTTCCCAAAAAAAGAGGGAACTTTCAGACCAATCTTGGATCTCACAATTCTAAACAAATTCCTCAGAGTACCATCATTCAAGATGGAGACTATTCGGACTATTCTACCGTTGATCCAGGAGGGTCAATATATGACTACCATGGACTTAAAGGATGCGTATCTACACATCCCTATTCACAGAGATTATCATCAATTCCTCAGATTCACCTTTCTGGACAGGCATTACCAGGCTCCCAGAATTTTCACAAAGGTGCTAGGGTCCCTTTTGGCGGTTCTAAGACCGCGGGGCATATCAGTGGCGCCTTATCTAGACAACATCTTAATTCAGGCGTCGACTTTCCAGCTAACCAAGTCTCAAATGGACATCGTCTTGGCTTTTCGGAGATTTCACGGATGGAAGGTGAACATAAAAAAGAGTTCTCTCTTCCCTCTCACAAGATTTTCCTTCCTAGGGACTCTGATAGACTCGGTAGAAATGAAAATATTTCTGACGGAGGTCAGAAAATCAAAACGCTTAACCACTTGCCGAGCTCTTCATTCTATTCCTCGGCCATCAGTGGCTCAGTGTATGGAGGTAATCGGACTCATGGTAGCGGCAATGGACATAGCTCCTTTTGCCCGCCTACACCTCAGACCACTGAAACTATGCATGCTCAAACAGTGGAATGGGGATTATGCAGATTTATCTCCTCAACTACATCTGGACCAGGAGACCAGAGATTCTCTTCTCTGGTGGTTGTCTCAGGACCACCTGTCTCAGGGAATGTGTTTCCGCAGGCCAGAGTGGCTCATAGTAACGACAGATGCCAGCCTGCTAGGCTGGGGTGCAGTCTGGATCTCCCTGAAAGCACAGGGCTTATGGTCTCGGGAGGAAACTTTCCTCCCGATAAACATTCTAGAACTGAGAGCGATATTCAATGAGCTTCAGGCGTGGACTCGGCTAGCTGCGGCCAAATTCATCAGATTTCAGTCGGACAATATCACGACTGTAGCTTATATCAATCATCAAGGAGGAATACTGAGTTCTCTAGCGATGATGGAGGTAACCAAAATAATCCGATGGGCGGAGGATCACTCTTGCCATCTCTCAGCAATCCATATCCCAGGGGTAGAGAACTGGGAGGCGGATTTCCTAAGTCGTCAAACTTTTCATCCGGGAGAGTGGGAGCTCCATCCGGAGGTATTTGCCCAGCTGACTCAGCTATGGGGCACACCAGAATTGGATCTGATGAGGCAGGACCTTCTAATCCAAGGTCCATTCCAGCATCCAAATCTAATTTCTCTGCGTCTGACTGCTTGGAGAGTGAACGCTTGATTCTATCAAAGCGTGGTTTCTCTGAGTCGGTCATTGATACCCTGATTCAAGCTAGAAAGCCTGTCACCAGGAAAATCTATCATAAGATTTGGCGCAAATATATTTATTGGTGTGAATCCAAGGGTTACTCATGGAGTAAGATTAGGATTCTTAGAATATTGTCTTTTCTCCAAGAAGGATTGGAGAAGGGATTATCAGCTAGTTCCTTAAAAGGACAGCTATCTGCTTTGTCTATTCTTTTACACAAACGTCTGGCAGATGTCCCAGACGTTCAAGCGTTTAGTCAGGCCTTAGTCAGGATCAAGCCTGTATTTAAACCCATTGCTCCGC
The DNA here is from genome assembly GCF_027579735.1 of Bombina bombina. NCBI lineage: Eukaryota > Metazoa > Chordata > Amphibia > Anura > Bombinatoridae > Bombina > Bombina bombina. The sequence goes on from NC_069502.1 coordinate 626,119,738, forward strand.
CATGGAGCCTAAACTTAGTTCTTAAAGTTCTTCAAGGGGTTCCGTTTGAACCTATGCATTCCATAGATATTAAGCTTCTATCTTGGAAAGTTTTGTTTTTAGTAGCTATCTCTTCGGCTCGAAGAGTTTCTGAGTTATCTGCTTTACAGTGTGACTCACCTTACCTTGTTTTCCATGCAGATAAGGTGGTTTTACGTACCACACCTGGATTCCTTCCTAAGGTTGTTTCTAATAGGAATATCAATCAGGAAATTGTTGTTCCTTCACTGTGTCCTAATCCTTCATCAAAGAAGGAACGTCTGTTGCACAATCTTGATGTGGTTCGTGCTTTAAAGTTCTACTTACAAGCAACTAAAGATTTCCGTCAAACATCTTCATTGTTTGTTGTTTATTCTGGTAAGCGGAGAGGTCAAAAGGCTATTGCTACCTCTCTTTCTTTTTGGCTGAAAAGCATCATCCGTTTGGCTTATGAGACTGCTGGCCAGCAGCCTCCTGAAAGAATTACTGCTCATTCTACTAGAGCAGTGGCTTCCACATGGGCTTTAAAAATTAGGCTTCTGTTGAACAGATTTGTAAGGCGGCGACTTGGTCTTCGCTTCATACTTTTTCCAAATTTTACAAATTCGATACTTTTGCTTCTTCGGAGGCTATTTATGGGAGAAAGGTTCTACAAGCAGTGGTGCCTTCCGTTTAAGGTACCTGTCTTGTCCCTCCCTTCATCCGTGTCCTAAAACTTTGGTATTGGTATCCCACAAGTATGGATGAATCCGTGGACTTGATACATCTTACAAGAGAAAACAGAATTTATGCTTACTTGATAAATTTTATTTCTCTTGTGATGTATCGAGTCCACGGCCCGCCCTGTTTATTTAAGACAGGTAGTATATTTTTATTTAAAAAACTTCAGTCACCTCTGCACCCTATAGTTTCTCCTTTTTCTTCCTAGCCTTCGGTCGAATGACTGGGGGGTGGAGCTAAGTTAGGAGCTATATAGACAGCTCTGCTGTGGGTGCTCTCTTTGCCACTTCCTGTAAGGAAGGAGAATATCCCACAAGTATGGATGAATCCGTGGACTCGATACATCACAAGAGAAATACATTTTTCAAGTAAGCATAAATTCTGTTTTTTTTTTTTTTCATATAGATGTTCAGGTGATATCTTCTAGTCAACTTTTTACAGCTATGCTGCATCAGTTTCAAGTGCTTCAACATTTGGGTATCATGTCCCTTTAAGTTTAAAAAAGCATTTAATTTGAATAGTACTGAACTAAGTAAACACTCCAGGCTCGATTTTCTGCCTTAATATGTATATAATCATGATATATAACTAATTTTTTAATAGATTTTTGTTAGTTAAACGTGGATGGAAAATATAATAAACAGATACATGAACTAAAATTGTTCCTGTATGTACATTTTTTAATTGATTACTTAGCAATTCATTTCTACATTGAAAGTAATCTCACAGTGTATGTCACCCTTACAAATTAAGCCTAAATTCTTGGCCACCTTCAAAAAATAAAAATGTGTTCACTTAACTTATCTCACAATGCTCAACCCCAATGAAACTTATGCCACCTGAGACGAAAAATTCAAGTCCTCTATTTTCTCACATGAAGCTTGAAAATATATAATGTTAATAATACCTATGTTGTGTTACATATACATTGTCTTTAAAGATAAATGCTTTGCTATAAATTTGGATTGTTGACAAAGCACAGAAGTCCTTTAAACATGTAGGCTGTCGAACATTGTGGACTTCTTTAAACATTAATTTGTTTGCATTTTCAGTTGTTAAACACAGGGCAGGGTCCACTTTTTATTAGCTTAGCCATGGTTTTATAAGGAATATTTTGTGTGCTCACTTTATAGAGCTGTCAGAGCAGATCCAAAGAGCCAAGGAACTGGAAGAAGAAAGGAGGAGAGCTCATTTGGAAGCAGAACGATTGGAAGCTGAACGATTAGCTGCTCTTCGTGCCAAAGAGGAACTGGAGAGGCAGTCTTATGACCAGCTGAAGAACCAGGAGCAACTGGTAAGGGTCTAATTGATAACCAGAAGTACTTCCTGGTCTGCCTTGTCTTTTCTTTTCATTATCTTTGCAACAATGTCTGCAATATATATCTCATACAAATTTGGCAGCAGTGAAAATCATTGAGGGTATACTACTAAAAGAGAAAAGATGGTATACTATTTAGGGGGCTATATTTGAAATAATATTAATATAACAGCTAAAAACAAGATTTCTAAATGCTATAACAACCTCTTAGCCTTTTTATTCAAATAACATTAGCACCATACAGTTTAGAAAGGTTTGTGTGAAATAAATAAATATCAAGAGTTCTTAGGATTCGTATTCAATTTAATGTACCCAAATTGTAATGAAGCATCAGATTTACTTGATAATTGTTTAAACCTTGGGAATCCTATAGAATAAAGGCAAACTAGATTGTGGAGTTAATCCATTATCTATTTTCTTTGTCAAGTTTGCTTCTTCAACTCATTGTAGCAGTTAGTTACCTTTGATTCATCAACATATGAAGCAGAAAAAAAAATGTCTTGACCACTACTGAAGATAGTGGTGAATAACATTATGGAAATATCAACCAATACTCTTATGTCAGTGTTAAATGCAATTTGACCTTAAAACAAATGTATTTGTTACAGAACTTTATACACATAACTAGTATTAAAGGGACATAAAAGTGAAAAATGTCTTAGAACATTTTATTATTGTGTGTAGCCACCAATCAACAACTTGCTTCCAGTAGTTTATTGCTGCCCCTGAGCATTTTTAGGTTTGCAAACTGAACTCAGTTTGATAATAGAAGTTAATTGGAGAGTTGTTTAAAATTGCATGTTCTTTCTAAATCATGAAAGTTTAATTTTCACTTTAGTGCACTTTTAATGTATGTTTACATTTCATAGAATAAAGGTGATCTGAGCTACATTTTATGTTTTTCATCAAATCTGGAAATGTTTGTGTTAATATGTTAACACCTTCTTGCCCGGCACAAGTGCAAACCCTTTCTGCAAAAATGAAATCACATGATTGTTAATGCGATCGCAGGATTTCAAGGCTGGGATCAGATCATTGTTTGTTGACTGCCTACGTTTCTAGGCCTGCCCCAGTCCGATCTTGAGTTCGTCAAAAGGGGAGGCTACAGGACACCTTGTAAGGTAGGACGTTCCAAGCCGTCCTTCAGTGTTAAAGCCCAGCACTGTTAGGACGGCATGAAATGTCCTAACGGCGTAAAGGGGTTAACTGAGCGTGAGCAAAAACATAAACATCGTGAAAAAGGCTGCTCAAACAGGCAAGATTTGCAGTTCAAAGAGAGTTTACAAATAGAAATGTACTTTACAGTAACTTCATGTTTTGGTGCAGAAAACTCCTGTCACTGGCCATCAGTAGATTGTTAAACATTTCCCGTTAGTTTACAAATCAATTGAAATACCTTGAATTTGAAGTGAAGGGCATTTGAAATCCTAAATTCCCATTGTGATGACAGAACAACGCTATCTACTGGTTTTGTTGAGTACTGACATGTACAATAGGATTTATGAGTTGTTACAGAAAGCAATATTATGTGTCTTCTTACCATTGGTAGTAAACAAAATATCCTATTATATACAGCACCTTATTTTGTAAGTTAATATTACTTTATTTGCCTAATCCGCTATTTCCACCAAGTAATTATCATCATTTTCTAATACTTCATCATCGGTAATGAGGCACAAGGACACACATTTTGGATTCATTAAGCAAAAAACTATTTATACCATACTTACAACGTATGTCAAGACATTTTAATTTATGTCACTTATTTCCCAGTAAATGTGTATCTTCTGCTGTTAATGGGTACTTTTCATAACATATCTGTAAACCACATTGTATTTGTACATTCATGAGTCTAATTGGTGCTTGTTTTTCTTTGGCAGGCTTCAGAGCTAGCAGAATATACAGCCAGGATTTCCCTGCTGGAAGAAGCAAGAATAGCCAAAGAACAAGAGGCAGGAGAGTGGCAACTAAGGGTGCGTTCTTATGATACAGAGCATATTTCAGACATTGAAGTTGATAGCAGCTGATCTATGTCTTGCTTGAAATACAGCTTTTTCTATTGCATGCTCATTACCCAAAATTCTGTTTACCATTCTAGTTAACTTTATGTCCCTTTTAAAGAGACATAAACCCATTTTAAATAAAATCACTGCATAGCAAAAGATCTCCATGCAAAATAAGTGTTTTAAAGGTATTTAAATCTGTCATGTAGCAACGTCTGCACTGCTGAGAAGTTTAATGACATACCCTAACCTAATGTGCTTTTGCAGTCACTGTGTAGCATGTATGAGAGTCACTGATCAGAATGTCCTAGAATGCTCTCTGGCTTCTCCAAAGGCAGTGCAAAATACTACAGTTTTCGAGTGCAAATGACAAGAAAAACAGGCAATGAAATAATAAAAATGCAATGTAAAGTATTTTCACTATATATAGTTAAGCTTGCTTTTGGGAATTCAATGTTGAATTAACTATCCCTTTAAAACTGACAAAATAATGGTTTTAATGAAAGGAGTATTAAGGAAAAGAATAGTGTGTACATTTTTTAACTTTCACTATACACTCACAATTCAGTTGCATTAAATATGTGTTTTAAAATTATGTAGTCATCTCCTCATATAACATGCATAGAATAACAAACTTTTTATTATTTATGCTGAGATAAATGATATTTCTCCAACATAGGTGTGTCCGGTCCACGGCGTCATCCTTACTTGTGGGATATTCTCTTCCCCAACAGGAAATGGCAAAGAGCCCAGCAAAGCTGGTCACATGATCCCTCCTAGGCTCCGCCTACCCCAGTCATTCTCTTTGCCGTTGTACAGGCAACATCTCCACGGAGATGGCTTAGAGTTTTTTAGTGTTTAACTGTAGTTTTTCATTATTCAATCAAGAGTTTGTTATTTTCAAATAGTGCTGGTACGTACTATTTACTCAGAAACAGAAAAGAGATGAAGAATTCTGTTTGTATGAGGAAAATGATTTTAGCAACCGTAACTAAAATCCATGGCTGTTCCACACAGGACTGTTGAGAGCATTAACTTCAGTTGGGGGAACAGTTTGCAGTCTTTTGCTGCTTGAGGTATGACACATTCTAACAAGACGATGTAATGCTGGAAGCTGTCATTTTCCCTATGGGATCCGGTAAGCCATGTTTATTACGATTGTAAATAAGGGCTTCACAAGGGCTTATTTAGACTGTAGACATTTTTTGGGCTAAATCGATTGATATTAACACTTATTTAGCCTTGAGGAATCATTTATTCTGGGTATTTTGATATAATAATATCGGCAGGCACTGTTTTAGACACCTTATTCTTTAGGGGCTTTCCCAAAGCATAGGCAGAGTCTCATTTTCGCGCCGGTGTTGCGCACTTGTTTTTGAGAGGCATGGCATGCAGTCGCATGTGAGAGGAGCTCTGATACTTATAAAAGACTTCTGAAGGCAGCATTTGGTATCGTATTCCCCTTGGGTTTGGTTGGGTCTCAGCAAAGCAGATACCAGGGACTGTAAAGGGGTTAAAGCTTAAAACGGCTCCGGTTCCGTTATTTTAAGGGTTAAAGCTTCCAAAATTGGTGTGCAATATTTTCAAGGCTTTAAGACACTGTGGTGAAAGTTTGGTGAATTTTGAACAATTCCTTCATGTTTTTTCGCAATTGCAGTAATAAAGTGTGTTCAGTTTAAAATTTAAAGTGACAGTAACGGTTTTATTTCAAAACGTTTTTTGTACTTTCTTATCAAGTTTATGCCTGTTTAACATGTCTGAACTACCAGATAGACTGTGTTCTGAATGTGGGGAAGCCAGAATTCCTATTCATTTAAATAAATGTGATTTATGTGATAATGACAATGATGCCCAAGATGATTCCTCAAGTGAGGGGAGTAAGCATGGTACTGCATCATTCCCTCCTTCGTCTACACGAGTCTTGCCCACTCAGGAGGCCCCTAGTACATCTAGCGCGCCAATACTCCTTACTATGCAACAATTAACGGCTGTAATGGATAATTCTGTCAAAAACATTTTAGCCAAAATGAACCCTTGTCAGCGTAAGCGTGGATGCTCTGTTTTAGTTACTGAAGAGCATGACGACGCTGATATTAATATCTCTGAAGGGCCCCTAACCCAATCTGAGGGAGCCAGGGAGGTTTTGTCTGAGGGAGAAATTACTGATTTAGGGAACATTTCTCAGCAGGCTGAATCTGATGTGATTACTTTTAAATTTAAATTGGAACATCTCCGCATTTTGCTTAAGGAGGTATTATCCACTCTGGATGATTGTGAAAATTTGGTCATCCCAGAGAAACTATGTAAAATGGACAAGTTCCTAGAGGTGCCGGGGCTCCCAGAAGCTTTTCCTATACCCAAGCGGGTGGCGGACATTGTTAATAAAGAATGGGAAAGGCCCGGTATTCCTTTCGTCCCTCCCCCCATATTTAAAAAATTGTTTCCTATGGTCGACCCCAGAAAGGACTTATGGCAGTCAGTCCCCAAGGTCGAGGGAGCGGTTTCTACTTTAAACAAACGCACCACTATTCCCATAGAGGATAGTTGTGCTTTCAAAGATCCTATGGATAAAAAATTAGAAGGTTTGCTTAAAAAGATGTTTGTTCAGCAGGGTTACCTTCTACAACCCATTTCATGCATTGTCCCTGTCACTACAGCCGCATATTTCTGGTTTGATGAACTGATTAAGGTGCTCGATAGTGACTCTCCTCCTTATGAGGAGATTATGGACAGAGTCAATGCTCTCAAATTGGCTAATTCTTTCACTCTAGACGCCTCTTTGCAATTGGCTAAGTTAGCGGCTAAGAATTCTGGGTTTGCTATTGTGGCGCGCAGAGCGCTTTGGTTGAAATCTTGGTCGGCTGATGCGTCTTCCAAGAACAAGCTACTAAACATTCCTTTCAAGGGGAAAACGCTGTTTGGTCCTGACTTGAAAGAGATTATCTCTGATATCACTGGGGGTAAGGGCCATGCCCTTCCTCAGGATCGGCCTTTCAAGGCAAAGAATAGACCTAATTTTCGTCCCTTTCGTAAAAACGGACCAGCCCAAGGTGCTACGTCCTCTAAGCAAGAGGGTAATACTTCTCAGGCCAAGCCAGCTTGGAGACCAATGCAAGGCTGGAACAAGGGAAAGCAGGCAAAGAAACCTGCCACTGCTACCAAGACAGCATGAAATATCGGCCCCCGATCCGGGACCGGATCTGGTGGGGGGCAGACTCTCTCTCTTCGCTCAGGCTTGGGCAAGAGATGTTCTGGATCCTTGGGCGCTAGAAATAGTCTCCCAGGGTTATCTTCTGGAATTCAAGGGACTTCCCCCAAGGGGAAGGTTCCACAGGTCTCAGTTGTCTTCAGACCACATAAAAAGACAGGCGTTCTTACATTGTGTAGAAGACCTGTTAAAAATGGGAGTGATTCATCCTGTTCCATTGAGAGAACAAGGGATGGGGTTCTACTCCAATCTGTTCATAGTTCCCAAAAAAGAGGGAACATTCAGACCAATCCTAGATCTCAAGATCTTAAACAAATTTCTCAAGGTCCCATCTTTCAAGATGGAAACCATTCGAACTATCCTTCCTTCCATCCAGGAAGGTCAATTCATGACCACGGTGGATTTAAAGGATGCGTATCTACATATTCCTATCCACAAGGAACATCATCGGTTCCTAAGGTTTGCATTCCTGGACAAACATTACCAGTTCGTGGCGCTTCCTTTCGGATTAGCCACTGCTCCAAGGATTTTCACAAAGGTACTAGGGTCCCTTCTAGCTGTGCTAAGACCAAGGGGCATTGCAGTAGTACCTTACCTGGACGACATTCTGATTCAAGCGTCGTCCTTCCCTCGAGCAAAGGCTCACACGGACATCGTCCTGGCCTTTCTCAGATCGCACGGCTGGAAAGTGAACGTGGAAAAGAGTTCTCTATCCCCGTCAACAAGGGTTCCCTTCTTGGGAACAATTATAGACTCCTCAGAAATGAGGATTTTTCTAACAGAGGCCAGAAAGACAAAGCTTCTGGACTCTTGTCGAATACTTCATTCCGTTCCTCTTCCTTCAGTAGCTCAGTGCATGGAAGTGATCGGGTTGATGGTAGCGGCAATGGACATAGTTCCTTTTGCGCGCATTCATCTAAGACCATTACAACTGTGCATGCTCAGTCAGTGGAATGGGGACTATACAGACTTGTCTCCAAAGATACAAGTAAATCAGAGGACCAGAGACTCACTCCGTTGGTGGCTGTCCCTGGACAACCTGTCACGAGGGATGACATTCCACAGACCAGAGTGGGTCATTGTCACGACCGACGCCAGTCTGATGGGCTGGGGCGCGGTCTGGGGATCCCTGAAAGCTCAGGGTCTTTGGTCTCGGGAAGAATCTCTTCTACCGATAAATATTCTGGAACTGAGAGCGATATTCAATGCTCTCAAGGCTTGGCCTCAGCTAGCGAGGACCAAGTTCATACGGTTTCAATCAGACAACATGACGACTGTTGCGTACATCAACCATCAGGGGGGAACAAGGAGTTCCCTAGCGATGGAAGAAGTGACCAAGATTATTCTATGGGCGGAGTCTCACTCCTGCCACCTGTCTGCTATCCACATCCCGGGAGTGGAAAATTGGGAAGCGGATTTTCTGAGTCGTCAGACATTGCATCCGGGGGAGTGGGAACTCCATCCGGAAATCTTTGCCCAAGTCACTCAACTTTGGGGCATTCCAGACATGGATCTGATGGCCTCTCGTCAGAACTTCAAAGTTCCTTGCTACGGGTCCAGATCCAGGGATCCCAAGGCGGCTCTAGTGGATGCACTAGTAGCACCTTGGACCTTCAAACTAGCTTATGTGTTCCCGCCGTTTCCTCTCATCCCCAGGCTGGTAGCCAGGATCAATCAGGAGAGGGCGTCGGTGATCTTGATAGCTCCTGCGTGGCCACGCAGGACTTGGTATGCAGATCTGGTGAATATGTCATCGGCTCCACCTTGGAAGCTACCTTTGAGACGAGACCTTCTTGTTCAGGGTCCGTTCGAACATCCGAATCTGGTTTCACTCCAGCTGACTGCTTGGAGATTGAACGCTTGATTTTATCGAAGCGAGGTTTCTCAGATTCTGTTATCGATACTCTTGTTCAGGCCAGAAAGCCTGTAACTAGAAAGATTTACCACAAAATTTGGAAAAAATATATCTGTTGGTGTGAATCTAAAGGATTCCCTTGGGACAAGGTTAAGATTCCTAGGATTCTATCCTTCCTTCAAGAAGGATTGGAAAAAGGATTATCGGCAAGTTCCCTGAAGGGACAGATTTCTGCCTTGTCGGTGTTACTTCACAAAAAACTGGCAGCTGTGCCAGATGTTCAAGCCTTTGTTCAGGCTCTGGTTAGAATCAAGCCTGTTTACAAACCTTTGACTCCTCCTTGGAGTCTCAATTTAGTTCTTTCAGTTCTTCAGGGGGTTCCGTTTGAACCCTTACATTCCGTTGATATTAAGTTATTATCTTGGAAAGTTTTGTTTTTAGTTGCAATTTCTTCTGCTAGAAGAGTTTCAGAATTATCTGCTCTGCAGTGTTCTCCTCCTTATCTGGTGTTCCATGCAGATAAGGTGGTTTTACGTACTAAACCTGGTTTTCTTCCAAAAGTTGTTTCTAACAAAAACATTAACCAGGAGATTATCGTACCTTCTCTGTGTCCGAAACCAGTTTCAAAGAAGGAACGCTTGTTGCACAATTTGGATGTTGTTCGCGCTCTAAAATTCTATTTAGATGCTACAAAGGATTTTAGACAAACATCTTCCCTGTTTGTTGTTTATTCAGGTAAAAGGAGAGGTCAAAAAGCAACTTCTACCTCTCTCTCTTTTTGGATTAAAAGCATCATCAGATTGGCTTACGAGACTGCCGGACGGCAGCCTCCCGAAAGAATCACGGCTCATTCCACTAGGGCTGTGGCTTCCACATGGGCCTTCAAGAACGAGGCTTCTGTTGATCAGATATGTAGGGCAGCGACTTGGTCTTCACTGCACACTTTTACCAAATTTTACAAGTTTGATACTTTTGCTTCTTCTGAGGCTATTTTTGGGAGAAAGGTTTTGCAAGCCGTGGTGCCTTCCATTTAGGTGACCTGATTTGCTCCCTCCCTTCATCCGTGTCCTAAAGCTTTGGTATTGGTTCCCACAAGTAAGGATGACGCCGTGGACCGGACACACCTATGTTGGAGAAAACAGAATTTATGTTTACCTGATAAATTTCTTTCTCCAACGGTGTGTCCGGTCCACGGCCCGCCCTGGTTTTTTAATCAGGTCTGATAATTTATTTTCTTTAACTACAGTCACCACGGTACCATATGGTTTCTCCTATGCTATTATTCCTCCTTAACGTCGGTCGAATGACTGGGGTAGGCGGAGCCTAGGAGGGATCATGTGACCAGCTTTGCTGGGCTCTTTGCCATTTCCTGTTGGGGAAGAGAATATCCCACAAGTAAGGATGACGCCGTGGACCGGACACACCGTTGGAGAAAGAAATTTATCAGGTAAACATAAATTCTGTTATTTTACTGTTAAACATTTGGATCATGGTTAAATTCATTATTAGTTTTTATTTAGCAAACCAAAACCTATATAGTGTTACTGTAAAAGAAGACTGCATCTTTCACAGTAATTCATGCACAAATGTTTATCTTAGTAATTTGGTGGTTATAACCCCCTACTTTAAGTATAACAGCACCCTTCTATAAATAACCATAAACCATGGTTCTGTTTCTCCCACACAAACACTACAGGAGGTAGGAGATGACATATTCTTCTTGTTAACACCGTGATTAAGGTGTAAACATAAAACCCCCAGTTGATTAAAACCATTTTCTGGTGCCAGATTAATGCAAACAAACATTAATCCTAATATAGTGTTAAAGGCACATTATAGAGCAAAAATTTTGCACTACCGCCCCTGCAAGTCTGTCTGTTTAATACATAGTTAAAATACCACTCGGGACAAGCAATTCACTGGCTAGTGACCCAGTCAACAGCAGCAATCATGCAGCTGAATTGTGCGACTTGGGACCAGCAGTCTCTGCAGCTTCCCGTTGATAATTTAACTATGTGTTTAAACCCTTTGCAGGGGTTAAACACATAGACTTGCATGGTTGGTAGTGCCCAAAACACGTGCTCTAAAGAATTAAAGTATGTAATTTATGCAATATTATATCCCTTTAGAGGAGGTCATATACAAATATACACAAAACATTGTTTTAACGTTGTGATTAATTCATGTGTTTATAAAAAAAATATTGTGCCAGCTAGTTATCATAGCAAATGTTACACTAGATAAGTCTTGCAATATGTAAATTAATAGAAAAATGTTCATTGCTGCACAGAATAAAAAAACATGAGCGGACACCTCTGTTTTACACTCTGTTAAAAACAAAAAATCACTTTAGTCTCCATATTTGCTGTGTGTTTTTAATTTGTTCAATCTTCTCAACAGGCCCATGAAGCTCAGAATGACTTGCTAAGAACCAAAGAAGAGCTGCATATGGTAATGAGTACCCCACCTCTTCCCCCGCCACCAGTATATGAGCCCGTCAGGGAATACGTTCAGGAAAACCTGCAGAAGGACGGCATGGAATACAGCTACAGTGCAGAACTTAACAATGACGACTTTTATGATGACCGCAAAGAGGAGAACCGAATTACAGAGGCAGAGAAAAATGAACGTGTACAGAGGCAGCTAATGGTGAGAAAAGTTTATTTTAATAATTAATCACTGTCTAAAATACAAGCAAACAAAAATAACAAGCTCTAGTCTTTAGTTGTGATAATTATTGTTAATATTTTACTTTCTTTTATATTCAGGCTTTGACAAATGAACTTTCTCAAGCACGAGATGATACAAAGAAGACACACAACGATTTGCTGCACACAGAAAACGTTAAAGTGGGACGCGACAAGTACAAAACGCTAAGGCAGATTCGTCAGGGCAACACTAAGCAGAGAATTGATGAATTTGAAGCCATGTAATGAGTCTTGATGCTGTCAACAGAAATGGGCAGATTTTAAAAGCTGGTTTTTTTTTTAGGGGTCTCTGCATGATATTTTTATTTTTGACCCTTCTTGGCTACAGAAGCACCCTTGAAAAAAATTAAAATCAAAATCATTACTTTTTCTCCGCTTTTTTTTTATTTCTCTTTAGAACAACATGCCAGCGTGAAGCAGTTCTTAGCTTCATTATGGGGCCAAAATGCATTACAGTTGCCATATGCAACCACAGCATTTTTGCACCATGAAATTATTTAAGTAACTTTTTTTTATAAGTAATAATGTGTTCAGCAGTAACACTAAAAACAAAAGTAGGTACTAGTTAATATTGTTGTGCCAAACGGCCTTCTCTTATAATATAAAGCGGGAAACAAAGAACTAAATATATTTTTTAGGCTTGATTTTAATTTGATAAACTCATTTGTTAGTTCTAGACTATGCATACACATATGCAGATGGTATTTTTTTTTTCATTGTAATCATATTGGTGTACACCATTGATTAAAGATTTCCTGGGTGAATTTTGTGCCATACATTTTTTGTAATCTTTCGGTGCATACTAGCAAACATGCAAGATCAGACATTTATGTGTTAAAAATCCAAGAGAAACAAAACAACCTTGCTAAATATGCTTTTATTATAATTTAGGCATTTCATCAAAATCAAATCACAGATATCATCTATAATATTTTTGCAGGATATTTAAATATAGTCCAGTTTCAAATATTGTTTAACATTTGGTATCAACGATATTTTATCCAGTCTAGATAATGACTCATGTTTCTGCTGTATATTATATGTGTGCAAAAATATCCTTTTAATTTAATACTTTTTTGGAATTATATATTGTTAAGACCAAATCTGATCATGTTAATACAAGGAGATTCTATGATTCTATTACAGAAATGTGTACAGCTGTTTTCCAAAAGGTAACACAACCAACGCACATTTCGCTTTCCCTCTACAGTGAATGATTGCCAAACATCCCACTCAGCAGATATGTTAAAATATTTATATAAATACATAAAAAGCTCATGAGTTCACATACTAAAGTTTAGCTTCCTGTACATATTTTTTTGAGCTGATGCATCATCTCCACTGTTAAAACTATTCATGTGTTAGAAAGAAACTTGCTTTTTTTCCCCAACACAGATTATATATGGTATGGTGGAGGTTTAGAACTAGTTTGTCCTTATGCCTTTTCCATAATTTGAAAGTCATTAAAGAAGAGATTAAGACAAGACCTTGAAATTAAAATACAATTTTTTATTTTTTATTAATTTTACATAAAAAAATACACCTAAGTTTTGATTTGAGAAACTGATTTCTCTAGCAGTGGACTAACATGCACAGGTAGCCGATTACTACAAAAAAAGTAGTAGTTTTTCATTTCTTTGTAAAAGTCCACCAGTTGATGATAAATCTAAACTACCCACTAGGTTTTAAAACCTTGTTTAACCACTTTATGGCATTTGGAGGAATCTGCTGAATCTTTTACAGAGTTACAATATAAGAAATATTTCATATTAATCACTAATCAAGCATAGAATTTAGTATTTATGTATTAATAAGATAGTAAAACCTACATTTTTTTAATGTATTAGATAAAAAGGGAAATGTTTGTATTGTATATTTTTGTTATTTTCTCAGATTATTAAAAATAAACTGCATATGTAAAATAAATTGACTTAGCCAATTCAAATTGATTTGCTGTAGGGATGTTTGCTTAAAGAATTCTTATTAAACTAAATTGTAGGTGTACATGCATATCATTTGATTCACTTTCTTATACATCATTGTTTTCTTGCATTATTTTAAATATGTGACAGTATTGTTTCAGGCTGCAGTTATAAAGGGTCTGTTATCTTTGTTTTTATCATTTTTTTATATTTATGCTATCAGCGCAAGAGAAAATAAATAAATCACATTTCTGTAATTAAATTTTATGATGGATCAGTCTTGGATAGTTTGTTGCTGCTTGACTATAAATAAACTATTGTAAAAAAAAAACAAAAAAAACACTCTTAACAATAACACTTTGATGACAGTGACACAATAAGGTTTGCAGGTTTTGCCATATTCTTTGTAACACAATATAAAAGGCTATAAAGGATGTAAAAGTCATATCTTTGGTTCAAATTTTATTTTTGGTAAAATGGTCCTGTTTATTGAAGTAATTGTTAAATTGTAATGGCTATATAAGTTAAAATACCACTTGGTAATTGTAAGTTCATTATTTATGTTGAAAAATAACAAATGATGGGCTGGGTTTTGTGAGACTATTTTCATCTCATACTGGATATTCAATATTCCACCACTTGACATAATATAACAGCAATGCAGTGTAAATAAAAACTGATGTTTGTTCCTATTAACTGAACATTGTGTTAGAAAACACTCATCTTATTGGGGGAAAGCAAAGCTCAAACTGTTTTAGTGCTATCTGAAAAAAAATCTAATTAAAGCAACACAAGAAATGGATGCAGACAATTAAAAATTGTATAATTTTTAAATGATTGTATGTTAATTAATATGCATATTTTTGCTGCATGTGTGCAAATGCAAATGTTAGTTTGTGTGCTTGTGCCCTCATTAACTAAAAAAAAGGAAAACAATCCTCAAAAAACAAATCTATGCTTAAAAACAACCACTTTCACTTCCTGTCCTAACTCCTCCCCTTTAAAGGGACAAGGAAATTATGCTCTTTTTATAACTTTATTGCTTTCATTTTAATATAACCTTACAACAACAATGATATATTACATTCAACCAAGCACAAAAATGATTCCTTAACAAAATGTTACAAAATAATAAAATACCTATACTTTACATTAGATTTTTCTTTGCATAAATGTGTGGTCGATGATCCATTTATATAGCCCATCTGGGAGTTTTGTCTTGTAACAATGTATAGTTTTGCTTATTTTTTAATAACATTGTGCTGATTTTCACACTCCTAACCAAGCCCCAAAGTATCAGATGTAGATCCAAGTCTACAGACTCCTGCTTGCTCCTGTTTATGTAATGGGTCTTTTCATATGTGGGGGGGTCTGCTCTTCCTGCTTTCTCAACCATTTTCATTGGGTGCCCCAGCCTAACCTCATCAACCGTGCTAAACTGGGAGCTTCTAAGTTTTTAAAAGGTTTTATACTGGATTTTTAGATAAGTATCTGTGCATATTCTTCTTTATAGTAATGTCTATTACATGCAGTTATATGAAAATTGGTGTATACTGTCCCTTTCATGTGCACAATTGGGGAAAGAGAGTGCAATATATGCCCCATCACTTCATTTCTGCTCTTTAAATCCATAATAATTAATTGAGTGAGAACAAAAATCTAAAATCCCCATCACATCATCCCAGTGCTTCTAATCCATGATATTTCATTATGATAAAAAATGTTATCAGTATATACTGGTGTTTTTAGAAGCATCATTTAAATTTCAAGCGTGATATTGTATAGTTATTGGTTTCCCTTTCTTTATTTTTCTTACCTTCCCCCCTTGTAACTGTTTATAACATTATTATTTAATTCATATTTGAGACATTATTTATCATATTCATGAGAAACATTGTTATCCCAGTGATTTTTCCACTTTTTCCCAGCCACTGCCCCCTTGGTTCCATAAACTTACCATCAGCGCTAATCCTCCCCTGACCTTACCAGGGGAAAATATTATTCAGAATAGCAGTGTACAATCCCTAATGAAGATAATGACACATCAGAATTTAAAAGAGTAAAGGCTGTGACACACTGCAAGCGGAGCGTGTAGATGCGGCTATGCGCACTCAGTGTGTCCTGCCTTTTCATCTCTAAGCACTCTGCTGCATCAGGTCACGTAGCTGAGTGTTCAGAGATGAAATATTTGAACTTCAGAAGCAATGCGACGCGTTGTGAAGCAGTTGCTTCGCCTCGCGCCGCATCGCTTGCAGTGTGTCACAGCCTTAAGAATTAATGAAATAGTTATTCAAATAATAAAAAAAAAATTAGTTTAAATAATTAAAAATGTATTTCTTGTGATACCATTGGATCTTTATAATGTGAGAGTCTTATATACTACATTTACGGTCAGATTACAAGTGGAGCGTTAATATTTAGTGCGCCCATAAACGGGCATATTCGCCTGTTTAAGGGCCCACGATAAATAACCATCTGGTAATTGCTACCGCAATCTCTGGTTAATTTTATAAATGTCCCTGAATTGGCCCCAAATACAGTGGTGTGTAGTTTATTAAAAAATAAAAATTGTAGCATTTTTATTTTTTAATAAAATAACTGCAAAAAGCAGTTATGAGGGCTGAAAGTTAGCAGGTGTGAGAGGGGGAAAAAAACGGCACTGAAAAGTGCCTTTGCATTGCGGTCTATGGGGACTGCAATATACACATATTAACACATAAATATATATATATACATTTATATTTGCTGCTCATGGCTGCATGACTTACCCCCTTCGCTGCGTCATGAGAGCAGGCCTATGGAAGAGCGCTCTTGTCATTGCAATGCTTCCGTGCAATGCAAATGCAATTGCACCTCACTTGTAATACCAGTGCACATTTGCGTGCACTAGGTATTACTAAATTGAGCGCAAATATTGCTTTTGTGGAAACTATATTATGCACTCAACTTGTAATCTTACCCTTAGTTTTTACTTCATTATTTAAAAAAAAATTAATGTGCTTGCAGTTCCCCAATGCCTGGTTTCATGTCACTTAACAGTCTTAATGCAAATAAAAATGTGAATTTGTAAACACTGAGGACCAATAATGTCCCAATAATCATTAAACAGGAAATTTCAGAAATGTCAAATTTATTGAAAGTTTTAAAATTTCGGATACAGGAGTAAACGATGAGATGGACTTCCTTCAGTCCTTGTGTATATATACACACCTCAAAGAGAAGAAAATTAAATCATAGCATAAATATTTAAATTTAGTTTAGATATTATGTCATTTTGATATTTTTCATGTTTCTGATATGGCAAAGGCCTAACAAATTCTTATCTAATATCATAAAATGATCACGATAGGACAATTTAGTTGTAATGTTTATTTTTGATGCCACCATGCAAGTTATTAAGCTAGGAGCCAAGATATCTGGCTTCACTGTGCTAGCTCGCAGGGCTTTGTGGCTGAAATCAATGGTCAGCAGATGTTACCTCTAAATCCAAGCTTTTAGCGCTTCCTTACAAGGGTAAGACCTTGTTTGGCCCTGGTTTGGCAGAAATAATCTCTAACATTACTGGTGGAAAAGGGTCTTTTATACCACAAGACAAGAAGAATAGATCTAAAGGACGTCAAAGTAATTTTCGTTCCTTTCGTAACCCCAAAGGAAAGTCTTCCTCTCCCTCTTCCAAGCAGGAACAATCCAAGTCTTCTTGGAAACCCAATCAGTCTTGAAACAAAGGGAAGCAATCTAAGAAGCCTGCAGCATGAAGGGGTTGCCCCCGGTCTAGAACCAGATCAAGTGGGGGGGCAGACTTTCTCTGTTTTATCCAGCTTGGGTACGAGATGTCCTAGATTTTTGGGCTGTGGACATAGTGTCTCAGGGTTACAAAATAGAATTCAAGACTTTTCCTCCCAGGGGCAGGTTTCTTCTCTCAAGATTATCTGCAGACCAGATAAAAAGAGGCATTCTTGAATTGCGTTATGGACCTTTCTTCCCTGGGAGTGATAGCTCCTGTTCCCGAAAGTGAACAGGCTCTGGGTTTCTATTCCAATCTGTGGTTCCAAAAATAGACTTTTCTTCCTATTTTAGACCTAACGTGTCTAAACAAGTTTCTCAGGGTACCATCCTTCAAAATGGAGACCATTCTCCCCTTGGTACAAGAGGGTCAGTTTGCGACAACCATAGACTTGAAGGATGCATATATTCATGTTCCCATTCACAGGGATTATCACAAGTACCTGAGATTTGCATTTCTAGACAAACACTTTCAGTTTGTGGCTCTTCCATTTGGCCTTGCCACAGCTCCCAGAATATTTTCAAAGATTCTGGGGGCTCTCTTGGCAGTGATCAGGGCTCAGGGAATTCAGGCACCATCTTTTCAACAATCAAAATCTCATACAGAGATCTTGTTGTCTCTTCTACGTTCCCATGGATGGAAAGTGAATCTGGAAAATAGTTCCTTTGTTCCAGCTACAAGGGTGGTTTTCATAGGGGCCATAATAGATTCCTTATCTATGATTTTTTTCTGACAGAGGTCAGAAAATCCAAGATTCTTTCCTTTTCAGTCTACTGTTCAGCCATCAGTGGCTCAATGTATGGAGGTAATTGGTTGATGGTTGCTTCCATGAACATCATTCCCTTTGCTCGATTCCATTTGAGAGCTCTACAGTTATGCATTCTCAGACAATAGAACGGAGACCATTTGAACCTGTCTCAGAGGATAGATCTAGTTCAGTCGACGAGAGACTCTCTCTCCCGTGGTGGTGTTCTCGGGAGCATCTGTCTCGAGGCATATGCTTTCGGAGAGCTTCCTGGGTCATTGTAACCACGGACGCCAGCTTGCTGGGCTGGGGAGCAGTCTGGGACTCATTAAAAGCACAGGGTCTATGGACTCGGGAGGAGTCTGCTCTCGCCATAACTATCTTGGAGTTGAGAGTGATTTACAAAGCGTGGCTTCAGTTGTCCTTAGCCCGGTTTATTAGGTTCCAGTCGGACAATATCACCTCAGTGGCTTACATCAACCACCAGGGAGGAGCTCAAAGTTCCTTAACCATGAAGGAGGTGGTTCAGATTATTCAGTGGGCTGAAGCCAACATTTGTTGTCTATCTGCCATCCCTATTCCAGGGGTGGACAACTGGGAAGCGGACTTTCTGAGCAGACAGACTTTTCATCCCAGGGAGTGGGCACTCCATCCGGAGGTGTTCTAGAGGTTAACCCTCAAATGGGGGATGCCGGTGTTGGATCTGATGGTGTCTCGACAGAACGCCAAGCTTTCGAGGTACGGTTCAAGGTCAAGAGATCCTCGCCCTGATAGATGCTCTGACGGTACCTTGGGTTTTCAGTCTAACATACCTGTTTCCTCCATTTGCTCTCCTTCCATGAGTCATTGCTCGTATCAAACAAGAGAAAGCATCGGTAATTCTAATAGCTCCTGCGTGGATGTCATCTCTTCCACCTTGGAGGCTGCCTCTGAGGAAGGACCTTCTAACTCAGGGTCCATTCCTTCATCCAAATCTCGTTTCTCTGAAGCGGACTGCTTGGAGATTGAACACTTAGTGTTGTCTAAGCGTGGTTTTTCTGAGTCGGTCATTGAGACCTTGATTCAGGCTTGCAATCTACCATAAGATATGGTGTAAATAAGGGCTACTCTTGGAGTAG
Organism: Bombina bombina; assembly: GCF_027579735.1. NCBI lineage: Eukaryota > Metazoa > Chordata > Amphibia > Anura > Bombinatoridae > Bombina > Bombina bombina. The sequence continues at coordinate 626,139,137 of NC_069502.1, forward strand.
GTTCAGGATTCTTAGGATTTTGTCTTTTCTCCAGTTCTCTGAAGGGTCAGATTTCTGCATTATCTGTTATGTTACAAAAGCGTCTGGCGGATGTGCCAGATGTTCAATCCTTTTGTCAGTCCCTGGTCAGAATTAGGCCTGTCTTTAAGTCTGTTGCTCCTCCTTGGAGCCTTAACTTAGTTCTTAAGGTTTTGCAACAGGCTCCGTTTGAGCCTTTACATTCCATAGATATTAAGTTGTTATCTTGGAAGGTTTTGTTTTTTGTTGCTATTTCTTCTGCTCAGAGGGTCTTGGAGCTCTCAGCCCTGCAGTGTGATTCGCCTTATCTTGTTTTTCATGCTGATAAGGCGCTTCTTTGTACTAAGGTGTGTTTACTTCCAAAAGTGGTTTCTGGTAGAAATATTATGAGACTGCTGGACAGCAGCCTCCTGAGAGAATAACAGCTCATTCCACTAGGGTTGTTTTGTCTTCTTGGACTTTCAAAAATGAAGCTTCTGTGGAACAGATTTGCAAGGCTGCAACTTGGTCCTCTCTGCATACTTTTTCCAAATTTGATACTTTTGCCTCGGCTGAGGCTTCTTTTGGGGGAAAGGTTCTTCAAGCGGTGGTGTCTTCTGTTTAGGTCTGCCTGTCTTGTTTTCCCTCCCTAGTCATCTGTGTCCTCTAGCTTGGGTGTTGGTTCACAACAGTAATTGATGACGTGGTGCACTCACCATATCTTAGGAAAGAAAACAAAATTTATGCTCACCTGATAAATTTATTTATTTCCGGATATGGGGAGTCCACGACCCCATCTTTAAATTTAAGACAGTTATTTTTTACTAAACCTCAGGCACCTCTGCACCTTTGTGTTATTCCTTTTCCATTTCCCTTCAGGTCGAATGACTGGGGATTATGGGAAGGGGAGTGACACAAGTTTTATGTGAATACCGTCAGCTACCTTCTCCAGCTTGCTCCTGTTTGTGTAAAGGGTCTTTTCATATGCAAAAGAAGGGGGAGGGGGGAGTGTCTTATTTGCCACTTGCAGTGGGCTTTTCAACAGAGCCAAACTCACAGCTTCTAAGTAAGTTTTTAAACAGTTTTATACTGGATTTTTATATCAGTATCTGTGCATCTTATTCTTTATAGTAGTGTCTATTACATGCAGTTATATGAAAATGAGTGTATACTGTCCCTTTAACAGCTTTGCTGTGGTGTTCTTTGCCTCCTCCTGCTGGCCAGGAGTGATATACCCAACAGTAATTGATGACGTCGTGGACTCACCATATCCGGAAAGAAAAACATTTATCAGGTAAGCATAAATTTTGTTTTACTGTAAAACAAAAGATAGATTCAACACTCCAGCTATATCTATAAATAATCGTGTGTGTGTATATATATATACACACACACACATACTCTGAAGTGGAGTGCACTTTCAGTCTGAAGTGGGTACACATCCTATGACCCAGCAAAATGCCCTGGGTGCTCAATAGCACTCACAGGTAGCTGCACAGCCCCCAGAACCACAGGCAGTTAACCCAAGACAAGCCTGGATGCAAAGCCCATAGGAAAAATAGGAAACAAATTAAAGGGACAGTCTAGTCAAAATTAAACTTTCATGATAGGACTTTCCAATTTACTTTTATCATCAAATTTGCTTTGTTTTCTTGGTATTCTTTGTTGAAAGCTAAACCTAGGTAGGTCATATGCCAATTTCTAAGCCCTTGAAAGCCGCCTCTTATCTCAGGGCATTTTTACAGTTTTTCACAGCTTGAGGGTGTTGGTTCATGTGTGCCATATAGATAATATTGTGCTCACGCATGTGGAGTTACTTATAAATCAGCACTGATTGGCTAAAATACAAGTCTGTCAAAAGAACTGAAATAAGAGGACAGTTTGCAGAGGCTTAGATACAAGGTAATTACAGAGGTAAAGAGTATATTAATATAACTGTTGGTTATACAAAACTGGGGAATGGGTAATAAAGGGATTATCTTTTTAAACAAAAATTCTGTAGTAGACTGTCCCTTTAACACAACACAGAGGAAGTCTGGCACTCACTTGCAAGCACATAGCTAAGATTAAAAGAAAAATGGAAGAGTTAGTTACCGCATCTGGTCAAATGGCTGGGTCAAGCTCAGGAACCATTTCAAGGTTGTTCCCTTGCTGGGTCCCTAATACAGCCAGACAATGCATGCTGTCAATCAAACAAACTGGGACACACCCAAGCTGGCACAGGTTTATATAATCTCCCTAGACACATACAAAACACGGAAGTGGACTGCACCCTCAGACTGGACCGTGTACACATCACATGACCCATAGGGAAAAATACAAAACAAATTAACAACACAGTGATATATATTTAAGAATAAATAAAACATTCTGCTATGTGAAGAACTTTGGAATTTGAAATATTCATATTTAATGTTGGGTTAGCGCACTTGAGAAAACTATAGGGTTTGCACTTAAATGTTTTCACTTTTTGCGCTCCATTGAAGTCTGTGGTGGAATACGTTAACGCGGTTGTAATATTCTAAGTTGTAATACCTGCACAAAAAGCTTACTTCTAACTGAGTTAAAGGGAAATTAAACCCAGTTTTTTTCTTTCATGATTCAGATAGAGAATACCATTTTAAACAACTTTCTAATTTACTTCTGTTATCTAATTTGCTTCATTCTCTTAATATTCCTTCCTGAAAAACATATCTAGATAGGCTCAGTAGCTTCTGATTGGTGGTTGCACATATTTGCCTCATGTGATTGACTCACCCATGTGCATTGCTATTTATTTAACAAAGGATATCTAAAGAGTGAAGCAAATTAGATAATAGAAGTAAATTGGAATGTTGTTTAAAATGGTATTCTCTGTCTGAATCATGAAAGAAGATTTTTGGTTTTAATGTCCCTTTAACACGCAAGTGGGAGCGATAAATAGTGCTCCACTCGTAATCTAGCCCGTAAAGGAACATAAAACATTTTTCTTTCATGATTCAGACAGAACACAACATTTTAAACAATTTTCCAATTTTCTTGTTATCGTTTGTTGAAAAGCAGGAAGGTAAGTCAGGAGTGTACACGTATCTGTAGCACTATATTGCAGCAGTTTTGCAACGTTTTACATTAGAAAGAGCACTAGATGGCAGAACTATTTTCAGACATGTGCACGCTGCTTATCTATATATCTCTTCAACAAAGAATAACATGAGAACAAAGCAAATTTGATAAAATAAGTAAATTGGAAAGTTTTTTTTTAAATTTTATTTCTCCTGTAAGGTGTATCCAGTCCACGGGTTCATCCATTACTTGTGGGATATTCTCCTTCCCAACAGGAAGTTGCAAGAGGACACCCACAGCAGAGCTGTCTATATAGCTCCTCCCCTAACTGCCACTCCCAGTCATTCTCTTGCAACTCTCGACAAGATGGGAAGTATAAGAGATATGTGGTGACTTAGTGTAGTTTTTACCTTCAATCAAGAGTTTGTTATTTTTAAACGGTACCGGCGTCATACTGTTTTACTCCCAGGCAGAAATTAGAAGAAGAATCTGCCTGGAGGTTGATGATCTTAGCAGTTTGTAACTAAGGTCCATTGCTGTTCTCACGCATAACTGAAGAGTATGGGAAAGACATCAGTTGGGGGAACGGTTTGCAGATTACCTGCTTTGAGGTATGTTCAGTATATTTATTTCTAGAGAGATGATAAGATCTAGAAAATGCTGACAGAGCCTTGTATAATTGAGGTAAGCCTGATGCAGTGATTTAACAACGACTGGGATCATGCTTTCAAAAAGGGTAATATTCATTCGAGTATACTCATATTTCTTAGTGACAAAACGTTTGCATGTTATATAGAAAGAACGTTTTTTCTCTGAGGGTGATAAATCATTTTTTTGGGGGCCTAGTTTCCACATGGCTAGTCAGATACTCCTAGGAGTATTTTTTTTAAGGCCCTCTGACATCAAGTGCATGTTGGGAGGGGCCTATTTTCGCGCTCTAGATGCGCAGTTCTTATTCAGACTGAGACATCCAGCTTCCCTAAATGAGTCCTCTGGCATCTGAGGACCACTATAGAGGGCTTATTTCTTCCCTAAATCGTATTTGAGGGCAGGTAGGAGCCACAGCAGAGCTGTGGCAAGGTGTTTAACTGTTTATTAACGTTTTTCAAATCCGGTTTGGGGCCTAAAGGGTTAATCATCCATTTGCAAGTGGGTGCAATGCTGCTTTAGTCCCTTATACACGCTGTAAAAATTTCGAAGAGTTTACTACTTTTTAACGCTGTTTTGCAATTTATGTGATTTTTTTTCTCTTAAAGGCACAGTACCGTTTTTGTTTAATTGCTGTTTCACATTTATTAAAGTGTTTTCCAAGCTTGCTGGTCTCATTACTAGTCTGTTAAACATGTCTGACATAGAGGAAACTTCTTGTTCAATATGTTTAGAAGCCATTGTGGAACCCCCTCTTAGAATGTGTACCAAATGTACTGTAATTTCTATAAATTATAAAGACCATATTATGGCATTTAAAGATTTATCACCAAAGGTTTCTCAGACTGACAAAAGGGAGGTTATGCCACCTAGCTCTCCCCACGTGTCAGAACCTATAACTCCCGCTCAAGTGACGTCAAGTACATCTAGCACGTCCAATGAGTTTACCTTACAAGACATTGCGGCAGTTATGACTAATAACCTCACAGAGGTATTGTCCAAACTGCCAGGGTTACAAGGAAAGCGAGACAGCTCTGGGGCTAGAACAAATACAGAGCTTTCTGACGCTTTAGTAGCTATGTCCGATATACCCTCACAATGCTCCAAAGCCGCGGCAAGGGAGTTGCTATCTGAGGGTGAGATTTCAGATTCAGGGAAGATTTTACTTCAGTCCGATTCTGAAATGACAGCCTTTACATTTAAGCTTGAACACCTCCGCTTATTGCTCAGGGAGGTTTTAGCGACTCTGGATGACTGTGACCCCATTGTAGCTCCAGAGAAATTGTGTAAAATGGACAAATACTTTGCAGTGCCTGTTTACACTGATGTCTTTCCAGTCCCTAAGAGGTTCTCGGAAATTATTACTAAGGAATGGGATAGACCAGGTGTTCCGTTCTCTCCCCCTCCTGCTTTTAAAAAAAAAAAAATGTTTCCCATAGATATCGCTATACGGGACTTGTGGCAGACAGTCCCTAAGGTGGAGGGTGCGGTTTCTACCCTAGCTAAGCGTACAACTATCCCCGTCGAGGACAGTTGTGCTTTCTTAGATCCTATGGATAAAAAATTGGAGGGTCTCCTTAATAAAAATTTTATCCATCAAGGTTTTATTCTTCAGCCTCTTGCATGCATTGCCCCAGCGGCTTTTTGGTTCGAGTCTCTTGAGGAGGCTCTACAGGTGGAGACCCCGTTAGATGATATTTTAGACAGGATTAAAGCTCTCAAGTTAGCTAATTCCTTTATTTCTGACGCCGTTTTTCATCTAACCAAACTAACGGCTAAGAATTCAGGTTTTGCCATTTTGGCACGCAGGGCGCTATGGCTTAAGTCCTGGTCAGCAGACGTTACTTCAAAGTCTAAGCTTCTTAACATCCCCTTCAAAGGACAGACCCTATTCGGGCCGAGCCTGAAGGAGATCATTTCTAAAATTACTGGAGGAAAAGGTCACGCTCTTCCTCAGGATAGGTCCAATAAATTAAGGACCAAACAGAATAATAATAAAACTTCAAGAGTGGCGCAGCTTCAGCTTCCTCTAATGCAAAACAAGAGGGAAATTTTGCCCAGTCCAAACCAGTCTGGAGACCGAACCAGGCTTGGAACAAGGGGCAGCAGGCCAAAAAACCTGCTGCCGCCTCTAAGACAGCATGAAGGAGTAGCCCCCGATCCGGGACCGGATCTAGTAGGGGGCAGACTTTCTCTCTTCGCCCAGGCTTGGGCAAGAGACGTCCAGGATCCCTGGGCATTAGAGATAGTTTCCCAGGGATATCTTCTGGATTTCAAAGCTTCATCTCCAAAGGGGAGATTTCATCTCTCACAATTATCTGTAAACCAGATAAAGAGAGAGGCATTCTTACGCTGTGTTCAAGACCTACTGGTTATGGGAGTGATCCACCCAGTTCCAAGGGAGGAACAGGGGCAGGGCTTCTATTCAAATCTGTTTATCGTTCCCAAAAAAGAGGGAACTTTCAGACCAATCTTGGATCTCAAGATCCTAAACAAATTTCTCAGGGTCCCATCCTTCAAGATGGAGACTATCCGAACCATCCTCCCTATGATCCAGGAGGGTCAATATATGACTACCGTGGACTTAAAGGATGCTTATCTCCATTTTCAGATTCACAGAGATCATCATCAGTTCCTCAGGTTCGCCTTCTTAGACAGGCATTACCAGTTTGTGGCTCTTCCCTTTGGGTTAGCCACGGCACCAAGAATTTTTACGAAGGTTCTAGGGTCCCTACTGGCGGTTCTAAGGCCACGGGGCATAGCGGTGGCTCCTTACCTAGACGACATTCTGATACAGGCGTCGACTTTTCAAATCGCCAAGTCCCATACGGACATTGTTCTGGCCTTTCTGAGGTCTCACGGGTGGAAGGTGAACGAAGAAAAGAGTTCTCTCTCCCCTCTCACAAGAGTTTCCTTCCTAGGAACACTGATAGATTCAGTAGAAATGAAAATTTTTCTGACAGAGGTCAGGTTATCAAAGCTTCTAACTTCATGCCGTGCTCTTCATTCCACTTCTCGGCCGTCAGTGGCTCAGTGTATGGAAGTAATCGGCCTAATGGTAGCGGCAATGGACATAGTTCCGTTTGCCCGCCTACATCTCAGACCACTGCAACTTTGCATGCTCAATCAGTGGAATGGGGACTACACAGATTTGTCCCCTCTGCTAAATCTGGATCAAGAGACCAGGGATTCTCTTCTCTGGTGGTTATCTCGGGTCCATCTGTCCAGGGGAATGAGTTTCCGCAGGCCAGAGTGGACTATAGTGACGACAGATGCCAGCCTTCTGGGCTGGGGCGCAGTCTGGAACTCAGGCTCAGGGTTCGTGGACTCAGGAGGAAGCCCTCCTTCCGATAAACATTCTGGAACTGAGAGCGATATTCAATGCTCTTCAGGCTTGGCCTCAACTAGCTGCGGTCAGGTTCATCAGATTTCAGTCGGACAATATCACGACTGTAGCCTATATCAACCATCAGGGGGGAACAAGAAGTCCCCTGGCAATGTTGGAGGTTTCAAAGATAATTCTTTGGGCAGAGGTTCACTCTTGCCATCTCTCAGCTATCCATATCCCAGGAGTAGAGAACTGGGAGGCGGATTTTCTAAGTCGGCAGACTTTTCATCCGGGGGAGTGGGAGCTCAATCCGGAGGTATTTGCCCAGCTTATTCAACTATGGGGCAAACCAGAACTGGATCTGATGGCGTCTCGTCAGAACGCCAAGCTTCCTTGTTACGGGTCCAGGTCAAGGGATCCCCAGGCAGCGCTGATAGATGCTCTAGCAGTGCCCTGGTCCTTCAGCCTGGCTTATGTGTTCCCACCATTTCCTCTCCTCCCTCGTCTGATTGCCAAGATCAGGCAGGAGAGAGCTTCGGTGATTTTGATAGCACCTGCGTAGCCACGCAGGACTTGGTATGCAGATCTGGTGGACATGTCATCCTTTCCACCATGGACTCTGCCGCTGAGGCAGGACCTCCTACTCCAAGGTCCATTCAAACATCCAAATCTAATTTCTCTGCGGCTGACTGCTTGGAGATTGAACGCTTGATTTTATCAAAACGTGGTTTCTCTGAGTCGGTCATTGATACCTTAATTCAGGCTCGAAAAGCCTGTCACCAGGAAAATCTATCATAAGATATGGCGTAAATATCTTCATTGGTGTGAATTTAAGGGTTACTCATGGAGTAAAGTCAGGATTCCTAGGATATTATCCTTTCTCCAAGAAAGATTGGAGAAGGGATTGTCAGCTAGTTCCTTAAAGGGACAGATTTCTGCTCTGTCTTTTCTTCTGCACAAGCGTCTGGCAGATGTTCCAGACGTTCAGGCGTTTTGTCAGGCTTTAGTTAGAATCAAGCCTCTGTTTAAACCTGTTGCTCCGCCATGGAGTTTAAATTTAGTTCTTAAAGTTCTTCAAGGGGTTCCGTTTGAACCTCTGCATTCCATAGATATCAAGCTTTTATCTTGGAAAGTTCTGTTTTTGGTAGCTATCTCTTCGTCTCGAAGAGTTTCAGAGTTATCTGCCTTACAGTGTGATTACCCTTATCTGATCTTCCATGCAGATAAGGTAGTTTTGCGTACCAAACCTGGGTTTCTTCCTAAGGTGGTATCTAATAAGAATATCAATCAGGAGATTGTTGTTCCGTCTCTGTGTCCTAATCCTTCTTCAAAGAAGGAACGTCTATTACACAATCTTGACGTGGTTCGTGCTTTAAAGTTTTATTTACAAGCTACTAAGGATTTTCGTCAAACATCTGCATTGTTTGTTGTCTACTCTGGACAGAGGAGAGGCCAAAAGGCTTCGGCATCTTCTCTTTCTTTTTGGCTGAGAAGCATAATCCGTTTAGCTTATGAGACTGCTGGCCAGCAGCCTCCTGAAAGAATTACAGCTCATTCCACTAGTGCAGTAGCTTCCACATGGGCTTTTAAAAATGAGGCCTCTGTTGCACAGATTTGTAAGGCGGCGACTTGGTCTTCACTTCATACTTTTTCTAAATTCTACAAATTTGATACTTTTGCTTCCTCGGAGGCTATTTTTGGGAGAAAAGTCTTGCAGGCAGTGGTGCCTTCCGTTTAAGTTCCTGCCTTGTCCCTCCCTTCATCCATGTCCTAAAGCTTTGGTATTGGTATCCCACAAGTAATGGATGAACCCGTGGACTGGATACACCTTACAAGAGAAAACAAAATTTATGCTTACCTGATAAATTTCTTTCTCTTGTGGTGTATCCAGTCCACGGCCTGCCCTGTCACTTTAAGGCAGGTGTTTTTTTTTATTTTTAAACTACAGTCACCACTGCACCCTATAGTTTCTCCTTTTTTCTTGCTTGTCTTCGGTCGAATGACTGGGAGTGGCAGTTAGGGGAGGAGCTATATAGACAGCTCTGCTGTGGGTGTCCTCTTGCAACTTCCTGTTGGGAAGGAGAATATCCCACAAGCAATGGATGAACCCGTGGACTGGATACACCACAAGAGAAAGAAATTTATCAGGTAAGCATACATTTTGTTTTTCTATACGAATCATGAAAGAAAACTTTTGGGTTCCATGTCCCTTTAAGCAGGTATCTCTGTTTAATGTGGGGTTACCTACACTAGTATGGTTAAATCCATGTGTGGAAAAAAAACACTAAAGACACAATAAGAAAGAAGGTGTAATTCCTTGTGAACAAGTATATGAACGGCGATTTCTGTGATATGGTGGGTGTAACTTAAAGGGACATGATACCCAAATGTTGAAAAACATAAAAATGATGCAACATAGCTGTAAAAAGTTGACTAGAAAATATCACCTGAACATCTCTATGTAAAAAAGAAAAATATTTTACCTCAAAATGTCCTAAGTATTCACACCCTAAAGGACTTTAAGCAGCAAATCAGTATGTCTGTCCCAGGACCCGGCAAGGGAGTGAGCCTCATGCACACTTGTGTTATTTCTCTATACAATTAAAGGAAGTTTACTATGAAATCTTACGAGAGTTAAAGGAACATGAAACCCAAACATTTTCTTCCATGATTCAGATAGAGAATACACTTTTAAACAACTTTCTAATTTACTTCTATGATCTAATTTGTTTCATTCTCTTGGTATCATTTGTTGAAGGAGCAGCAATGCACTACTAGTTTCTAACTGAACACATGGGTGAGCCAATGACAATCGGTATATATATGCAGCCACCAATCAACAGCGAGAACCTAGGTTCTTTGCTGCTCCTAAACTTACCTAGATAAACCTTTCAGCAAAGGATAACAAGACAAGGAAGCAAAATAAATAATAGAAATAAATTGGAAAGTTTTTTAAAGTTGTATTCTCTATTTGAATCATGAAAGAAAATGTTGGGTTTCATGTCCCTTTAAGTGAAATCTCATGAGATCACAGTAAAAGAGTTCATGACCTCAGCACTGCTGTTGGTCTTTTCTTCCTTCCTTTTTTTTTTTACCTGCAGCTGGGCAGTAACTGAAAGACAACTTTTTTACATAGAAATGTTCAGTTGATATTTTCCTGTCAGCTTTTTACAGTTCTGCTGCATCACATTTAAAGGGACAGTCAAGTAAAAAAAAATGTTCATGATTTAAATAGGGCATGTAATTTTAAACAATTTCCCAATTTACTTTTATCACCAATTTTGCTTTGTTCTTTTGGTATTCTTAGTTGAAAGCTAAACCTAGGAGTTTCATATGCTAATTTTTTAGACTTTGAAGACTGCCTCTAATCTGAATGGATTTTGACCACTAGAGGGCATTGGTTCATGTGTTTCATATAGATAACATTGAGCTCATGCACGTGAAGTGACCTAGGAGTGAGCACTGATTGGCTAAAATGCAAGTCTGTCAAAAGAACTAAAATAAGGGGCAGTCAGCAGAAGCTTAAATACAAGGTTATTACAGAGGTAAAACGTGTATTCTTATAACTGTGTTGGTTATGCAAAACTGGGGAATGGGTAATAAAGGGATTATCTTTCTTTTTAAACAACAAAAATTCTGGTGTTGACTATCCCTTTAAGTGATTTAGCATATAAGTATTATGTCCCTTTAAGGGTGAACTACACTATACACTTGGTCAAATGGCCTGAACTGCTAGCCTACTGCTGTGTGGGCTATTTATGTCTAGCAAAACTTAATTTTCCCCAGGCTAGGAGACTGTGAGTGTAATGTAGGCATGGTAGTAGATAGGAAGTTAGACCCCATCCAATTTCTAAGTTTTATGTTGTGTTTTATGTTAAAAGGATATGAAACCCATTTATTTTTTCAAGATTGAGATAGAACATACAATTTACTTCTATTATCAAATTAATTTTGTTCTCTTAGTATCCTTTGGTGAATGAGCAGCAATGCATTACTGAGAGCAAGCTGAATGCATTGGCTGAGTCAATGACAATAGGCATATATGTGCAACCACCAATCTGCAGTTCTGTTCCTGAACCTACCTAGGTATTTTGTTCAACAAAGCATAGTAAGAGAATGAAGCAAATGAGATGATAGATGTTAATTGTAAGGTTGTTTAAAATTGCATGCTCTATCAGAATCATGAAAGGAAAAAAAAGTTTCATATCCCTTTAAAATTCAGTAAGTCAATATGTAATATGCAGCAGTATTAAGTTTCTGAAGTCTACAGCAGGACAGTAAAGAAAACCATCATTTTCAATAGAAAATGTACAGGAAAAGCAGGCAAAGTAAATCATTAGCATACACTATAGTTTATAGTAAAACATTTTATGCAGGGGTTTAATTTTGAGATAAATATCCCTATAAGTGAGGCACATACAGTACATTGCAACAATGGAGGAACTTGGATGGTGCCGTGAAGCTATGTTAGCAGTGTGTCGCATACACAAGATACTTGTTAGTTTTCCAGCTTCTTAATAATAAACATTCTATTAAAATAAAATAAAGCAATCTAATACAAATGTTACCTGCTCCTATTCTACCAGCACTTTATATACAGGTAGAATTTTCATAAATAAAAAGAGAGAAGCGCTCAACCTGGGAACGAACAATAGCATAAGAGCTTGTTCTATGGCTTAGTTACCACCCTAGAAGCAGCCTCTTTTTGCTCAACATGTGCCTTTCACAGAGAAGAACTTTCCTCTAGCATATCAGTCTGATCCTGACTTAAAGGGACAGTCAACCCAAATAGCGGTTTCATTTATACATATATACTTGCCATGGATCATCATTTCTCAATGTAGCCCAGTTTTCAAATATATAGTGTTTGTCAGTAAAATCACTTACTGTTCGCGCCGCAGCCGATTCAAAATGTCCGTTAAGCCCATCCCATTTTTCATCATCAGTGACATCAGCAGGTTCTTCTTACTTGTGTAAATTTTCTATCCTACTCGTAACCGGATTTTTGCGCATGCGCAATGCGCCTCTGGTATTGGATTCTTAGCAGCATTGTGACTTATATGGTTGTCACTGGTGTTGGTGTATACATTTCATGCGTATGTGTGTATATACAAGTGTGAAGTGTAATGTTTGTCCATCAGCTTGTTATGTTCAGTTACAGAGATAGCTAGAACTACTATTGTTTCTATGGATCTCATTTTTTTTTACCAAATCTTACTTTCTTAGCCAAACTGTATTGTAGCATATTGCTCCGTTTTTGGATGGATTTACTGTAGCATATTGCTCCGTTTTTGGATGGATTTACTGTAGCATATTGCTCCGTTTTTGGATGGCTTTACTGTAACATATTGCTCCGTTTTTGGATGGATTTACTGTAGCATATTGCTCCGTTTTTGGATGGATTTACTGTAGCATATTGCTCCGTTTTTGGATGGATTTACTGTAGCATATTGCTCCGTTTTTGGATCGATTTACTTTGCAGGCTGTTTTTATTATGTATCAGGAAAAGTGGCTTCTTGTTATTACTGCTAGTGAATTGGGGTGTTGCACATAGCAGCAAGTAAAGGAAGTGGAAAAGCAGCCTGTGAGAGTAAATGATTTCTGCACATTGTTGAACTCTGAAACGTACATATGCTGTAGAAGAGTTTATATTTTGTTACTGCACTTATTATTTGATTAGAAACAATAGTATAAATGAAAACGCTATTTGGGTTGACTGTCCCTTTAACAGTACAGCCCAGCCCCGAAATACAGGTGAAACTCGAAAAATTAGAATATCGTGCAAAAGTTAATTTATTTCACTAATGCAACTTAAATGGTGAAACTAATATATGAGATAGACTCATTACATGCAAAGCAAGATAGTTCAAGCCGTGATTTGTCATAATTGTGATGATTATGGCTTACAGCTCATGAAAACCCCAAATCCACAATCTCAGAAAATTAGAATATTGTGAAAAGGTGCAATATTCTAGGCTCAACGTGTCCCGCTCTAATCAGCTAATTAAGCCATAACACCTGCAAAGGGTTCCTAAACCTTTAAATGGTCTCTCAGTCTGGTTCAGTAGGAATCACAATCATGGGAAAGGCTGCTGACCTGACAGTTGTGCAGAAAACCATAATTGACACCCTCCATAAGGAGGGAAAGCCTCAAAAGGTAATTGCAAAAGAAGTTGGATGTTCTCAAAGTGCTGTATCAAAGCACATTAATAGAAAGTTATGTGGAAGGGAAAAGTGTGGAAGAAAAAGGTGCCCAAGCAGCAGGGATGATTGCAGCCTGGAGAGGATTGTCAGGAAAAGGCCATTCAAAAGTGTTGGGGACTTTCACAAGGAGTGGACTGAGGCTGGAGTCAGTGCATCAAGAGCCACCACACACAGACGGATCCTGGACATGGGCTTCAAATGTCGTATTCCTCTTGTCAAGCCACTCGTGAACAACAAACAACGTCAGAAGCGTCTTACCTGAGCTAAAGAAAAACAGACCTGGTCTATTGCTCAGTGGTCCAAAGTCCTCTTTTCTGATGAGAGCAAATTTTGCATCTCATTTGGAAACCAAGGATCCAGAGTATGGAGGAAGAATGGAGAGGCACACACTGCAAGATGCTTGAAGTCCAGTGTGAAGTTTCCACAGTCTGCGTTGATTTGGGGAGCCATGTCATCTGCTGGTGTTGGTCCACTGTGCTTTATTAAGTCCAGGGTCAACACAGCCGTCTACCAGGAGATTTTGGAGCACTTAATGCTTCCTTCCGCAGATGAGCTCTATGGGGATGCTGACTTCATTTTCCAGCAGGACTTGGAACCTGCCCACACTGCCAAAAGCATCAAAACCTGGTTCAATGACCGTGGGATTACTGTGCTTGATTGGCCATCAAACTTGCCTGACCTGAACCCCATAAAGAATCTATGGGGCATTGCCAAGAGAAAGATGAGAGACATGAGACCGAACAATGCAGAAGAGCTGAAGGCCACTATTGAAGCATCCTGGTCTTCCATAACACCTCAGCAGTGCCACAGACTGATAGCTTCCATACCAAGCCGCATTGAGGCAGTACTTGCTGCAAAAGGGGCCCAAACCAAGTACTGAGTACATACAGTATGCATGCTTATACTTTTCAGAGGTCCGATATTGTTCTATGTTTTATTGATTGCATGTAATATTCTAATTTTCTGAGATTGTGGATTTGGGGTTTTCATGAGCTGTAAGCCATAATCATCACAATTATGACAAATCACAGATTGAACTATCTTGCTTTGCATGTAATGAGTCTCTCTCATATATTAGTTTCACCTTTTAAGTTGCAATAGTGAAATAAATGAACTTTTGCGTAATAGTCTAATTTTTCGAGTTTCACCTGTACCAGGCAATCCCTCTCTGAACGAGAGAAACTGCAAAACTGTTGCATGATGCCTTAAATGTAAATAATCCACAATGTCTAAAAGTAAATAGTCATCATTAAAGAACAACTGTCACTTACCTATTAGAAACTCCCCTTTAAAAAAATACTGTTTGGTCATTTATTTAGATGTGTCTATATAATATTGTGTCATGTCATTTGCATATCTGCATTTTCTTCTCTGTGAATTGGAAATTTTGGAAATTTCCAAAATTTTAGTTAATGTGAAAACAAGGAGAAATTACATCATAGTTTACACATCTTAATAAAAATGTTGAGTAGGGTTTTAACCATACTGTCTGTATAAATTCTATTGGTATAGTTCTTTCTTACCCTTAGGGGTCGATTTATCAAAGGGTTCTCAAGCCTTTCAACCCCCTACAACTGCAGGTTCTCACAAGAGAACCGGCAGTCTGTATTTAACAAACATCGGTCATTAGACCGCTGCTTTCCTAACCTTTCGCCACCTCTAATGTGGCGAATTTCAATCTCCCCAGTCTCGTCAGACCGGGGAGATTGATCTCTCCTGTCTGCACGTGATTGCCTGTGCGCGGGCAGGGGGCGGGATTGCAGGCTAGCGCAAATTAGCGCTTGTGTGCAATGCTAAATTCTGCCAGCAGAATTCAGCCCGCCAGAGGCAAGCTGCGGCGGAGAGGGGCGCGTATGTCCGCCCCTGTCCACCGCAGATTAATAAATTGACCCCTTAGGGTTTGATATTGCAGCAAATGGATGGAATGGCATTTCTTGCATGCAAAGGTTTATGATTCTATCTGTGTATAGAAACAATGTAAACAGATATGGTAAAGATGTATGGCAAGAGACAGTAAAGTCAAAATTAATCATTCATGATACAGATATAAAAGGCAATTTTAAATAACTTTCCAATTGACTTGTGTTAAAGGGACACTGAACCCAAATGTTTTCTTTCGTGATTCAGATAGAACATGCAATTTTAAGCAACTTTCTAATTTACTCCTATTATTAATGTTTCTTTGATCTCTTGCTATCTTTATTTGAAAAATAAGGTATCTAAGCTTTTTTTTATTGGTTCAGACAACACTTTTTTATTGGTGGATGAATTTATCCACCAATCAACAAGAACAACCCAGGTTGTTCACCAAAAATGGGCCGGCATCTAAACTTACATTCTTGCATTTCAAATAAAGATACCAAGAGAATGACGAACATTTGATAATAGGAGTACATTAGAAAGTTGCTTAAAATGTCTTGCTCTATCTGAATCACAAAAGAAAAAATTTGGGTTCAGTGACCCTTTAAGCAATTTTTTGTGCACTTGATATCCTTTGTTGAAAGAAATACTTAGGTAGGCTCAGGAGCAGCAATGTACTACTGGGAACTACCTGCACATATATACATCTTGCCATTGGCTCACACAATGTGTTCAACTAGCTCCCAGTAGTGCTTTGCTGCTCTTTTAACAAAGGATACCAAGATAATGAAGGAAATTTGATAACAGAAGTAAATTGGACAGCTGTTTAAAATTGTATGAGGTATCTGATTCATTAAATATTTTGGGGGGTTTCATGCCCCTGTGTTACATATACCCCTGGTGGTACTCAGAGCATTGCAATTGCCCTAATACATCTCATGTAAACAGTGAATGTATCACAGATATCATTGTCTCTCTGTTCCACCCTCAAGCACCACTAACCGGCAATATTGGATTTCCTTTGGCCGCTCATAAGGTTGCCACCTCAGCCATGGTTTCCTGGACACTTATGCTTTATACATGCTGCAGGGTGTGCAGAGAGGAACATGAATAGTTCTGTTCAGTGTCACTATTTGTGTGCTTTCCAGGGTTGAAATTCGTGTTCCTACCTGCATACCCTGCAGCATGTATAACTCATAAGTGTCCAGGAAAACATGGCTGAGGTGGCAACCTTAGCCGCTTAGCTTCTCACTTGCTGTTACTGACTCCCCTGTGGTAATGGAGGGATATCCTTGGTAAAACTGGATTTTAAAATAAATTCCTGAAAAGAGAAAACTATATCTGATACCAGTTTGTCACATTCTGGGTTATGCACCATTGTCTCTTATTTTTTTATTTTAATCATTTTAATGTGTTGCAGTCGTGGGTACTTAGGACACAAATGTATATCTGTAGAAGTATTAGCTACAAGAAGGTTGACAAACACTTCTCTGAATGATATAATCATATTAATGGTATTGATTATAAAAGAAAGTGCAAATTATGACCGTGTGAACCATAAATGACTAATATGCATGCCCAGTACAGTATACACAGGTAAACAAGTGCTTTTTTATGATAATATAGTAAATTTCTGTAGGCTGAACTGTCTTAGTTTCTTATTTTGCACAGTGAGCGTATAGCAAGTCTCTGAATATAGTACAAGTGGATATTGCTTTATACAGCAATTCTCTCATGCATTATATATGCAACAGTTTGACATTCCATTCTGGTGGTCAAAAATGATAACGCCCCATGTTAGAGTGTAGCACAATTGTTTCCTCGATCCATTCATTGGGCCGGTTAAGTAGTCGCTGCCACAGGGGTTCTGCTGATTGGTAACATTCAGATTCACTGGTGTCCTCAGCTGTAGGAAAACAAAATAATTAATTACCTATGATACCATGTACTTAAACATATTGATTAAATATAAATAAGCACCATATTGTAGGGAAAAAACAAGAAAACTCTGGAAATATGGGCTGTGTGTCACAAGATGGTTTTCTCATAGTTTATCTTACCTTGATTTCTTTTCTCTATCACTTTCCTTTCCCCTGTTACCTCCCACCTCCATTCAACTCTCAACCTGGCTTTTTAGTTCATTTATTCTGTCTAATTCACATTATAAGCTATTCTCTATAAAACTTTTCTTATTTAATTCCTTTTCTGTATTCCTAACAGCTATGTCATTTATTCACATGTGCTTTACATTTCACTCTTCTCTCCTGCTGCTCTCTGTCAACTCTTTTTCTCTCCTTTCCTTACTCATAAAGGTCCTCCCTATTTTACTTCTCTCATCCCATTTTCCTCTTACTTTTCTAGGTTAACACATAATATAGATATGTTTGACATAGAAATATGGATGGAGAGGGAGACCAATGCTGCCTTCAGTGAAAAGCATACCTAGATAAGCTCAGGAAAGGGTAATTAGTGGCTGCACATATGCCTCATGTTATTGGCTCATCCATGTGCATGGCTGTTTCTTCAACAAAGGATACCAAGAGAATGAAGGAAATTAGATAATAAAAGTAAAATGGAAAGTTGTTTAAAATGGTATTTTCTATCTGAATCATGAAAGCAAAATTGTGGGTTTCAAGTCCTTGGCAATTAGTTATCAAGTGATTTTTATAAGCCTCCTTTCCTTTCTTCATTAAAATAATAGGCATTGTGTATCAACATACCCATCCAATTGAATTCAAGCTATTAGGGTCATATCAAAATCAACTACTCATTTTTTCACCTTTGCAGATAATGCAAAATGTTCAGTCATTTGAAACACGGACTATCTTTATTATGAGGTCTATTGAGAAGCATGGTAATGTGGTTACAACATTTTGGGTCAGATCACACTTCTTTACTTGCATTTTTGTGTTTGATTTGTAAACAGCGCTGGAGCGCAATCCATACAACTTGCATTTTGGGACTGGTATTACAAGTTTATGGTTAAACATAACAAAAAAGACTATCCCTTCACTGTTTTCATGTATGGGATGAGGATAACACAGAAAAAAATAAACACATTTTTGACCAAGTCCTGATTAAAATAGGTGACAATTGGTGCTCCCAGTGAAGTAGTAAGTGATGGTGCTTATAGGTTTGTAACTAATTTCCCCATAAAACTAGTAAAAGTGACTAATTAAAGGGACAGTCTAGTCAAAATTAAACTTTCATGATTCAGATAGAACATGCAATTTAATACAACTTAAAGGTATAGTCTAGTCAAAATTAAACTTTTATGATTTATATAGGGAATGCAATTTTAAACAACTTTCCAATTCACTTTTATCATCAAATTTAGTTCTCTTGGTATTCTTTGTTGAAAGCTAAACCTAGGTAGGCTCATATGCTAATTTCTAAAACCTTGAAGGTCGCCACTTATTTCTTGAAGGTCGCCACTTATTTCAATATATTTGGCAGTTTTTCACAGCTAGAGGGCATAAGTTCATGTGTTCCATACAGATAACATTGTGGCGACGCCCGTAGATTTACAAGTGAGAGGGCATTGATTGGCTAAATCAAAACAACTGAAATAAGGGGGTAGTCTGCAGAGGCTTAGATACAAGGTAATCACAGAGGTAAAACGTATCTTAATATAACCATATTGGTTGTGCAAAACAGGGGAATGGGTAATAAAGGGATTTTCTATCTTTTTAAACAATAACAATTCTGGAGTAGACTGTCCCTTTAACGATTTATTTTTCCAATCAAATTTGCTTCGTTCTCTTGGTATTCTTTGTCGAAAGCTAAACATAGGTAGGATTATATGCTAATTTCTAAGCCTTTAAAGGCTGCCTCTTATCTCAGTGCATTTTGATGTGTTTGCAGCTAAACAATGCTAGTTCATGTGTGCCATATAGACAACATTGTGCTCATGGCTGTGTAGTTACCTAGGACTCAGTACTAATTGACTAAAATGCAAGTCTGTCAAAAGAACTGAAATAAGGAGGCAGTCTGCAGAGGCTTAGATACAAGGTAATCAGAGGTAAAATGTAAATGAATATAAATGTGTTGGTTATGCAAACTGTGGAATGGGTGATAAACTGATTATCTATCTTTTTAAACAATACTAATTCTGGAGTAGACTGTCCCTTTAAGAATGCATTGTAATGGCTTTAGCATAAAATATGAATAATAAAATTAATTTATCCGTCAAAATAAAAAATAAGACAATAATTACACAAGTATGTCATCTCCATGACAGGGCCAAGACCCTTCATGTGCAGACTTTCAACTAGGGTTTAAACAACGGCCATGTTTTTCTGCACACTTATGAGTTACACATGCTGCAGGGTGTGCAGAGGGGAACATACATTGTGCTGCTGGACAGCACACAGATATTACCCTGGCACTATTCATGTTCCTCCCTGCACACCATGCATCATGTGTAACTCACAAGAGTCCAGGAAAACATGACGCAGGGGGCAACCGTAATTCCAACCCTTCGCCTTGTAATGTAAGATCTGTGTTGTGGAAGTCAGTGTTATATGTCTCAATGTTGTATGCTAGGATGTACTCCGTTCAGTATTCTGTACACACCACTTACCTTGTAAGTTTTAATTTAACATAAATGTACTATTTCTATTTGAACCAGCACTCTTTTTCTCAGCCTCTCTGGTATGTACATTAGGTACACAACCCATTTTTAATAAACTTTTTGACCTCCAAATCTCCCTTTGTGTCAGCCTTCTGTAGCATCATTTGGGAGTGTGTGACCTTGACTAGTTTCTAACGGGCAGACCTCTATCTGCAGTCCATTACTGAAGTATGTGACGTCTTGCTAAAAGTAAAACCACGTTTACATAAAAACTGTTCGAAGCTTATGGGGCTGATTTATCATCGGTCTGTCCGACATGATCCGCTCAGCGTATCATGTCCGACAGACATAGATGAATGCCGACAGCATACGCTGTAGGCATTTATCATTGCACAAGCAGTTCTTGTGAACTGCTTGTGCAATGCCGCCCCTGCAGATTCGTGGCCAATCGGCCGCTAGCAGGGGGTGTCAATCAGCCCGATCGTATTGGATTGGGCGGATTGATGTCCGCAGCCTCAGAGCAGGCGGATCAGTTATGGAGCAGCGGTCTTAAGACCGCTGCTTCATAACTGCTGTTTCCGGCGAGCCTGAAGGAGCTTGCTAATTCGTCCCCTAATCCTCTTGTTTCAAGAAAAAACACTTGTAGTAAGGTCTGAGTTAACTTAGTTAAGTAAGTTTTCCCCAAAACACTTCATTTTAGGGCAGTCCCAGGACAGATGAACCCAATTAGTTGACTCAGCTGAACATTTAATGTAAGAGTCTTTTGCCCCTGGGATCAATTTCACTTGTACTGCAGGGCTGGAAAATGTTTCCACACTTGTTTCTAATCCTATTCATATGTCTGTCAGCAACTGGGAGCAAAGAGTTAAAGGGACATTAAACAACTGGGTAAAACACAGTAGCACTGAGGTTTACTACTCCCCATTTTGTTGTTTTCTCTGCTGTACCTGCAGCTCTTTTTAAAGCCATTCTCTTATTTTAGCTCATTACAGAATCCAGCTCTGCATTTTATACTGGGTGCCGCCATCTTGTAGCTCACGTATTGTTACATCCTGTGATAGAAGCAGTGACCTTTCACAGATCTGTGATGTCACTGGCTTTTTTACAGCTGTACCTTTCACTTCAGCTCAGATAATATAGAGCGGAAACGTTATATTTTTACAGTTTTTTTGCACAGTTTACAAGTTACTTAAGAAATATAAGCTTCAAAATGGCGGCACCCAGTGTGAAGATGCAGAGCTTCACTAATTAATACTGCAGGCACAGGAATAAAAACCAATAACATGAGGAGCAGTTCCCATGCTACTGTAGTTGTACTCAGGAGTTTAACCTTAAACTGTTCTTTGTGAATCAGAGGGAAGGAGTTAATAACTCCTCACTTGTGACAAATACATAGTATGGTTTGGGATGAGGCCATTATATTTAAAGGAACATGAAATCCCAAATGTATCTTTCATGATTTAGATAATACAATTTTAAACAATATTCATGTTTACTTCTATTATGTAATTTGCTTCATTCTTTAGGTATCCTTTGCCGAAGAAATATCACTGCACATGGGTGAGCCAATCACACGAGGCATCCAATCAGTAGCTACTGTGCCTATTTAGATATCTTTTCAACAAAGTATATCAAGCGAATGAAGCAAATTAGATAATATAAGTCAATTGGAAAGTTGTTTAAAATGGCATGCTCTTTCTAAATCATGTCCCTTTAAGTATCGGTTCTGATGTCCCTTTTTTGCAAACTAATAATTCCTTTGCAATTTACTTATCATTTATGGGGAATTAAGGTGTTGCACTTAAATAATTATGTTTTAGCACTGGTCATTGTGTTCCCCTCCCCCAACATATACTTTTTTACCCTGTTGTTGAAAAATGTTATGACTGAATAAGTCATCCTGTTTGCATCTATGTTTCTATCATACTAGCGTTGTAATAGCCCATATTACTCATGTATGGTTTTAGTAATAAAGTGTATTCTCATGTTTATTTATCTTTTTAATGATTGCCATGATAAATATCAACACATTTAGTTGAAAGCTTTTCAAAGTATTTCTACATATGTTTAATTTTATAGATTAGTAAATGTTGCCATTGATAGTATCTATTTCTCTGCAGCATATACCTTAATAAAACACTCACTGTGTTTAAGGGATTATACTGTTTATAAGAGAATATTTATTTATCTGTATGGTATATAATAAGTAACATAGTGATAGGTGGAAAAATACCATGTGATAGAACAGACATTTTGTTTTTAAAGGGACAGTCTAGTCAAAATTAAACTTTCATGATTCAGATTGGGCATGCAATTTTAAACAACTTTTAAATTCACTTTTATCATCACATTTACTTTGTTCTCTTTGTATTCTTAGTTGAATGCTAAACCTAGGTAGGTTCATATGCTAATTTCTAAGCCCTTAAAGGCTGTCCTTATCTCAATGCATTTGACAGTTTTTTACAGCTAGATGGCGTTAGTTCATGTGTGCCATATAGATAACATTGTGCTCATGCCCGTGGATTTATTTATGAGAGAGCACTGATTGTTTAAAATGCAAGTCTGTCAAAAGAACTGAAATAAGGGGACAGTCTGCAGAGGCTTAGATACAAGGTAATCACAGAGGTAAAAAGTCTATTAATATAACCATGATGGTTATGCAAAAATGTAGCATAGGTTATAAAGGGATTATCTGGTTTTTTTTAAACAATAAAACGCTGGAGTAGACTGTCCCTTTAATCTTAATTTTCAGCAAAATTATTTGTGACCAATGAAGTAGGTAGCTTGTTGTTGTGTTCATATATTTTTGAATACCATGGAAAACAGCAAATAATAGGTTCTTACCAGTGATTAGTCTGGCCCCACCCAAAAAGCGGTCATTTAGTCCCAGGGAAGCTTGGTCCCAGACTGTAAGGTCAAGATGGCATTTTTTGAGTTCATTTGAACCTTGGATATTAAAAACAAATGTGTGTTGCCACGTTGGGCAAATTTGTTTTCTAAGCACTGGTGTCTTCTGCTTCATTTCCCGTTTGTTTGGTAGTACAAGACAACTGAAAAACAAAATATAAAAATAACTTTAGCCTGAGTTTAAAGGGTCATAATACCCATATGCTAAATCACTTGAAAGTAATGCAAAATAACTGTAGAAAGCTGACAAAAAATATCACCTGAACACCTTTATGTAAAAAAAGAAAATATTTTACCTCAACATTTCTTCAGCTTTGAAGAGTAAGTGCACTGGTAAAAGTTATACTATAGCTGCTGTTCAACTGCTTTAAAAATCCCAAAAACAATAGCCAATCAGCATCAGCAGTGCTCAGGTCATGCATTGCTTTGCTGTGATCTCATGAGTTTTCACTGAAATCTTGTAAGATTTCACAGTAAACTTCCTTAAACTAAATAGGAAAATAACAACTGCCTGCATATGCCAAATGCATGCTCCAATGCAAGTCCTGGGACAAGTATCCTGATTGGCTGCCTAAAGTTTCTTTACAATAGTGTGTGAATACTTAAAGGGCCACTAAACCCAAAATCTTTCTTTCATGATTCAGATAGAGAATAGAAAATTAAACAACATTACAATTTACTTCCATTATTTATTTTGCTTCATTTTTTAAATATCCTTAGTTGAAGAAAAAGCAATGCACATGGTGAGCCAATCACACAAGGCTTCTATGTGCAGCAACCAATCAGCAGCTAGTGAGCATATCTAGATATGCTTTTCATCAAAGAATATCAAGAGAATAAAACAAATTAGATAATAGAAGTAAATTAGAAAGATGTTTAAAATTGCATTCTCTTTCTAAATCATAAAAGAAAAAAATGAGGGTGGCATGTCCCTTTAAGAAATTTTGAGATAAAATATCTTCCTTTTTTACATAGAGATATTCAGGTGATACTTTCTAGTCAGATTTTGA
Organism: Bombina bombina; assembly: GCF_027579735.1. Classification (NCBI taxonomy): domain Eukaryota; kingdom Metazoa; phylum Chordata; class Amphibia; order Anura; family Bombinatoridae; genus Bombina; species Bombina bombina. The sequence continues at coordinate 626,162,706 of NC_069502.1, forward strand.
CAGCTATGCTGCATCCCTTTCAAGTGCTTCAAAATTTGAGTATCATTCTCCTTTTAAGTCAAATGACAGTTACAGGAATAATCACAAAATTCCACATTAAACCTTCTGCATATTTTGAATTTTAATATATTTATATTGCAATACCAAGGTCATGGGCATCTGTGAGTTGGAGCAAGAAAGAGCAAAACACTAGGTTTAATTAATAAATGGTGAAGGGTTCTTAAATTGTGCCTCTAACTCGACCTAATATTGTATCCATATATCAATGTATCAGAAAAATTGTTGGGAAAATTCCCTATTGTGATATGGCATAAAATATTACGTGCATTGGTGCTATATAATCTAGGAGTACAAATGAAGATATATGCTGAACTCATATATATTTAGGTATGTGTGCATACACATATATACTGTAGGAAGCTGAATTAATTAACAGCTATTAACCAGTATTTGTTTTTTAATTTATAACTTTTTTTGATTCTGATATTGTTCTACTTTCACTAAGATAATCATGTTTAGACATTTTAGTTTAGCTATTCATGGTCCCTAACAAGCTGAATGGTTTTATTTATTATATCACTGGTATTTATATCCACAAATATATGTTATTTATATATGGTCCCAGCAAGTCTCCTATTCCATAAACATTAGTGGGTTTCAGCCTTGGTTGATGGACAAACAGAGATATTGACTTGATTTAAATAACATATTGAGAAACATGAATTCACCTTTTATAGCTTAGCACTAACCATCAACCTCTGAGGGGAAAATATGCTGACGGCTTAAGCATTAATAAAAACATTTCATTTAGCTGAAATGAGTGTTAGCAAGTCATTTATGTGAAGTTACCTTATCACTGAGGGTGCAGTAAACAGTGTTCCATATAATACACACTCAATCATACAATGGAGCCCACATGGGACAACATGGGGGGCACACACTGTAGTATGGCTATACAGGCAACATGACAGAGAGCAGACTACTTACTGGCATCCGTGATGATCACGGCCTTTCTAGATGAGATGGGACTTGTTCTAGAGAAAAGTCGAATCTATCTGAATATGGCTTATACCCTTTTGAGGGATGCTAAAACATACAACATTTTAAAAAAAAATAGATTTAGATAATCTTTTATGCAAAGCAAATGAATCAGGTATACTAAATGATAAAGAATATAATTATTTATCTATTAAGTTTCCAAAAATTCCCCTTTTTTACTGTCTGCCTAAAATACATAATTCCCTCATCTCCCCTCCAGGTCGCCCGATTATTTCAGGTATAGGCTCTATATCAGCCAACCTGTCCCAATACATAGATCAATATCTGCAAAAATATGTAGTCACCCTCCCCTCATTTCTAAAAGACTCAACAGAGGTTCTGAACATTTTGAGCAAGATAGAGTGGGAGGATGACTACATTTTAGCAACATGCGATGTATCAGCGCTATACACATGCATCGAATGCCATAGAGGTCTGGAAGCTGTAAAATTCTAACTATACAAGGATGACTCCATACACAGAGAACAAAAAGATTTTATTCTTGACAGTATAGAATATATTCTAACTCATAATTTCTTTGCCTTTAATGATGATTTTTTTCTTCAATTATGCGGTACAGCAATGGGAACCAGGTTTGCTCCCAGTTATGCAATTTATTATTAATAGTTATTTATGGGTCTTTGGGAACATATCTTTTTAGATTCCGTTGATCTGGGAGCAAACCTGGTTCTCTATAAAAGATATATTGATGATATTTTGATTATTTGGAAAGGAATTTAGACTGGTTTATATCTAGAATGAATAACAATGAAAACAATTTGAGTTTTACATATACCTGTAGCCCCACTAATATCCAGTTTTTAGATTTGGATATCAGGATAGAAAATAACAAGATTCTAACAAAAACATATTTTAAACCAGTAGACATAAATAACTACATTCATTCATCCAGTTGCCATCTAGACAACATTCCAAGAAGTCAATTCACTAGAATTCGAAAAAATTGTAATAACGATGAGGACTATATAATACAATCCAACATCTTAACCCCTTCGTGACCAGAACACTTTTCCATTTGTTGACCGTCTGGGACCAAGGATATTTTTACATTTCTGCAGTGTTTGTGTTTAGCTGTAATTTTCATCTTAATCATTTATTGTACCCACACATATTATATACCATTTTTCTGGCCATTAAATGGACTTTCTAAAGATACCATTAGTTTCTTTATATCTTATAATTTACTATAAAAAATTATAAAATATGAGGAAAAAATGGAAAAAAACCCACACTTTTTCTAACTTTGACCCCCAAAATCTGTTACACATCTACAACCACCAAAAAACACCATGCTAAATAGTTTCTAAATTTTGTCCTGAGTTTAGAAATACCCAATGTTTACATGTTCTTTGCAAGTTATAGGGCAATAAATACAAGTAGCACTTTGCTATTTCCAAACCACTTTTTTTTTTCAAAATTAGCACTTGTTAAATTGGAACATTGATATCTTTCAGGAATCCCTGAATATCCCTTCACATGTATATATTTTTTTTTTTTTTTAGACGACATCCCAAAGTATTGATCTAGGTCCATTTTGGTATATTTCATGCCACCATTTCAACGCCAAATGCGATCAAATAAAAAAAATCGTTCACTTTTTCCCAAATTTTTTCACAAACTTTCGGTTTCTCACTGAAATTATTTACAAACAGCTTGTGCAATTATGGCACAAATAGTTGTAAATGATTCTCTGGGATACCCTTTGTTCAGAAATAGCAGACATATATGGCTTTGGCATTACTTTTTGGTAATTAGAAGGCCGCTAAATGCCACTGCGCACCACACGTGTATTATGCCCAGCAGTGAAGGGGTTAATTAGGGAGCATGTAGGGAGCTTGTAGGGTTAATTTTAGCTTTAGTTTAGTGTAGTAGACAGCCCAAAGTATTGATCTAGGCATATTTTGGTATATTTCATGCCACCATTTTACAGCCAAATGCGATCAAATAAAAAACAATGTTACATTTTTCACAATTTTAGGTTTCTCACTGAGATTATTTACAAACAGCTTGTGCAATTATGGCACAAATGGTTGTAAATGATTCTCTGGGATCCCCTTTGTTAAAAAATAGCAGACATATATGGCTTTGGTGTTACTTTTTGGTAATTAGAAGGCCGCTAAATGCCGCTGCGCACCACACGTGTATTATGCCCAACAGTGAAGGAGTTAATTAGGGAGCTTCTAGGGTTAATTTTAGTGCAATGTAGTAGACAACCCAAAGTATTGATCTAGACCCATTTTGGTATATTTCATGCCACCATTTCACCGCCAAATGCAATCAAATAAAAAAAATTTTCACTTTTTCACAAACTTTTTCACAAATTTTAGGTTTCTCACTGAAAGTATTTACAAACAGCTTGTGCAATTATGGCACAAATTGTTTTAAATGCTTCTCTGGGATCCCCTTTGTTCAGAAATAGCAGGCATATATGGCTTTGGCGTTGCTTTTTGGTAATTAGAAGGCCGCTAAATGCTGCTGCGCACCACGCGTGAATTATGCCCAGCAGTGAAGGGGTTAATTAGGTTGCTTGTAGGGAGCTTGCAGGGTTAATTTTATCTCTAGTGTAGAGATCAGCCTCCCACCTGACACATAACACCCCCTGATCCCTCCTAAACATCTCTCTTCCCTCCCCCACCCCACAATTGTCCCCGCCATCTTAAGTACTGGCAGAAAGTCTGCCAATACTAAAATAAAAGGTATCTTTTTAATTTTGTTTATGTTTTTAGCATATTTACATATGCTGATGTGTAGAATCCCCCCTTAGCCCAAACCTCCTTGATCCCCCCCCCAAACAGCTCTCTAACCGTCCCCCTCTACCTTATTGTCCGCCATCTTGGGTACTGGCAGCTGTCTGCCAGTACCCAGTTTACAAAAAAAATGTTTGCTTTTTTTATTTTATTTATTTCTGTAGTGTAGCTTTCCCCCCCCAAAGACCAACCCCCCTCCTAGATCCCTTAGATTCATTTTATAAAACTTCCCTCCCCCCTCTCTCCCACTTTTCTCAAAAAAAAATTCTGTAATGTAGCGGTTCCCACCCACTCCCCCCCCTGTGCACGCGCCCGTCCCATGCCCCCCGTGCGCGCGCTCGCGTCCGTGCCCACCCCTGGCTACTCCGGCCACGATCCCACCCCCCTCTTTCATCAGCCATGCATCGATTGCTACCCACCCACCTCCCACGTCAGCTCTCACCCACCAACGATTGCGGCCATCGATGACTGATGCAGAGAGGGCCACAGAGTGGCTCTCTCTGCATCGGTGGGGTAAAAAGGGTATTGCAGAGATGCCTGAATATCGAGGCATCACTGCAATACCCTGGAAGCAGCTGGAAGCAATCAGGATCACTTCCAGAGCTTCAAACCCCAGAGGACGTGCCAGGAACGTCCTTGGTCATTAAGGATTTTTTTTGTAGGACGTTCCTGGCACATCCTTGGTCGTTAAGGGGTTAACTAAGAAATTTGAAGAGAGGGGATATAATAAGGAACAGATTGAAACTGATAGAAAAATCTGCATGAATAAATCTAGAGACCAATTGCTGTCTAAACAAAAAAAGGGCTCTTTTTTTTTTTTTTTTTTTTTACCTTTTATTACTCAATATAACTGCAACAAAGGGTTTATTGAAAAAATTATGAGAAAATATTGACCTGTTCTCAAAAATGATGTAGTGTTGGGCCCTATTCTACCCGAATATCCAAAAATAGTTTATAGGAAGTCAAAAAATCTAAAAAATATGCTGGTACCTACTAATCTGAAAAAGAAACAAAATATAAAAAACCAAAAAGACCTATGGGGAAAAGATCTGAGAGGTTTCTTTCGATGTCTCTCATGCAAATCCTGCAAACATGCAACGAAGAAAAAATCCTTTATATCCTCAGCTATGGGTAAAGAGTATCATATAAAAGGAACATATAGGTGCACTAATAGATGTATTGTATACCTCTTACAATGTAGTTGTGGGGCACAATATGTAGGAGAGTTGGAGAGGTCAGCCCATGACTGCATCCGAGAACATATTCTATCCATCGAAAATATGAATGAGGACAGGAATAAAGTTCTCCCAGTACCGAGACATTTAAAAAAAATAATAATAATGGAAATTTAAAGCATTTCAAATATACTATTATTGATAGACTCCAAGAAAAATTGGAGAGCAGGGGAATCAAGTAATGCCCTTTTAAGAGCTGAAGCCAAATTGATTTTTGAATTGAACATCCTAGCCCCAATAGGTATGAATTTGGATTTTGACTTGGGTAGTTTTTTAAATGAATAACCACATACTGGCACTATGTGCATTACACATGCAGCCCCCCCTTTTGGGGTCCTCTGATGGATGTCTCGGGTATCCGAAGAGGGTTCTGTATGGTGGTGCATGGGTGCTGTGTGTCAGTATTAATATCATATGTAATATATATGTAGTAATGGTCTATAATCTCCTCCTTCTGATTCTCCCTATGGCTGTGTAGTGTTCTCCTAGTATTAAAATAGATTAAGTATGAGTATAAAATTTTCAATAATTCCCCCCTATTTTGGTCTCTTATGGCAATTTGAATATTTTAGTTACATCGAGTTATAGATTGCGTTATTCCATAATTTTATTAGTGTACTATGCTAGATTAGCTATTTCTCTAGAGATATGCCCTTTTAATATTTCAAGAGGCATTTGTTGTATGTGTGTGTATTTCTGTTTTTTTCTGATTTAGGGTTGTTTCCTACACTATGTTGTTTATTTATATATATTTTTTTAGCTATTGTTTATTTTCATTTCTTACTTTTACTTGACTGCTGTAAGTTTTGAAGCATGATATACTAAATATTCTTTTTAAATATAAATAGTTTAAATCCAAATAATTAATGTGATGTTTATGATTTTTAAAATATTTTTATATCCCCCAATTTGCATAATTTTGAAAAAAAATATTTTTTCAGCGATACTATTTTTTGTCTATATATCAGCTTAGTGTACATCTCTATTAATAGGGGAATCTTTAGTATCGCATGTGATATACCTCTGATTAAAACTCCTTTTGCTATATAAGGAGCTCTTGTGTTAGCAATCCATTAGAAGCTTGAGAAAGGACTTACACGAAACGCGTTGCTTCTTTTTGGTCCAGTGAGGCCACCGTAGTCTGTATCATCTCCAATACCCGGCTTTTCGTTACAGAGCTGACGGACAATTTGTTTCCTTTTAATCCAGTGAGGCCACCGCAGTCTGTATTAGCAGACCACCCCCAGACCACCTGGCTTTTTTTGTGACGGAGCCGACAGGCAATCTATGGTCCGCATCGAGACCCGGTGTAGTGACCCCTTTGAACAACAGAGCCGTTTACAGAGACCTTAAACTGTAAGTTCGGATAGACATCCGTAAATATATTGATTACAAGCATACTTTTGAGAAAGTTTTTCTCCACACTTACAGAGTCTCTACTCCACCTGTGGAACCGAGGTGTTAATTCCTCATTGGAAGAAAAAGACTCAATCTAATCCACATGCAATATTGGATATCTTTTTACACTATTTATACATGAAAAGGAATCTTCTTTAAAGAGAGTTTTTAAACTGCTTGTCTTTGAAGTCGTTTATTTATAGCGTATCTAATCACCAAGTCGTTTATTTATAACGTATCTAATCAGCTGTTTTGTGCACATGTGTGCTCTTTTGTGCCAAAAAACTGTGTATACTAACTCACTGATATACTAACCAATATCAATTTTCATATATTGAATGTTTTTCAATTAAATGCTTTTAAGGGAATTTTCTTGTTATAAAATAAATTTTTATATATATATTTTCTGGTGCAATAAATAAATTCCACTTGCAATTATCCACGTAGCCTCAATCAAGAGATCCGCCCATCTTGATTTAGCTTTAGTTAAAACGTTTTTTTAACCTTTAGCGCAGAAAGATTCAACTTTTTTCTATACATTTTGTTAATATTATCTTGGGGATTTTATTAATCTTTCTGTTTTCTTTTTGTGGCTCATCTCTTACTTTTCAGCGCTTATCTCAGTTTTTCTTACTTAAAAATGTTCTTCCCTTTAATGTCTTCCCAATGATAGTTGATCTTGCCTGTTATAATTACCACCTATGCTAGAAATATTAATACAATTGCATTCTCTAAAGCAAAACTAGGCAAACAAGAATCTGTAGCAGCCCAGTATGGGTGGCAGAGACAGGAACTACAATGTAAATTTTCAATTGTTCGGTCTAAGAACCTGATGATCTAAAGTTCTCCACTAATGATCTAATAAGTCTTGTCCGTAAAGTGAGGTCCCTCAAAGAATTTTCAAAACCTACATTTTACCTTGAGAGATTTTACTATGCAATGTTCTGTATGTGAAAGATAGCCTCCTTTATTAAAATATAAGTTCTAAATAAATCCCAAAGATTTAGTGTGATTTATCTCCATTAAATCTAGTTACAGGCCCAAACATTAAGGGGAAACCAATTTTACAGTAAAGTGTCCCTTTAAATGAAGAGAGAAGTCAGAATAATGGAGACAGTGGGACCAGGAATAACCTGAAGGTGTAGATTTATCAAGCAGCAGATGCTGCAATCTACCCCAGTAGTTTCAGGCTCCCCTGAAACTTAAGTTAAGAAGCAGTGGTCTTAAGACCGCTGCTCCTTAACTCGTCCGCCACCTCTGAGGCGGTGGACAGCAATCATCTCAATCGGATACTTGACACCCCCTGCTAGCGTCCAATTGGCCAGAATTTGTGCAGGGGGTGACATTGCACAAGCATTTCACGATCATGTCCGCCCACACGATGATAAATCGGCACCAAAGGGTGTATTCACAATGAGAAGGATCTCAAAAGTATGACACAAACCTACATGAAACATTATTGTTAATATGATTTTAAGTTATACACCTTCTCTTATCTGTCAGCAATCAAGTTGTAAATTATTCAGTAACCTGGTGATACATTATGTTTTCTTACAGTTTGCTATGATTATTAGCTTACCTGATGTTGCCAGCTATGCTGGGAATTAAAAACCCCAAACATTTCTGACCCACCCTTAAACAGCTAAGCTACTGCTAGTAAAAGGAATTTAGTGAATGTGTTCATTGGATCTAACCTGGTAGTTATAAAATCATCGTTGTGATTTTTTATTCATATATTGTGAATTATTTCCAATTTATGAATAAAGAATTTGTACTTTTAATCTGAGCATAATGTGGTTTGGGGTTGTCCTGCTGGAAAATGCACGGAAGTCCCTAGAAAGACGACATCTGGATGGCAGCATATGTTGTATACATATCTTTCTGCATTAATGGTGCCCTCACAGATGTGCAAGTTACCCATGCCATGGGCACTGACACATCCCCATACCATGACAGACGCTGGCTTTTGGACCTGACGCGGATAACAACTTTGATGGTCCTTTTCTTCTTTGGGCCGGAGAACACGAAGGCTGTTTTTTTCAAAAACTATTTGAAATGTTGACATGTCAGAGCACAAAACACAATTCCACTGTGCTACTGTCCATCTCAGATGAGACAGAGCCCAAAGAAGTCGGTGGTGCTTCTGGACAGTGTTGATGTATGGCTACTGCTTTGAATAGTAAATCCTTAACTTGCATCTGTGGATGCAGCGGTCATGGTGTTGACTGACAAAGGTTTACAAAAGTATTCCCGAGCATATGTCAGGATATCCATTACAGACTCATAACGGTTTTTGAGATAGTGACATCTCAGGGATTGGAGATCACACGCACATTCAGAAGTGGGTGGTTTTCGGCCTTTCTCTTTACACACCGAGATTTGACCGGATTCCTTGCATCTTTTATTTATATTGTGCACTGTAGAAAGTGAAATGCCCAAGATGCTACTGATTTGTCTTCGGGGAATGTTGTTCTCAAAGTGTTCGATTATTCGCTGACGCATCTGTTGGCAGACTGGCGAACCTCAACCCATCCTTGCTCTTGAAGGACTAGACCTTTTTTGGAGGCCCCTTATATACTATGATTACACGATTGCTTCACCTGTTTCACATCACCTTCTTATTTCAAATTGTCACATCGCTATTAGTCCTAAATTGCCCCTGCCCAAACCTTTTTTGGAACGTGTTGCAGTACCAAATTTGAAACGAGTTTATATTTCCATAGTAAAAAGACATAAAATAGATTGGTCAAAGAGAATGTATCAAACAATTAAGACCTCACATTAATATGGCCATATTAAGTTATATAGAAAAAGCCAGGGAGTCTCATTCTGTGCAGTCATGATTAGTACTGCAGTGTTGGAATTCTGTATTGGTATATTAGAATAGAATGATTCAGCCCAGTAAGGCTAAACTTTATAGTGTTAGGACCAGTCTATTTTGGGACACCTTGTACGTGGTGACTGGCTGAGCAGAATATGGCCATATTGTATGACTAAAATCCCAACTTTATTTAAAAATGTATAAAATATTAAGCAGGCAATTTTTTGCAGCATTTAAAAATATGTGAAAAAATATGTGGTCTTATGTGTTTGGATGTGCGCCAATACCTGTTTCTGTTCTAGGCACAAATAATTGTTGTAAGTCAAGCTTTGTACATAGGGAGTGGATTAGATAGAGATTAATTTTAAATGTAAGAGGTATTGGTGTAAATTACACATTATACACTTTATTCATAGCAGTAGATGATATTATTGGCTACATTACAAGTGGAGCGTAAATTATAGCGCAGTGTGTATTATCCTTAGAACGATCCTGTGTAAAGTATAATGCACGATTCGGCATTACAAATGGATGGCAAAAAAAAGTTTTTTTTTCTCACCTGACACTTTAAATTGATATAGTAAACCTATTTTACCCTCCATTTGTAATACCAAATTGTGCATTATTCTTTGTGCAGGATTGTTCTAAGGATAATGCACACTGCACTATCATTGCGCTCCACTTGTGTGGGTGTGCTATTATCGCTTATATTAAGTGGAGAGTTAATAAAGCTGGAAAATGTTGCAATTTTGGAGACTTGAAGTAAAGTTTTATTGCTTGAAAATATGCATAACAAAAGAAATATAAAATATGTTCAAATTAAGTATTTCACTCATAATTATAAATACTAAATGTAAAATCAAGGTTTATCATTGTAAAAAAAAATGTTCTAAAGGGATATTGTCTACGATCAGGTGCTGGATTGAGAAAGGCTCAAAGGTGTATAGGTATGTTTGTGTATTTGTATGTGTGTCAATGTAGATACGTTTAAATGTGTGTGTGTATATATATATATATATATATATATATATCTACTGTGTGTGTCTACATATATGTGTATATTTATATATATAAAAAAATGATGATACCAAAGCAAGGGAATTCAGCACTCTTTAAATCTTTAACATGGGCATTTTTATTATTCACATCTTTTTCAAGTCAGCCACTTGATATAAAGAAACACCTGTGTGAAAGTTACATACAATTCATCAAAATAGTAAGTTACTGAATCAACCATAAACAACCTACGTGTATAGTGTAGGTATCAGAATGCAAACATAATAGCAATAATACAATTGCATAAACATTTAGAGCAACCACAAACTGAGTCCTCAGTATAAATATTGAATAGCCAGTTCTTTCCATTTGAATATTATTTTTACTTGTTGGCATAGTATTTCCTCTAAGGTATTCAAACCAGATAGAGAGAGTTGCACCTCGTTATGCTAGAATCATTTAGGGAACTGTATGAAAAAGTCACTGTGGTTATATTGCCTGCTGATTGCAGCTTTCAGCGCACACAAGATATATATATATTTATGCATGTGTGCAGTATTTTAAAGTTATATTTTAATACAAAAGCTTAGTTTAAAAGTAAGTGAACAGGGTTGCAGATCACCCTAACAAAGATTTGGAGGATCCTAAAAGGATTCACCACGAGGCTAGCAAAGGAACACATTTGCAGGAGATCTGCAGCAGCCGACTCAAGATGATCGTTGGAATTGGAAATATGATTCTAATACAGCTTCCTTCCCATCTCAGATGTTAGCAAGAAGAGAAAAGATCAATTTTACTAAGCCATATACAAGTTTTCATCAGTTTCCAGTATGGAGCTTATCAAGCTGATAACAGACGAAATGGTCAACCTCCTAGATGCGTATCAAGCCGCCTTTACATCGGTACTACAAGCTGCAGTCTCCACACCTGCAATCTACATCGACAATGAAAGCCAGCAATCACTACCTATTAGGGTTGCACCGATACCATTTTTTATGACCGAGTACAAGTACCGATACTTGTTTTCAAATACTCGCCGATACCAATTACTGATACTTTTTTTTTTTTAATGTCATGTGACAGTTTACCAAGCACAATACAGACTAATTATTTAAGATTCCTTCTTTAGAATTATAAAGGGCTTTCATTCAAAAGACATTATGAAATAATAAAAGTTTTATTTGTCACAAAGTTCACTGAACATGTTTATAAATAAAAAATATTACAATAAAATATTAAATTTAAAGGGGTGATGCAATTGGGTTGTAGGGCTGTTACATAACGTCAATCTGACATTTGTATGGAGGTTCGATTCTAAGCTGAACAGTCTTTCACTTTCCTCACTACTGCATGGTGCAGAAAGATATTTTTGGGCCATTTTAGCTAGAACTGGAAATCTGTTTATTAACTTCCCAGTACTTCAGGGGTTTGTCTGAACGAGGTACAGTGATCTCTCCTACAATAATACAAATAACAGCAATTTGTATTGGCAGAACAGTAGTAAACAATTTTTAGTTTAGTCTCCACTCCAGTTTAAAATGAAATGGGAACATGCAGTTTGAAAAAACACAAGATAGCATATGGGTAGGAAGTGGAGGTATCGGTTTAAGTATCGGTGCATTTGCACGAGTACAAGTACTCATGCAAATACTTGGTATCGGTACCGATACTAGCATCGGTATCGGTGCAACCCTACTACCTATCTATGATCGTGAGGGGGGCCACAGTGCTTTGGAACCCGAACGGCAGCGATCGTCTTTCTTACACGCAGATAGACAGCATGGATTCTTATCCTACGCATAGAACTGATATCTACAAAGGCTCCATACACGCAAATAAGGATATGGCTGATGGTGGTGAAAAAATAAATTGCAGTGAGCTTACCGTTCTGGAAGAACTGAAACCGCTTAAAGGGACACTCAAGTCAAAATTAAACTTCATGATTCAGATAGAGCATGCAATTTTAAACAACTTTCTAATTTACTTCCATTAACAAAATGTGCACAGTCTTTTTATATTTACACTTTTTGAGTCACCAACTCCTACTGAGCATGTGCAAGAGTTCACAGCATATACGTATATGCATTTGTGATTGGCTGATGGCTGTCACATGATACAGGGGGAGTGGAAATAGACATAACTTTGCAATTTATTTAACAAAAATCTACTTCTCATTTGAAGTTCAGACTAAGGGGGGTAGTTATCAACGCGTCAACTTTCCTGCCTTCGCCGGCCCAATACGCCCGCCTAAGCTCGCCTCACATCGCCGCCGCGGACCTGAAATTTTTTTACCTAAGTTATCAAGTAAAGCTGTCAAAAAGCCGCGGGGCAATGAGCAGCGGACTGTGAGAGTTATCACTCATCCGATCTCGCTGCTCTTCGGCTGTTTGACAGCTTTCTTGCTAGCCTGTCACTAAGCACTCACACTAAACTACACTGTTCTACCCCCTATACCGGCGCCCCCGGAGCCCCCCCGCAACTAAATAAAGTTACTAACCCCTAAACCGCCGCTCCTAGACCCCGCCGCAAGTCTTATAAATGTATTAACCCCTAAACCGCCGCTCCTGGACACCGCTGCCACCTACATTATACCTAGTAACCCCTATCCTGCCCCCCCTATACCGTCGCCCTCTATAATAAAGTTATTAACCCCTATCCTGCTGATCCCGCACCTCGCCGCAAATAAATAAATAGTTTAACCCCTAAACCGCCGCTCCCTGAACCCGCCGCAACCTATATTAAATTTATTAACCCCTATCCTGCCCCCCCTACACCGTCGCCACCTATAATAAATTTATTAACCCCTATCCTGCCCCCCACTACACCGCCACCACTGTAATAAAAAACACTACACTATACTTTAATAAATTATTCCTATTTAAAACTAAATACTTACCTGTAAAATAAACCCTAAGATAGCTACAACATAATTAATAATTACATTGTAGCTATCTTACGGCTAGATTTAGAGTTTTGTCGGTAAGGACCCGCGTAGCTAACGCTGGCTTTTTTCTGGCCACACCTTTAAAATAACTCTGGTATTGAGAGTCCATATAATGTCAGTGTTAGGCTCCAAAAAAGGAGCGTAGAGCATATTTAACGCAACTGCAACTCTCGATACCAGAGTTGCTTACGGACGCGGCCAGCCTCAAAAACGTGCTCGTGCACGATTCCCCCATAGGAAACAATGGGGCTGTTTGAGCTGAAAAAAAACCTAACACCTGCAAAAAAGCCACGTTCAGCTCCTAACGCAGCCCCATTATTTGCTATGCGGAAACACTTCCTACGTCTGCACCTAACACTCTAACATGTACCCCGAGTCTAAACACCCCTAACCTTACACTTATTAACCCCTATTCTGCCGCCCCCGCTATCGCTGACCCCTGTATATTATTTTGAACCCCTAATCTGCCGCTCCGTAAACCGCCGCTACTTACACCGCAGACCCCTATATTATATTTATTAACCCCTAATCTGCCCCCCACAACGTCGCCTCCACCTGCCTACACTTATTAACCCCTAATCTGCCGACCGGACCTGAGCGCTACTATAATAAAGTTATTAACCCCTAATCCGCCTCACTAACCCTATAATAAATAGTATTAACCCCTAATCTGCCCTCCCTAACATCGCCGACACCTAACTTCAATTATTAACCCCTAATCTGTCGACTGGAGCTCACCGCTATTCTAATAAATGTATTAAACCCTAAAGCTAAGTCTAACCCTAACACTAACACCCCCCTAACTTAAATATAATTTTAATCTAACAAAATTAATTAACTCTTATTAAATAAATTTTTCCTATTTAAAGCTAAATACTTACCTGTAAAATAAATCCTAATATAGCTACAATATAAATTATATTTATATTATAGCTATTTTAGGATTTATATTTATTTTAACCAGGTACAATAGCTATTAAATAGTTAAGAACTATTTAATAGCTAAAATAGTTAAAATAATTACAAATTTACCTGTAAAATAAATCCTAATCTAAGTTACAATTAAACCTAACACTACACTATCAAAAAATTAATTAAATAAAATACCTATAATTATTTACAATTAAACCTAACACTACACTATCAATAAATAAATTAAATACAATTCCTACAAATAAATACAATGAAATAAACTAACTAAAGTACAAAAAATAAAAAAGAACTAAGTTACAAAAAATAAAAAAATATTTACAAACATAAGAAAAATATTACAACAATTTTAAACTAATTACACCTACTCTAAGCCCCCTAATAAAATAACAAAGCCCCCCAAAATAAAAAAATGCCCTACCCTATTCTAAATTACTAAAATTCAAAGCTCTTTTACCTTACCAGCCCTGAACAGGGCCCTTTGCGGGGCATGCCCCAAGAAGTTCAGCTCTTTTGCCTGAAAAAAAAAACATACAATACCCCCCCCCCAACATTACAACCCACCACCCACATACCCCTAATCTAACCCAAACCCCCCTTAAATAAACCTAACACTAAGCCCCTGAAGATCTCCCTACCTTGAGTCGTCTTCACCCGAGCCAAATTCTTCATCCAAGCGGAGCAAGAAGAGGTCCTCCATCCGGTAGAAGTCTTCATCCAAGCGGGGCAGAAAAGGTCTTCCATCCGATTGAAGTCTTCATCCAAGAGGCATCTTCTATCGTCATCCATCTGGAGCGGAGCGGCAGCTTCCTGAAGACCTCTGACGCGGAACATCCATCCTGGCCAACGACTGAACTACGAATGACGGTTCCTTTAAATGACGTCATCCAAGATGGCGTCCCTCGAATTCCGATTGGCTGATAGGATTCTATCAGCCAATCGGAATTAAGGTAGGAAAATTATGATTGGCTGATGGAATCAGCCAATCAGAATCAAGTTCAATCCGATTGGCTGATCCAATCAGCCAATCAGATTGAGCTTGCATTCTATTGGCTGATCGGAACAGCCAATAGAATGCAAGCTCAATCTGATTGGCTGATTCCATCAGCCAATCAGAATATTCCTACCTTAATTACGATTGGCTGATAGAATCCTATCAGCCAATCGGAATTCGAGGGACGCCATCTTGGATGATGTCATTTAAAGGAACCGTCATTCGGCTAGTAGGCGTCGGGAGAAGAGGATGTTCCACGTCGGATGGAAGATGATGGCTCCCGAAGAAAGAAGATTGAAGATGCTGTTGATAGAAGACTTCATCCGGATCATGGACCTCTTCAGCTCCCGCTTGGATGAAGACTTCAGCCGGATCATGGACCTCTTCAGCTCCCGCTTGGATGATGACTTCAGCCGGATCATGGACCTCTTCAGCCCCCCGCTTGGGCTTGGAACAGGACATCGGAGGAGCTCTTCTGGATCGATCGGTGAACCTGGTATGGTGAAGATAAGGTAGGAAGATCTTCAGGGGCGATGTGGGGGGACCTCGGTTTAGGGGTACATAGGTAGTTTATGGGTGTTAGTGTACTTTAGAGTACAGTAGTTAAGAGCTTTATGAACCAGCGTTAGCCCAGAAAGCTCTTAACTACTGACTTTTTTCTGCGGCTGGAGTTTTGTCGTTAGATTTCTAACGCTCACTTCAGACACGACTCTAAATACCGGAGTTAGAAAAATCCCATTGAAAAGATAGGATACGCAATTGACGTAAGGGGATCTGCGGTATGGAAAAGTTGCGGCTGAAAAGTGAGCGTTAGACCCTTTTTTGACTGACTCCAAATACCGGAGCTAGCCTAAAACCAGCGTTAGGAGCCTCTAACGCTGGTTTTCATGGCTACCGCCAAACTCCAAATCTAGGCCTTAGGATTTATATTTATTTTACAGGTAACTTTGTATTTATTTTAGCTAGTTAGAATAGTTATTAAATAGTTATTAACTATTTAATAACTACCTAGCTAAAAGAAATTCAAAATTACCTGTAAAATAAATCCTAATCTAAGTTACAATTAAACCTAACACTACACTATCATTAAATTAATTAAATAAATTAACTACAAATAACTACAATTAAATACAATTACATAAACTAACTAAAGTACAAAAAATAAAAAAAGCTAAGTTACAAAAAATTAAAAAAATAAGTTACAAACATTTAAAAAATATTACAACAATTTTAAGCTACTTACACCTAATCTAAGCCTCCTAATAAAATAACAAACCCCCCCAAAATAAAAAAATGCCCTACCCTATTCTACATTAAAAAAGTTCAAAGCTCTTTTACCTTACCAGCCCTTAAAAGGGCCTTTTGTGGGGGTATGCCCCAAAGAATTCAGCTCTTTTGCCTGTAAAAGAAAAATACAACCCCCCCAACATTAAAACCCACCACCCACATACCCCTAATCTAACCCAAACCCCCCTTAAAATAACCTAACACTAATCCCCTGAAGATCATCCTACCTTTAGTCGTCTTCACTCAGCCGAGCCACCGATGGAAATGAAGAGGACATCCGGACCGGCAGAAGTGATCATCCAAGGGGCGCTGAAGAAATCTTCCATCCGATGAAGTGATCCTCCAAGCGGCGCTGAAGAAATCTTCCATCCGGGCGATGTCATCTTCCAAGAGGCGCTGAAGAAGTCTTCTATCCGGGCAAGGTCATCTTCGAAGCCGGGTCTTGAATCTTCATCCCGCCGACGCGGAACATCCTTCTTTCCCGACGGACTACCGACGAATGAAGGCTCCTTTAAGGGACGTCATCCAAGATGGCGTCCCTTCAATTCCGATTGGCTGATAGGATTCTATCAGCCAATCGGAATTAAGGTAGGAAAAATCTGATTGGCTGATTGAATCAGCCAATCAGATTCAAGTTCAATCCGATTGGCTGATCCAGTCAGCCAATCAGATTGAGCTCGCATTCTATTGGCTGTTCCGATCCGGTCCGGATGTCCTCTTCAGTTCCATAGGTGGCTCGGCTGAGTGAAGACGACTAAAGGTAGGATGATCTTCAGGGACGACTAAAGGTAGGATGATCTTCAGGGGATTAGTGTTAGGTTATTTTAAGGGGGGTTTGGGTTAGATTAGGGGTATGTGGGTGGTGGGTTTTAATGTTGGGGGGGGTTGTATTTTTCTTTTACAGGCAAAAGAGCTGAATTATTTGGGGCATGCCCCCACAAAAGGCCCTTTTAAGGGCTGGTAAGGTAAAAGAGCTTTCAACTTTTTTAATGTAGAATAGGGTAGGGCATTTTTTTATTTTGGGGGGTTTGTTATTTTATTAGGGGGCTTAGATTAGGTGTAAGTAGCTTAAAATTGTTGTAATATTTTTTTAAATGTTTGTAACTTATTTTTTTAATTTTTTGTAACTTAGCTTTTTTTATTTTTTGTACTTTAGTTAGTTTATGTAATTGTATTTAATTGTAGTTATTTGTAGTTAATTTATTTAATTTATTTAATGATAGTGTAGTGTTAGGTTTAATTGTAACTTAGGTTAGGATTTATTTTACAGGTAATTTTGTATTTCTTTTAGCTAGGTAGTTATTAAATAGTTAATAACTATTTAATAACTATTCTAACTAGCTAAAATAAATACAAAGTTACCTGTAAAATAAATATAAATCCTAAGATAGCTACAATGTAATTATTAATTATATTGTAGCTATCTTAGGGTTTATTTTACAGGTAAGTATTTAGTTTTAAATAGGAATAATTTATTAAAGTATAGTGTAGTGTTAGGTGTAATTGTAACTTAGGTTAGTTTTTAGTTTACAGGTACATTTCTCTTTATTTTAGCTAGGTAAGCTATTAAATAGTTAATAACTATTTAATAGCTATTGTACCTAGTTAAAATAAATTGAAAGGTACCTGTAAAATAAAAAGATAGCTACAATATAATTATTATTTATATTGTAGCTATATTAGGGTTTATTTTACAGGTAAGTATTTAGTTTTAAATAGGATTAATTTAGTTCATAATAGAAATATGATTTAGATTTATTTAATTAATATTTAAGTTAGGGGGGTGTTAGGGTTAGTGTTAGACTTAGGTTTAGGGGTTAATAAATTTATTACAGTGGCGGCGGTGTAGTGGGGGGCAGGATAGGGGTTAATAAATGTATTATAGGTGGCGACGATGTAGGGGGGGCAGATTAGGGGTTAATAAATTTAATATAGGTTGCGGCAGGGTCAGGGAGCGGCGGTTTAGGGGTTAAACTATTTATTTATTTGCGGCGAGGTGCGGGATCGGCAGGATAGGGGTTAATAACTTTATTATAGGGGGGGCAGGATAAGGGGTTACTAGGTATCATGTAGGTGGCAGTGGGCTCCGTGAGCGGCGGTTTAGGGGTTAATATGTATAGAGTAGCTTGCGGTGGGCTCCGTGAGCGGCGGTTTAGGGGTTAATCATTTTATTTAGTTGCGGCGGTGTAGGGGGGGACAGATTAGAGGTGTTTAGACTCGGGGTACATGTTAGGGTGTTAGGTGTAGACAGCTCCCATAGAAATCAATGGGATGTCTGGCAGCAGCGAACTTGTACTTTCGCTATGGTCAGACTCCCATTGATTCCTATGGGATCCGCCGCCTCCAGGGTGGCAGTTTGAAAACCAGGTACGCTGGGCCGTAAAAGTGCCGAGCGTACCTGCTAGTTTTTTGATAACTAGCAAAAGTAGTCAGATTGTGCCGCACTTGTGTGCGGAACATCTGGAGTGACGTAAGAATCGATCTGTGTCGGACTGAGTCCGGCGGATCGAAGTTTACGTCACAAAATTCTACTTTTGCCGGTCTCTAGCCTTTGATAACTAAGGCGAATCAGCCTCGCCAGCGTATTTGAGGTTGACGGCTTGATAACTAGGCCCCTAAGTGCTATTGCATTGTCTTCTTATCATGCATTGGTTGATTATGCAAATCTACTGTATTGACTGGTCCTAAAGGCTCCACTTATGAAGGAAGGCTCATTATGTACCCTCACTATTTTAACACCCATCTTTATGCAACTTCAGCCTGGCGACCTATAACACAAAAGCCCAGATTGCCCTATAACCTTGCAAACCCTTGCTATGCAGGGTGATATATACAGGAGGCGTGTGAGGCTTGAGAACATGGATGGAAAAAATCTGTGCACAGTCCAGAGACTCTACTTAGCTCCGCGATCTGGTGTGGGGTGATACCATGCTGGGATACCATGCTACTGCACTATAACTCACCTAGGCTATAACTCTGCAGTGGTGTTAT
This sequence comes from Bombina bombina, assembly GCF_027579735.1. Lineage (NCBI taxonomy): Eukaryota > Metazoa > Chordata > Amphibia > Anura > Bombinatoridae > Bombina > Bombina bombina. The sequence goes on from NC_069502.1 coordinate 626,182,108, forward strand.
ATTTTAAATAGGAATCCTGCTATGGTAAGACTGGACTAACCTATACATTTCCTTGCTACAGACAATAATCTCTATGATAGTCATATAGACTTGATGCTTTGGTCTGTAATTTTCTCAGGCTGCCTAACCCTGTTGTAGTTGCTCTGTTAAGTAATTTACTGGATACCGTATACTGATTCTTATACTATATTACTACTAGGAGAGGTTTAACTAGCCCCAGAATGTTCCTGCCCCTGAACCTACTATCTATACTACTCTCGCGAGCTTTGGACCGATCACCATAGTTTGTTTTAAGTAGTGAATACCATGAGCTCACAGCAGAGACAAGGTATGGGATAACGGTACGATGTAGGGCACATAATATACAGCAGATAGCATTTAAGAAGATATGGGCTATATGATATTATAAGTTGTCAGGGTATACTCATGTTTAAATTTCTGCAAGATTATATTATTTTTGCAATTACCTGCTAGAGACAGCAGCCATTTGTTTGTTTGTTGCACAATCTCATCCTGTTATGCCATAGGTGACAATTGTGGTTTTGTTGCAACTGTTTGTTTTAACATTCTATCGGCTAGATTACGAGTTTTGTCGGTAAAGACTTGCGTTACTAATGGGCCCTTTTTTTCCAGTGCTCACTTTAAACAACGCTGGTATTACAAGTTTTCTGAATGGCTGCGTTAGCCTCAGAAAAGTGAGCGTTGAGCAAATTTAGCTCCACATCTCACTGTAATACCAGCGCTGCTTACGGTAGCGTTAAGATGGCTAAAACGTGCTCATGCACGATATCCCCATAGGAAACAATGGGGCTGAGACGGCTTAAAAAAAACCTAACACCTGCAAAAAAGCAGCGTCCAGCTTCTAACGCAGCCCCATTGTTTCCTATGGGAAAATAAGAAATATGTCTACACCTAACACCCTAACATGAACCCCGAATCTAAACACCCCTAATCTTACACTTATTAATCCCTAATCTGCCGCCCCAACATCGCCGACACCTGCATTATATTATTAACCCCTAATCTGCCGCTCCGGACACCGCTGCCACCTATGTTATACCTATGAACCCCTAATCTGCCGCCCCAACGTCGCCGCCACTATAACTAAATGTATTAACCCCTAAACCTAATTCTAACCCTAACCCTAGCACCCCCCTAACTTAAATATAATTTAAATACATCTAAATAAAATTACTATAATTAAATAAATTAATCATATTTAAAACTAAATACTTACCAATAAAATAAACCCTAATATAGCTACAATATAACTAATATTTACATTATAGCTATTTTAGGATTTATCTTTATTTTGCAGGCAACTTTGTATTTATTTTAAGTAGGTACAATAGTTATTAAATAGTTATTAACTATTTAATAACTACCTAGCTAAAATAAGTACAAAATTACATGTAAAATAAATCCTAACCTAAGTTACAATTATACCTAACACTACACTATCATTAAACTAATTACCTAAACTACCTACAATTAATTACAATTAAATTAAATAAACTAAAAAAAAAACACTAAATTACATAAAATAAAAAAAGAATTACAAGAATTTTAAACTAATTACACCTAATCTAATCCCCCTAATAAAATAAAAAAGCCCCCCAAAATAATAAAATTCCCTACCCTATACTAAATTACAAATAGCCATTAAAAGGGCCTTTTTTGGGGCATTGCCACCCACACACCCCTACTCTAAAACCCACCCAATCCCCCCTTAAAAAAAACCTAAAAATAACCCCCTGAAGATCACCCTACCTTAAGCCGTCTTCACCCAGCCGGGCACAAGTGGTCCTCCATACGGCAGAAGTCTTCATCCGATCTGGGCAGAAGAGGTCCTCCAGACGGCAGAAGGCTTCATCCAGGCTGCATCTTCTATCTTCATCCTTTCCGGCGCGGAGCGGGTCCATCTTCCATCCAGCCGACGCGGAGCATCCTCTTCAATCGAAGTCCTAACGGACGTCATCCAAGATGGCGTCCCTCGAATTCTGATTGGCTGATAGAATCCTATCGGAATTAAGGTAGGAAAAATCCAATTGGCTGATGCTATCAGCCAAACGGATTGAAGTTCAATCCGACTGGCTGATCGAATCAGCCAATAGGATTGACCTCGCATTCTATTGGCTGATTGGATCAGCCAATCGGATTGAACTTCAATCCGATTGGCTGATAGCATCAGCCAATCAGATTTTTCCTATCTTAATTCCGATTGGCTGATAGAATCCTATCAGCCAATCGGAATTCGAGGGACGCCATCTTGGATGACGTCATTTAAAGGAACCTTCATTCTTCGTAAGGACTTCGATTGAAGAGGATGCTCCACGTCGGCTGGATGGAAGATGGACCCGCTCCGCGCCGGAAGGATGAAGATAGAAGATGCAGCCTGGATGAAGCCTTCTGCCGTCTGGAAGACCTCTTCTGCCCCGATCGGATGAAGACTTCTGCCGTATGGAGGACCACTTGTGCCCGGCTGGGTGAAGACGGCTCAAGGTAGGGTGATCTTCAGGGGGTTAGTGTTAGGTTTTTTTAAGGGGGATTGGGTGGGTTTTAGAGTAGGGGTGTGTGGGTGGTGGATTGTAATGTTGGGGGGGGATTGTAATTTTTTTTACAGGTAAAAGAGCTGATTACTTTGGGGCAATGCCCCGCAAAAGGCCCTTTTAAGGGCTATTTGTAATTTAGTATAGGGTAGGGAATTTTATTATTTGGAGGGGGGGGTTATTTTATTAGGGGGATTAGATTAGGTGTAATTAGTTTAAAATTCTTGTAATTCTTTTTTTATTTTCTGTAATGTAGTGTTTTTTTTTCCGCAATTTAGTTTATTTAATTTAATTGTAATTAATTGTAGGTAGTTTAGGTAATTAGTTTAATGATAGTGTAGTGTTAGGTGTAATTGTAACTTAGGTTAGGATTTATTTTACAGGTAATTTTGTACTTATTTTAGCTAGGTAGTTATTAAATAGTTAATAACTATTTAATAACTATTCTACCTAGTTAAAATACATACAAAGTTGCCTGTAAAATAAATATAAATCCTAAGCTAGCTACAATGTAATTATTAGTTATATTGTAGCTAGCTTATGGTTTATTTTATCGGTAAGTATTTAGTTTTAAATAGGAATAATTTATTTAATTGTAGTAAATTTATTTTGTTTAATTTAAATTATATTTAAGTTAGGGGGGTTAGGGTTAGACTTAGGTTTAGGGGTTAATAACTTTATTATAGTAGCGGTGACATTGGGGTCTGAAGATTAGGGGTTAATAATTTTAGGTAGGTGTCGGGGACGTTGGGGGGAGCAGATAAGGGGTTAATAAAATGTAACTAGTGTTTGCGAGGTGGGAGTGTGGCGATTTAGGGGTTAATACATTTATTAAAGTGGCGGTGATGTCCGGTCAGCAGATTAGGGGTTAAATAATTTTATTATAGGGTTTGCGATGTGGGGGGCCTCGGTTTAGGGGTTCATAGGTAGTTTATGGGTGTTAGTGTACTTTTTAGCACTTTAGTTAAGAGTTTTATGTTCCGGCGTTAGCCCATAAAACTCTTAACTACTGACTTTTAAATGTGGTAGAAGTCTTGACAGGAGAGGCTGTACCGCTCACTTCTTCCAAGACTTGTAATACCGGTGTTAGGAAAATCCCATTAAAAAGATAGGATACGCAATTGACGTAAGGGGATTTGCGGTAGCCAAAAGTCGCGGAAGAGAAGTGAGCGGTACACCTGTACCTGCCAAACTTGTAGTACCAGCGGGCATTACAAAGCAGCGTTGGACCTCTCAACGCTGCTATTTAAGGCTAACGCAGAACTCATAATCTAGGCGTATGTTTGCCTTTTGAGTAATATATATTTAATTCATAATAAGGGGCATTTTGCTATAATATACGTAATAGTGTTTCTGTCCTCAGCTCCTCCATTGGAAAAACATTGACCCAAAATCTGATGATGCTTGCTGTTTACTCATGTTATATTATTATATTTGTTAATATATGCATAGGCCAAAAATGCCTATTAAATATGACCAAATGTCTTGAATCTAACCATCTCTAGCACTATATACAGATGCTTAGTATTCATATGATGGGAAGCTCATCTACATTGCTCTTTTTATATAACTATACCTTCTAGACCCAACATTATATAACTGGTACATAAATAGCCCCTTATAAACAAGTTTGAGGTTTTCTACTTTTCTTATTAGGTTGTCATATCTGCTATGTGGTTTAAGAGGACGTCAGACAACTCCTAATAGACTATACAACAACACCTGGTATTACTACATAAGTGGAAACTTGACTCAAGATGTTTAAGTATAGTTTTTACAGTAAGGGACCTCCCCAGCTAAACAGTCATAATCCCCTAAATCATTTTGAAGAGCTATTTCTAATATCCTACATACTACAGCTCATTTATCTAGTACAGCTATGTTGCCAGCGGCCGAGGCAGCATTCTGTGATTATTATATTTATTAATACTCCTACTTATGGCGTTAGTTTAACCTTTCTTATCTTCCAGATTGTGGCTGGACCCTTGCTCATATCTGTAGCCCTTAAAATTACCCGCATTAATCATACTAATATGATATTGATTCTAGCATTTACAATGTCCAACTGATTCATCATATGCGTAAATATTTAAAGTTCAGGGGTATTCCTGTTATGATCCAAACATCGCTCATGCCGGCTGACCTTTTACCATTTCCCCACCATAACCTCAAAAGTACTCTGGTAATTGTAAATTGTATCCAGAGACTTAAAACACAGTTTCTCTTGGAAACACTGCACACAATTTCCCTAAATTACATAAATATTATATATTTTAGTTGATACATGTTTATTTTACCTTAAGTTTGATAACGTTAGATCTTCTTTATATTGAGATTTTATTCCTTATGATGCATCAACGATATTGAATTTCAGCAATTATTTTTTGTTCTCGTGACCTTGTGTCTCATATATTGATGTAAACATTGGTAAGATTTATTCAAAGTCCTCCGCTGAGCTACTCAAGATTATATGGGTCCATGAGAGTCCCATTGAAATTATGGAGGTACATATATTTTAAAAAAAATTAGGTTCTACTCTAACTGTTCAGTAATTCCATGGTTGATTGTTGTTTTGTTTTCTAGATATAACATTGTAACATCATAATAATTATTGATGTACTCGATGTATATGTTACTGAACATTTGCTTTATGCTGTATTTTTTTACCTGAAAAACCTCAATAAAAAAAAAAAATTCAATATAAAAAAAAAAGTAAGTGAACAAGTCCACTATTTGATCCTTTGATAAGTGCCCCATTGAATTAGGGCTCAAGCGATAGTTTTCAGTGCACCCCCAAAGAATACTATTACACGAAGGATCCTGCGCACCTACACTTTCTGACCTGCAGATGATAATGCCTTTTGCTAGTGCACTAATATATTACTTTAAACTTGTGTCAAGCACCATAGCTCTAATATTTTTGCGTTCTACTTGTAATCTGGGCCTATATGTAAAAATGATAGCCTCATTTTGTAAGATTTTTGAATTTCACTTGATAAAACAAATGATGAAAATGTTAAAAAAAAAAAACTATATTCAAAGATCATTAGGGACAAAGTTCTTACTAACAATTATAAAATAAAACCTCCACAGAACTCAGGATAAAATGCTCTCCGCATTCAGTGAGGTCTTGCGGACCTGATCCGCACTGTCGGATCAGGTCCGCAAGACCTTTGATAAATAGGGGCCAAAGGCTTTACACTTATTTTGTCAATATTTAAATAGCTGATCAAACTTTAAAAAGTACATCTATATATTATTCTCAGTCTAATCTTTTCTTTGAATGCATCATTCTATCTAGCATTTATTTGGTGTTTAATGTCCCTTTAAATAGTTCTCTTTTTCTCTAGCTTGATTGTGAATTTTAATATGATGGAAAATCAGGGTAAACTTATCTTTTTGAATCTAGAATGATTCTCTATGCCAAATTTAAAGAAATGATGAGATAAATACATTTCAAGCTGACCTATATATTTTGCAGGAAACACATTTTTTTTTTTTTAATCATATTTTTATTGGATGAAAGAAATTATGACAATACATTGTGATACATTTCAGAACAAAGTGAGTACATGTTGGCATGTCAAATTGTGCTGTACAAGAGCTTAACATCCTATATTGTGTTTTTGAAGGTTATCAAACAACTTATACAACTTACTAAGAAATATAAAACCAAAAGTCGGTCACCACATCTATGCAAACACTGAAGATTCTCATGTCCATCTCGATATAAGAATATAATGATTTATACAATGTCTGTAAGATTTCTAACCGGGATCTCTTCTCCCATTTGCTATAAATTTGCACTAATTTATATATAGTAGTTAATGTGCGTGCATTCGTGTTTCCCAATAGAACTTTACATTGTTAAACATTTCCATATCTTTTCTTATAAAGTAGCCATACTCTTCTAATTGGATTGTATGATTCATTGACGCCTCCCAGGCCTCATATGTGGGGATTTCTTGTGATTTCCATTTAGTAGCTATTAGGGATTTAGCAGAATTTAGAGCTAATTGTATTGCAGGAAACACATTTTAAACAAGAGGATGTTAAAGGGACAAACACCTTGTAATTACAATACATTTCAGAGTGTAGAATAATAGAATAACATATCAAGGAGGTCTTATTTTTTGTTTTTTTAAAAACATCCTTTTTACTACAAATATTGTTAAACAATCAAACTCCATTGATCATTTTCCTTATTTGGAAAAGCTAATCTAGGCTTTAGGCTGCTGACAACAAGGCTTGAGAGTTAGAAATTGCTATGTTTTCAGAGCTAAATTACTTGACAATGGGAAAAAAAAATAATGAAAATATATTATTGTATCATTATACATAGCTAAACATTTTATATAAAAATATCAAGATGTTTACTGTCCCTTTAAGAAGTTTAAAGTAGTTTGGCTTGGTGAAGCAATACATTAATGTTGTTCTAAGAGTGCCAGGGTAGTAACTATTCTAATTAGAAAAAAATAAATGTAAATTTTAGAAAAATTACATAACAAAAAAGATGATAATAGGAAATAAATTATATTTGAAATAATACTTAAAGTGATGGTAAATGCTCCCCTTTTTAAAATCAGGTCCGGACTGTTAGTGATATTTTATATTGAGTTTTATTCAATTGTAATGAAAATGTGCTAAAACTTACTTTTTAATGTAGATATGAAATTCCTCACGCTCCGCAGGCCACTTCAAAAGACAATTTTTCTGTGAGCTAAAGGTTTGAATTGTTCTCCAATCAGAGCTCTAGCAACAACAAAAGTGCCATATGGGGAGAGCACTGATTGGACAACAATTCAAACCATTATCTAACAGAAAAAAAAAAAAAAAAAAAAAGTAAATTATAGCAAACTTTACATCTGATGAATAAAACGTCATATAAAATATCACTAACAGTCTGTTCTGATTTAAAAAAGGGGGAGGGTAACCATCACTTTAAAAGACAGATTTTGAGCTTTGCAACATGTATAGACCTAATTTAAACTATTTAAAAATTTAGCAAATTCACTAACGGCTAGATTTAGAGTTTTGTCGGTAAGGACCCGCGTAGCTAACGCCGGCTTTTTTCTGGCCGCACCATAAAAATAACTTTGGTATTGAGAGTCCACATAAAGGCTGCGTTAGGCTCCAAAAAAGGAGCGTAGAGCATATTTAACGCAGCTTCAACTCTCGATACCAGAGTTGCTTACGGACGCGGCCAGCCTCAAAAACGTGCTCGTGCACGATTCCCCCATAGGAAACAATGGGGCTGTTTGAGCTGAAAAAAAACCTAACACCTGCAAAAAAGCCGCGTTCAGCTCCTAACGCAGCCCCATTGTTTGCTATGGGGAAACACTTCCTACGTCTGCACCTAACACCCTAACATGTACCCGGAGTCTAAACACCCCTAGCCTTACACTTATTAACCCCTAATCTGCCGCCCCCGCTATCGCTGACCCCTGCATATTATTTTTAACCCCTAATCTGCCGCTCCGTAAACCGCCGCTACTTACATTATCCTTATGTACCCCTAATCTGCTGCCCCTAACACCGCCGACCCCTATATTATATTTATTAACCCCTAATCTGCCCCCCACAACGTCGCCTCCACCTGCCTACACTTATTAACCCCTAATCTGCCGAGCGGACCGCACCGCTATCATAATAAAGTTATTAACCCCTAATCCGCCTCACTAACCCTAAAATAAATAGTATTAACCCCTAATCTGCCCTCCCTAACATCGCCGACACCTAACTTCAATTATTAACCCCTAATCTGCCGACCGGAGCTCACCGCTATTCTAATAAATGTATTAACCCCTAAAGCTAAGTCTAACCCTAACACTAACACCCCCCTAACTTAAATATAATTTAAATATAACGAAATTAATTAACTCTTCTTGGATGACGTCCCTTAAAGGAACCGTCATTCTTCAGTTGGACGTCGCCGGATGAAGATGGGTCCGCGGTGGAGGTCTTCAGGATGGAGCCGGTCCTCATCGGATGAAGATAGAAGATGCCGCTTGGAAGATGATGGTTGCCGGTCCGGATCTACTCTTCTTCCCGGATAGGATGAAGACTTTGGAGCCTCTTCTGGACCTCTTCAGCCACCGGATGATGGATCGCCAGCCCCCGCTTGGGTTGGATGAAGATTTTGGAGCCAGGACCGATCGGTGATACCCGGTGAGGTGAAGACAAGGTAGGATGATCTTCAGGGGCTTAGTGTTAGGTTTATTTAAGGGGGGTTTGGGTTAGATTAGGGGTATGTGGGTGGTGGGTTGTAATGTTGGGGGGGGTATTGTATGTTTTTTTTTTACAGGCAAAAGAGCTGAACTTCTTGGGGCATGCCCCGCAAAGGGCCCTGTTCAGGGCTGGTAAGGTAAAAGAGCTTTGAACTTTAGTAATTTAGAATAGGGTAGGGCATTTTTTATTTTGGGGGTCTTTGTTATTTTATTAGGGGGCTTAGAGTAGGTGTAATTAGTTTAAAATTGTTGTAATATTTTTCTTATGTTTGTAAATATTTTTTTATTTTTTGTAACTTAGTTCTTTTTTATTTTTTGTACTTTAGTTAGTTTATTTCATTGTAGTTATTTGTAGGTATTGTATTTAATTAATGTATTGATAGTGTAGTGTTAGGTTTAATTGTAGGTAATTGTAGGTATTTTATTTAATTAATTTAATGATAGTATAGTGTTAGGTTTAATTGTAACTTAGGTTAGGATTTATTTTACAGGTAATTTTGTAATTATTTTAACTATTTTAGCTATTAAATAGTTCTTAACTATTTAATAGCTATTGTACCTGGTTAAAATAAATACAAAGTTACCTGTAAAATAAATATTAATCCTAAAATAGCTATAATATAATTATAATTTATATTGTAGCTATATTAGGATTTATTTTACAGGTAAGTATTTAGCTTTAAATAGGAATAATTTATTTAATAAGAGTTAATTAATTTCGTTAGATTTAAATTATATTTAAGTTAGGGGGGTGTTAGTGTTAGGGTTAGACTTAGCTTTAGGGGTTAATACATTTATTAGAATAGCGGTGAGCTCCGGTCGGCAGATTAGGGGTTAATAATTGAAGTTAGGTGTCGGCGATGTTAGGGAGGGCAGATTAGGGGTTAATACTATTTATTATAGGGTTAGTGAGGCGGATTAGGGGTTAATAACTTTATTATAGTAGCGGTGCGGTCCGCTCGGCAGATTAGGGGTTAATAAGTGTAGGCAGGTGGAGGCGACGTTGAGGGGGGCAGATTAGGGGTTAATAAATATAATATAGGGGTCGGCGGTGTTAGGGGCAGCAGATTAGGGGTACATAAGGATAACTTAAGTAGCGGCGCTTTGCGGTCGGCAGATTAGGGGTTAATTATTGTAGGTAGCTGGCTGCGACGTTGTGGGGGGCAGGTTAGGGGTTAATAAATATAGGGGTCGGCGGTGTTAGGGGCAGCAGATTAGGGGTACATAAGGATAACGTAGGTGGCGGTCGGCAGATTAGGGGTTAAAAAAATTTAATCGAGTGGCAGCGATGTGGGGGGGGCCTCGGTTTAGGGGTACATAGGTAGTTTATGGGTGTTAGTGTACTTTAGAGTACAGTAGTTAAGAGCTTTATGAACCGGCGTTAGCCCAGAAAGCTCTTAACTACTGACTTTTTTCTGCGGCTGGAGTTTTGTCGTTAGAATTCTAACGCTCACTTCAGACACGACTCTAAATACTGGAGTTAGAAAAATCCCATTGAAAAGATAGGATACGCAATTGACGTAAGGGGATCTGCGGTATGGAAAAGTCGCGGCTGAAAAGTGAGCGTTAGACCCTTTTTTGAGTGACTCCAAATACCGGAGGTAGCCTAAAACCAGCGTTAGGAGCCTCTAACGCTGGTTTTCATGGCTACCGCCAAACTCCAAATCTAGGCCTAAGACTGCAGTATTTGGAGGTTAAATCAATTTAGTAAAGTAAAGATCACATAAAACTTGTTTAACAATAGATTATGTTCATATAAACATAAAAGTAAAGTAGCTGAAACCAAAAAGATGACACTTTTACAGCAACAAGCAGTATAAACAGAAAGGACAATATAAAGTATGTTTTATAAACAAGGTAAAAAAAAAAAAAACAGGGGAATAATAATATCCCAGTAGTAGAGGTTAATGGGGAAAATGAGGTTAAATACTATGGAGATAATGGCAAGTACTTTTCAGACAATATGCACATGCACTACAAGAGAATAAGTGTGAGTTCTGTAGAAATAGCGGGTTACCAAACTATCAGAACATCAAAGGAACAAATTCAAAAGAGAAATAGAACAGATGTAGTTGGTAACATTATTAAAAATGAGGAAAAAATAAAGAACAAAAACTAGATACTAAATACTGAATATTACAAGATATTACATAATTTTTGCATTAACTAGATCATGTAATTACTGTTGGGAAGAAAAGTCCAACCTACCCTAGAAACCTAATAACCTGCCTCATATTAAAAACAGACAGAAAGCCTAGACCTATTGCACTGTCAAATGTTGACTATATGATTTTGACCTAGAATCTGCTAGTTTAATTGCAAAATATTTTTGATTAATAACTACATAAAGATCAGACTGGCTCCTAAATGACAGTTTATAAGAAAGAACATAATATTTTTTTTTATTTCATGATGTAAATGTTGGGAAATGAAAATTTGAATGAATTCAAATCCATAGTAAGAACTCAGCAATTTTAACAATCGGTGCAGAAAAAGTTTTTGATAATGTAACAGGACTTCTTTATACAGTTTTAGAGAATATTTTGTTTGGTAACAAATTCATGAATACACTTAAAGCCTTAAATAAAATTTCTAACACCAAGATATTGGTCAACAACTGTGAATCAGGTTTGATAAAATTATGTAAAGAGACAAGACAAGGATATCCTCTGTCACCATTGCTGTCTAATCTAGTAATAGAACCACAGGCAATATGGTGGAGATAAAATGATGAAGGTGTAAAGACACTAGGGGGTAAATTTAACAAGCATCAGATGCTGCTTTTTCCGCACTAGCCTTCCAGCTCGCCGGGAAACAGGAGTTAAGAAGCAGCGGTCTTAAGAAGGTGGCGGACTTCAATCATCCAGATCAGATACAATCAGGATGATTGACACCCCCTGCTAGCGGCCAATTGGCCGCAAATGTGCAGGGGCGGCATTGCACAAGCATTTCTTGTGAAATGCTTGTGCAATGTTAATTGCAGACAGCGTATGCTGTCGGCATTTAGCGATGCAGGGCAGACATGATTCGCTATAGCGAATCATGTACGCCCGGGGTTTGATAAATCTACCCCAATGAATTCAACACACAAAGGGTGATGATAAAATTCAAAACTATACTTTTTACATATTTGACAGCATTCCAAGTTAATTTGAAATAATTATATTCTATAAAGCATGTGTAACATACTCTGAAACAGACACAGATGCCAGGGACAGGCATTTACATATGTATATGTATGTAATAGACATATACTGTATGTGATATCTTGTATTGCTAGGGAGATCTTCAGAAAATTCAAGAACATGGAAATCACAACCTCAACATTAAGAAATGGTGTTTAGTAATTGTTCTCTTACAGGGATGGTCTACACCTTAATCAACTAGCCTCCTGCACCCCTTTCTATATCATGCAGCAGGAATGGTAAACATTTTTTATTTTAAAATGAATATTGTTTCTGACCACTTTGGAATGGCTGCCAAGATCCGCCCACTGATGACAACAGGATCTAGGCTGCACATGGCGTCCAATCACAAAAGGCTCACTAGTTGGATTCAACAAACTGTCAATGCTATTCAGCAGAGTGCCTAGATGCAGCCCAGATTGTGATGTCATCAGTGGGCAGAGCTTGGTAGCCATTTCAAAGTGACCAGCAACAATATTAATTTTAAAATAACTTTTTTATCATTCCTGCTGCATGATAAAGAAAGGGGTGCAAGAGGATATTTGCAGCTTAATCTAAGGTACTTAGGTGTAGACTGTCCCATGAGCATCTTTGGTTTTATTTCATACTCACATTTTTTGGATTGTAAAGTACAGTATTCTCATCTTTAGGAATGGGGTTTCTCTCGGTATTTGCCATTCAGTCTTGTTTGTTTAAAATTGCTATTTTCTTACAGTTATAAAAAAAGAGGCAAATAGAAACTCTGTTCTGTAAAGTGAGAGTAGGGTCTTTGAAATCGTGGTCTGTCCTTTGTGTTCTGCCACTTTGTACCATCTTTAAAACTTTGTCACTTAGGGGTTTCACAATTTACCGTTTGAGAACTGTTAAAATCTAGTTTTAGAAGATGAGATAACCTGTGGCCATTTTCTTCATATGGAAATGAATACCCTGCAGTGTTCTACTTGATTTTAGATGAAAATCTTACCACAATGGAATAACATTTTTTTAATATATTAAAAGTTTTATAAACAAATGGCATTCATACTGTTTAACACTTATCATAAATACCACTCTATCCACTTGCAAAACACAGACATGGACTACAATTACCCTTTTAACTCATTTGGGATGTGTTTGGCTCAGAAATATTGCAATTGCTTTGTTAACACAGCTAAAACTTTTTTAATGCATCCTATACTTTTAATGGACTGTGCTAGGAGCGCTATTAGTGCACCCATTGCACTTGTATTACCAATAATGAGTTAAGTGTTGCTCTCAAGTGCAATCCAAAATACCACTGTAAAATTTACCCCTTGAGACTTCAAATAAACCATTATTATTATTAATCAAGTAGTACAGAACTACACGATGAACACCCCTGCTTGTGCACCTTAGCTCACACTCAGCTTAGAGCACCATCAGATTAGCACTAGAGTGAGGGATTTAGTGCACCTGTACTAACTTTCATATTGATGTAAGCGTCCTAGACTATTGCTTGAGCAATAAAGAATAACTACTGATTGCAATTGAACAATGTTAACACACAATAGTGCTTATATTTTTGTGCTCCACTTGTAATCTAGACCTACAGTATGTATTGTATATTATGTCTATGTTGCTTTGTTGCATTATTCTTTACATTTTGTTAAACATATTATTTGTTTGGAATATATTTTATGTTGGGAAAAAATAATGGAAATAAAATGAAAAACCAGCAAAGTCTCTTTTATTTAAGTTTTTGGCACGCTAGGTACTATATGTATGATTGAAAAATTCCAATAACTCAAGTCCATGGACACTTCTATTTAGAGAAAAAAAAGTGTGGTGGGTGTTAAAAGAACAGTAACTGTTTCTTTTTTATATACAAACAGTACTATACTTAGAACCTATGTACTGTACATAATTAGAAGATAATTCCAATCTGTTGCTTTTTTTCTCATTTAATGCATGGGCGGATGGTGCAGCCAATCAGATACTGTACATCTCACCCAATCACAAGAGAGCAGAGCATACTCCTGCTTGTTTGTCTTTCTAAGTCTTACTATTGAATGACGGAGAGCTCTTGTCCCTTTAAAGCTATACATATAGATTGTGTTTGTTTTTCTACATTAATAATATTACATCTTTGCCCTCCCCTCACACTCACTTCAAATAAAATATTGGTGGATGCCCATATCTGAGAAAATGGTTTTGCTTGTTTATGGAAATGTTCATATAGGTAACAATAAAAACAATGTTTGTTTTTTTACCTTTTTACATATGAACTTAAATTACCATCTGGTCTTAATGATAAGTTCCTGGCATCATTTATGACAACATGTAGTTGACTCAGTTCAGGTTTTTTTACCTCTGTGAAAATGAAGAAAACATTTAAAATATGATCATGAATAAATTCAATCAATCAGTAAAGATCAAAAGCAAACCTGGAAGTATATTTACCTTGAATTGTGTAGTCTCCATACTGGAATTTGTTACAAACCGGAGGTATTGCAAGTCTGACTCTTACACAAAGTTCTCCATGATACTGAATCATGCCCTCTTCGTGTTTTTTTGGCTGGAGGGGAAAAAAAGATTTATATATAGCCCATGTTGTAATGAGAAGTAATTTGCTCACTCTGCATCAGAGTAATAATATTCCCTGCCCTTACACTCCTCACTTTAAATTAAATGAGGACTAGTTATGAATATCTCCTATTTCAGATGCGGGCACTAAACTATGTGTGTGGGGTAGTTGAACCAATTTGAAATTGTTGCCATTGACAGGTAGGTTGAATGAATTTAACATTACAGCACAACATGGGCGCCTGCAGAATTTTTTTCAGAGCGGGGGAAAAGAATCAAAGTGTCAATATGTGATGCCGCAGAGTTGTTTGTTGTACACGTGAGTGTCATTTTAAGCTTCCTTTTGCCTCGCTCTAATGACCAGCTTCATAATATAAATGTGTATATTTAGCTGTAAATACATTATGTATGTGCAATAGGTCTCCAGATAAAATTTTATACATTCAGAGGACTATTGCATTTTTCTTTTCAGACTAGCAAATGCAAAAAAAAAAATGACTTCATTATAGCTATTGGCCACAAAATGATAAGCCATATACCTTACAAAGGTACTTCCATTATTTAGAGCCTAATCTTAGCTACCCTTCCTAGTTTATAACTATGCAGTTATATTCCAGTTCATTAGCAAAACCTTAAGAACTTTCTTGCAATTCTTTTTAAATTCAAGGAAATTGAAAACTAAGTGGTCATATGGTTTTTAATGTACTCTGCACTGTTACATATTTACATAGTGATATTGGTTGAAAAAGACTACAGTACATAAAGTTCAAACTTTCACACATTTTGGTTACTACTGTTGACCCAAACGAAGGGATACAATCCATTCTTAACTCCAAAGTAGCAATCAGATTTCTTCTTGGATTAAAAAGCTACTCTACTGTCAATACTGTTATAACCATGTATATGATGTTTTGCCAAAAAGCATCTAAAACAACCTCATTTGGCATATCCTTATTATTCTTACTATAAAGAATCCCTTACACTACTGAAACCTCAAGTCTTAATGGATGACATCTTGTCCTTTGTTCAGTCCTATTGATAAATAGATCAGCCAAAATTACTTATATGGGCCATAAATATATTTGTACAATGTGATTTTATCCACATTGGGGCCTATTTACTATGGTGCGAGCGGACATGATCCGATATAACGGATCATGTCTGCTGCACATCGATAAATGCCGACAACATACGCTGTCGGCATTTATCATGCAGATTCGCCACTAGCAAGGGGTGTCAATCAACCCGATCGTATCCGATCGGGTTGATTTCTGTCCGCCGCCTCAGAGCAGGCAGACAGGTTATGGAGCAGCGGTCTTCCTGAAGGCTCGCTGGACCCCTTAGAGACTTTTCTATTGCGAATAATTGCAACCTTTCTTCATAAAGCACATTTACCCCTTATTAATTTTGTAACCCTAATTTGCACTTTTTAAAGTTCCATAATAATGTCCTTCTTAAAAAATGATACCCCAAAATTGCACTGCATATTCAAGGTGGGATCTTAACATTGATTTATAAAGAGGCAAAATTATATTTTCATCATGTGAATGTATATTCCCTTTTTATAAACGAGAGCTCCTTTCTGGCTTTTGCAACTCTTGTCTGACATTGCACCTTATTTATAAGTCTGTTGTCTACAATACTTCTCACGTCAGTCTCATTTATTAAACCCCATTAATAGTATGTTGAATGCTTATTTTTGCTGCCAAACTGTATAACTTTGCATTCACCTAAATTAAATCTCATCTGCCACTTGCTGCCCAGCCCCCCCCCCCCCCCGCAATTTATCCAAGTCTCTCTGTAGAGAAGTAACAACCTGTTCAGACTTCAATACCTTACTTAATTTTTTGACATCTGCAAACACTGACACTTGACTTTTGATGCCCCATTCATGATCATTATTAAACAAATTAAAAAGAAAAGTGGACCTAGGACAGGACCTACTCCAATTGAAAATGTATTATAAACAACCACTCTCTGCACTCATTACTTAAAGGGATATCAAATCCATTTTTTTTTCTTTCATGATTCAGATAGAGCATGCAATTTTAAGCAACTTTCTAATTTACTCCTATTATACATTTTCTTTGTTCTCTTGGTGTCTTTATTTGAAAAAGCAGGAATTTAAGCTTAGGAGCTGGCTAAAAAAAATAAATGGATTTCATATCCCATTAAGCCAGTTTTCAATTTAAGTACAAGTATTTTTCTCCAAACCTATCTCTCTCAATTTGTACAATCTTATATGTGAAACTGTATCAAATGCTTAAGAAAAATCGAAATAGATCACATCCACTGCATCACCCTCATTTATATTTTTACTAAATTCCTAATAAAATGTAATTAGGTTGGGGTGACACTATCTCTCCTTCAAAAAAACAATATTAACTCCTATTAATGATACTGTTGGCCAAAATGTATTCCTAAATAGTATCCCTATATAATCTTTTAAATTTAAGCTCACATGTCTGCAATTTCCTGGCTGATCTTTTGGTCCTTTGGTTGCTTTTAAATATGGGCACCACTCCTGCTGTACGGCAGTCTTTCGGTACAACCCCAGAGCAGGGAGTATATTGTCTGACCCTTATATTATTTAATTGTAATTCAAACGTTGGCATTGTCTTTTTATTACCCAACTGATTATGATTTTCTACTGTGTTTAGTGGTCCTTTAAGCACTTAGCATCACACAAGCTGCAGAAACTGACCTTTTCTAAAAATTAAAGGGACGATCTACACCTGAATTTTTATTGTTTTAAAAGATAGATAATCCCTTTATTACCCATTCCCCAGTTTGGTATAACCAACACAGTTATATCAATATACTTTTTACCTCTGTGATTACCTTGCATCTAAGCCTCTGCAGACTGCCCCCTTATCTCAGTGCTTTTGACAGACACACAGTTTGGCCAATAAGTACAGACTCCTAAATAACGCCACAGGAGTGAGCACAATGTTATCTATATGACACACATGAACTAGTACTGTCTAACTGTGAAAAACTTTCAAAATACTCTGAGCTAAGAGGCAGTTTTTAACTGTTTAAAAATCAATTTGAGCCTACCTAGGTTTAGCTTTTCAAAACTACCAGCAAGGGAACAAAGCAAATTTAATGTTAAAAGTCAATTGGAAAGTGGTTTAAAATTGCAGGTTCTATATGAATCATGAAAGTTTAATATTGACTAGACTATCCTTTTAAGTGTTTTGGTAAAGCTCCTATCAGTTTGTGTGTGTTTTAAATTAATTTCCTGACACCATGTTATGGTTACTACTTCCCAAGTGCTTTCTAACTTGAATGCTTGAAAAGAGCAGTACATTATTAGTTATTACCAAATCCAGACAGGTACCCATTTAGCAGGTTTAAAAACTTGTTCCCTATAGCTGAGCTACTAACCCCTAACTAACCCCTAAATCTCAATCAATGTCTGGGTAAGGAAAAAAAAAATCCTATTATTAAAACTTGCCCCATATGTGCAGCTTTCTCCATCTGTGATAAAAGCTGATCTTCCTCATCAATATTAATATCTGGTGCTCTGTAGCATATTTTTATGATTAATGTATTGGCCATGTGCAAATTTCAACTCATAATGTGCTTCCACATTATCATCAGTATTATGACATGATAATTAATTAACACTAGTGTTTAATTCAGGTTTAACATTTAAACATACTCCTCCCCTTTCCTGTTTCCTCTGTCCCTCCAAAATAGTGTTTAACTATTTAAATTGACTTCCCAGTCATGTATTTCAAACCACAAGGTTTCTGTAATAGCATTTATGACATACTGTTCCTTATATGCCAATAACTCTAGCGCCCCCATTTTGTTACTCAATTTACTTCATTTGCAAGCAGCAGATATTTAAAGGGACAGTCTACAATAGAATATTTATTGTTTTAAAATATAGATAATCCCTTTATTACCCATGCCCCAGTTTTGCATAACCAACATGGTTATATTAACCACTTCAGCCAAAAAGGCGTATTTATACATTGTGCGGTACTTTCAATCATACCGCACAACGTATATATATGCCTGAGCTTCAGGAAGCTTCAGCAAACTTGGCTGTTAAGTTACAGACAAGAGCTGGAGTTCCCGAGTTCTAGGCATCTGCCCGCATATGGAACCAGAGTGAGATCGGTGCTCAGGTTCCATATGAGGGCAGATGTTAAATTGTCACACAGAGTGACACTGAGTGTAGCGATCATCTGCTGGTGCTGGCGGGAGGTGTTGGGAGGTAATCCAGGAGGCGGGTGGGTGGCACAGCGGCGGAGGGGGGAGGGAGGGCCCTACGCTACAGAAAATAAAAAATAAATAAAATAAATAAAAAATAAAATAAAGGGACAAGGAGGGATAAGGAAGCCCAATGTATATTAATCATACTATCTCTGTGATTACCTTGTATCTAAACATCTTCTGACTGCCCCCTGATCACATTACTTTTTTATTTATTATCTATTGACTTGCATTTAGCCAAAAATTTAGAGGTTTAAATGTTATAAAGTACTAGTTGAGGCAGTCTAATTATTTTTTAAACTACAGATGTAGAAACAACCTATTTTGTAACTCTTCTTTTATATAAATATTTAAGCTACAGGTGAAGCAATACTATAATTATAATAGACTACTGTCTTAAATATATCAAAAATAATTTCTATATAATAAACTACAGATATAGCCACACTCTATTTGGACAAACTACTGTCCGAAATAAATACAAAAGGTATTCTCTAAACTAACACCCCCTAACCTAACACCCCCTTAAATTAACCTAAATAACCTAAACTAATACATTCTAAAGTTACAAAAAAAAAACAACTAAGTTTACAAAAAATAAAAAAAGGCTAACATTACCGAAAATAAAAAATCAAATTACCAAATTTAACAAAATTAAACCTAATCCCTATGAAAATAAAAATGCCCCCCAAAATAAAAACACCCCTACTCTAAGAATAAACTGTCAGTAGCCCTTAAAATGGCTTTTTACAGGGCATTGCCCCAAGATAATCAGCTCTTTTACAAAAAAAGTCCCACCTAACAGTAAACGCCCCCACCCCCCAAAATAAAAGAACCTAACACTAAAAAATCTAAACTACCCATTGCCCTCTTTTACTGCCCATCCCTAATCTAAATAAAGCAAACCACCCCAAAAAAACCTTAAAAAACCTAAGTCTAACCCCCAAGTTTCTACTCACCGTTCATGAAGTCCGGCGGAGAAGGTCCTGTTCCAGGCGTGAAGTCTTCTTCCAAATGTGCCTTCTTCTTCCAGGAACATCCTGCGTGGAGCGGAGATGAAGACCGATGACCGCAGAGCTGAAGACCGGCGACCCTGGAACTGAAGACCAGCGACCGTGGAGCTATGGATCGTGGAGGATCCTCGTCGTATGATCTCCGCCGTACACTGAATAGTGAATTCAAGATACCCGATTAAAGATGGCCCTGGAACTGAAGACCGGCGACCGCGGAGCCATGGAGCGTGGAGGATTCTCTTCTTACGATTTCCGCCGTACACTGAATAGTGAATTCAAGGTACGCGATTAAAGATGGCGTCCCTTGAATTCCTATTGGCTGATTTGAGTCTTCCAATTCAAATCAACCAATAGGATTAGAGCTACTCAAATCCTATTGGCTATTCAAATCAGCCAATAGAATTCCACTTGATCTCATCCTATTGGCTGATTTGAACAGCCAATAGGATTTGAGTAGCTCTAATCCTATTGGCTGATTTGAATTGGAAGAATCAAATCAGCCAGTAGGAATTCAAGGGACGCCATCTTTAATCGCGTACCTTGAATTCACTATTCACTGGTCATTGGTCTTCAGTCTTCAGCTCCGCTACACGCAGGATGTTCCGGGAAGAAGAAGAGGTCGCGCTTGGAAGAAGACTTCACCACCTGGAACAGGACCATCTCCGCCGGACTTCAGGAATGGTGAGTAGCAACCTGGGGGTTAGACATGTTTTTTTAATTTTTTTTTTGTTTTGTTTTTTAATAATTGGTGCGAGCGGTTATTTATATATTTTTAATACTTGATGCGGGCGGTTAGTTTATTGTTTTTTTTTTTAATAATTGATGCGGGCGGTTAGTTGTTGCTTTTGTAATGCTCCGTTTGCCTTCACTGCATCCTGGTGGATTCCGAAAATGGCTGGGTGGTGAAAGAATTCACTGCATCCCGGTGAATTCCGAAAATGGCAGGGTAGTGAAAGAATTGGTGTATTCTTTCACCACCCTGCCATTTCCGGAATCCACCGCATTACAAACGCAATTATAGTATAGATATTATATCAATGTTGGTTGTGCAAAGGGGGGGATGGGTAGTAAAGGCATTATCTATCTTTTAAAATAATAACAATTTTAGAGTAGACTATCCCTTTAAGGTAACCATTGCTCCTTGGTATTTTTTATTTTATGATTCAGATAAGAGCACACAATTTCAAACAAATTTCCAATTTAGTTCTATTATCAGATATGTATTTTACATTAACATTATCACATATATATAGAAATTTGTGTTTAAAATAAAAAGTACATTATCCTGTAAGTAAAGAAGATTGGAATGTTAGATATGTACAGTACATATACAGTAAAACACATCAATACTTAAGTACATATGTATACACATCTCTCTACACACATATATACAGTATATATGCGTACATACTCATATTTAGACATGTGTGTGTATGTATATAAATGTTGAAGCTCTTAACAGCCCCTTTTTTTATTCAACCACATTATACCATCTAGCTTTGAGCCCTTATAACTTTTTAAATATTTATTTGTTATCAGACACTGTTTATATGAGTGTAAGTATACTTTTACATGTATTTATGTTGTGTTTAATAGTGAGTTATTGATCCTCGGGCCATAAGAACGACGTAGTTATCTAAACTGGCATGTGTGTTACTGCACATGAGAGACAATAAGGCTACGTTCTGTAGACCCCAATTATTTTATTTTTAAAGTAGGTTGTGGCAATGTAGCCAATCAGAGACAAATTATTGTCCTTAAGCAACTTTTATCATGCCTCTTTTTTTTCTCTTAAAGTCTGTAATTGCTACTCTACCCTACCCACTAAGATTCAAATTTGTATTGTTATTGTCTATAGTAGCATTCTGGTCATTTGTAGCTTCCAGTTGTAGTTATGCTTTGTTGATACGTTATACAAGTTGAATCTGCAACACTAGCAAAGAAGCTATCACTTCTCTTTTTCTAGTGTTTAGATTGATTTTATGAATAGACACCTACCTGTTATCTGAACTTCCCCTCCTCCCCATCTCCACTGCCCTTGGTTTTAACTGGGTTACCACCTCTCTCTGTACTTGCTTTCCCATTTAAGCTTTGCCCCTAACCCTTTTTCTTAGTTTAAATCCTTCTCCAACCATCTAGCGATCCTCTTCCCAAGCAAAGCAGACTCTCTTTCATTCAGGTACAATTCATCATGACTATAAAAATTATACACAAATGCAAAAACAGCCCAATGCTCTTAAACCCCAAAATCTTTACACCAAGGTCTAGATTTATTATGCTGCGAATGCAGCTGTTTCCATGCGAGCCTTCAGGCACGCCAGAAACAAAAGTTAAGAAGCAGCGGTCATAAGAACGCTGCTCCTTAACTCATCCGCCACCTCTCAGGTGGCGGACATCAATCATCCTGATCGTATACGATCAGGATGATTGACACCCCCTGCTAGTGGCCAATTGGCCGTGAATTTCCAGGGGGCGGCATTGCACAAGCATTTCACAAGAAATGCTTGTGCAATCATAAATTCCGACAGCATATGCTGTCAGCATTTAGCAACATCGAGCGGACATTTAATAAATCTACCCCCAAGACTTTAGACACTTATTAAACTCCATGAATTCCAACTGCCTTGCTATACCTTATTGTGTGGCACAAGTAGTATCTCAAAAAATACTTCCCCAGAGGTCCTTTTCTTAAAAGGGCAGTATACACCAATTTTCATATACACTACTATAAAGAATACTATGCACAGATACTGATATAAAAAGCCAGTGTAAAACCTTTTAAAAACTTACTTAGAAGCTACCAATTTAACACTGTTAATGAGATAAGCCTGGGACACCCACTGAAAGGGGCTGATAGCAGAACCTACCCCCTCCCCTGCATATAAAAAGACCCATTATACAAACAGAAGCAGTCTGAAGTCTGTATACATCAGTATACATCTAAAACGTTGGGGCTTGGTAAGGAGCCTGAAAATCAGCACAATGTTATTTATAAATAAGCAAAACTATACATTTTTACAAAAGCATACCCAGATGGGCTATATAACTGGATCTACAAAACATTTATGCAAAGAATTTCTAGTGTATAATGTCCCATTAAGCTTGATTACTAGTTCCTTGAAATCATTCTTTAGGATCCTACCATTTTCACTTCATCATTGGTATCAATATAAACGAAGACAGCAAGATCATCTCCATCCCCTCCTGGTGTTAACTTCACCAGTATTTTCAGTCGATATTGATTAAATCTATCAGAAAACCCTTGTGGTCACTCGAATATCGGTCAATAATGTTGTTCCTTTCAGAGTGGTTACTAACAGCACCCTGAATATACTAGAATCTTTGGTCAAAGTGGCGATAACTTGTTACTGTAATAAACGTATGTGACACCAAATGAACAGAGCGGAAGTTACACAGCTCTGCATTGTTATTGCTACCAACAAACAGCGTCTCCTCATTCAATACCGCTCACAGTATACCACATCCAACAAAATACAACAGTGCTGCCAACTTTGTCACAGTGACATTGATATTTAGAAGGCAGCCACAGGCTTCTATATTGTTTCTACTTACAGATTCTGGGTGTATTTTAAGAGCTTGTTCATTATAAATCCTAATAGTTGCGATAGTTTGGTTGTTTTGTATACCTGTACTGCATACCTAATCTGACATGTTTACTAATTCAAACCACAGCTTCCATAAACTTTGGCAGCACCCTCAGAATAAACTGGGTGCACATCTCATGTTACGTTCTAATAAAACATTCACTAGTCCTTTATTTAAACCTTTAGTAATAGTATGTGTATATAGATTATTATGGGCATTGCAGTTATTAACTTCAATCACTAGTATAATGTTGCATATTTATATCCATACAAATGTAAGGCTTTATTAGCCAATTATTTATCTCAGTTTGTTTTATTTTCTCATTTTAGGGACAAAATGATCAAAACTGAAACATGCATGATTGCATTTTAATT
Organism: Bombina bombina; assembly: GCF_027579735.1. NCBI lineage: Eukaryota > Metazoa > Chordata > Amphibia > Anura > Bombinatoridae > Bombina > Bombina bombina. The sequence continues at coordinate 626,205,833 of NC_069502.1, forward strand.
TTGAATAGAAGCATATTTGCAATATATTTATATTAGCAAAATTGCTTCTATCAAATGTAATTACTGTTTTAGGGCATAAACACATATGCGGTACATGCCCTGTGTACCAGCATTTAAACACCACACCTTAACAAAAAATGGCTTCTATGATGTAAATTAATTAATAACTGAGAGCATATATGTCACTGCTTGTTCTCTCAGCAGGTGAGGTGTTTAAGAGAGGACATATGTACATATGCTGTCAAAACTAATAACTTTTACTAGAATAATTTTTTGTAATACAAATAAATGCACATTTCACTTTTGACCATTATCTCCCAATAGCGTTTGAAGTGTAAATCCAGCTTACATATCATCCTCTTCCTCTTTAGAGAAATTAAGTTCCATCAGCCAATCCAATTATGTGTTATATTACTAATGTATGTATGTTCCATCTATGGACTTTGGGACCATAGAAAATATCTATATATGAAAATATTTTACAATTGTCTGGCCACTCTAACAAATCGTTGTTAACCTATACAAAATGAATGAGTAAGAGATCTAATTGGGATATATCTTTGCACGACTATTACATTAATGTTTAAAAAAAAAAAAGAATGATTGCTTTTTTTGTACACCGTACATGTGTGTATAATGTGTAATTTATAACTGTAAAACTGTTCATTACAGGTACATAACCCTTTTGTCCAAACTGCTTGGAACTGGAGAAGGTTGGGATTTCAGAATAGTTTGGATTTTAGAATATTTGTATATTTGCATATGTAAAATGGGACAGCTTGGAGAGGGGACAGGACCAAATCAAAACACAATTATCTTATGTCATTAAGTTAATATTTTCATGTCATAATACAACTTATACATGTAACCAACAGGTAGTTTATATCATTCTTAATACTTCTATTACATAGCACAATCAGAAAGATAAGATAGTACAGTACTGTAATAAGAAAGGTAATAGTTTTAGATATTATACTCGTATTTGCATTTTTATAACACATAAACCAAGCTAAATAGGCAGACAGAGGAGATTGTGACTTACTGGTGGGGAACATTTTTAATATTTAATCATTTTATTTAAAAAAAAAAAATATTAATGAAAAAGTCTGGATTTTGGAATTTCCGGATTTAGGGATTTGCACCTGTACTGCAACTGCTTTGTTTATCCTGGCAGCTACAAAAGAGCAGACTATCTATCTGTCTAATATTTAAATATATGTGTATATTGCTTTTTCCATTGTTTGTAATTGTATTGGATCTAAGCAGAACATGTTTAAAATAACCTTCTTTAAAAAGGCAAGTCAACACTAAAATTGTTATTGTTTTAAAAAGATAGATAACCCCTTTACTACCCATTCACCAGCTTTGCACAAACAACATTGTTATATTAATATACTTTATAACATTTAAACCTCTAAATTTCTGCCTGTTTCTAAGCCACTATAGAGAGCCTCTTAATCACATGCTTTTTTTATTTGCTTTTCACAACAGGAGACTACTAGTTCATGTGGGCCATATAGATAACATTGTGCTCACGACCGTGGATTCTGCACAACACAGCTAAAATGCAAATCAATGAATAATAAATAAATAGGTATGTGATCAGGAGGCTGTCAAAAGAGGCTTAGATAGAAGGTACTCATAGAGGTTAATAGTATATTAATATAACCATGTTGGCTGTGCAAACTGGGGAATGGGTAATAAAGAGATTATCTATCCTTTTAAACAATAAAACATTTTGAGTTGACTGCCCCTTTAAATAAAAAGAATAAAAAGTAAACCTACCCAATTCATCCAAGCCTATATCTGTGTGTCCGAGAAAAGCAACAGAGTAAATTCTATTCTAGTTGAAAAGTTGTTCAATATGTTACTGAAGTCCCAGCTAGCTAAAAACGATTTGATAAAAAATTGCAAGGAAAAACAAACTGTATCAACATAAAGGCATTATCATTATACACTGAATAATTAACAATACCCAGTCTATAACTTAATAATTAATGGAATAATTACTTTTGAAGGATGCTTAAGGCCAGTGATACATTCAGTAATATTTATCTGTTTTTCCTCTCACATGGATAACCATAACTAAATAAAGAACACAAAATGGTTTAACTCTTCAAAGGACAGGGCAAGAAACAGCATTTCCTTGGACAATTCCACAAAATCTCTGATTTATCCCATTTGAAACAAGCCAAGAAAAACAAATCAATTACCCTTAGCCTTGTCTTCATTTAAGCTGATGATTATATGATCCTGTTGTGATAAAGATTATTCATTCTTCTGAGCTACCACAGTCAGTATAAGAACCATTTTGTTCAGCACTGATCAGATTGCATTGGAGTAAAATGGACTGGGATACAACAACTATTCCAAGCCTAGCAATCATGTTAAAGACCTTTTAAAGCTCATTAACTTTTTTTCTTTATCAACACATCATCACCATTTTGAAAAGCTATTTAAAGCTCCAAACTGCTTATCGGACATCCAGAGACATCTGATAAAGCTCAATTCACATTTTAACAACCAAATTAATTTGTGATTTATTTTAATCATTTAAAATCACAAGAGGGACTATATTTAAAGTGTAAAATATGTTTCAGCTGCACTTTGATTTAATACATTAATACAGTATATTTAATTACTGTTTTGAAAATGAAGGGGTTAAAAATCAGTTTGTTATAGATATGCTGTATACATTCATATATCTATGTGTGGCCACAAACATAGATGAAAATAGGCAGGGTACATTGGTCTTAAATATACTGTAGATAACACACAGTATCAGTTTGTGTGTCCTTTTGTCATTAAAGGGACACTCAAGTCAAAATTAAACTTCCATGATTCAGATAGAGCATGCAATTTTAAACAAATTTCCAATTTAGTTCCATTAACAAAACATGCACAGTCTTTTTATATTTACACTTTTTGAGTCACCAGCTCCTACTGAGCATGTGCAAGAATTCACATAATATACCTATATACATTTGTGATTGGCTGATGGCTATCACATAATACAGAGGGAATGGAATAGACATAACTTCAAAGTTTGTCAGAAAATAAACCTACTACTCATTTGAAGTTCAGACTAAGTGCTATTGCATTGTCTTTTTATCATGCATTTGTTGATTATGCAAATCTTCTGTATTTACTGGTCCTTTAATGCAGTTGATTTTTTTGTACTGTGCCAAAGACATCATCAGAGGTTTGTTACTGTTCCTCTTCCATATTTTCTGACAATTCACCTCTCTCCTGATATGTCACTTACCTTCGCCCTTAGCTGATACCAGTTAAACGACTGAGCTGAATTATCCTGAAAATCCCACGATTCAAGGGGTATGCTCACTTCCCCAAGGAATACTTTACGCTTCAATGCACTTGCATGCCACACAGATACCTGAAGTATTCGTGTTCCCAGCTGGCAGTACTCAATGTTGTACTTAAAAAAAACAAAAAAAGAACACAAAAACAATTTTTATCACCTTAAAAAATAATAAGTCAACAAAAATTAGAATTGCTAATAGAAGGAGTGACACATTTTTGAGTCAAAGAAAAACAATCTTATTACTTTTTTACAATTGGGGGACAGCAATAGCTGTATCTCAGCCCTCTGTAGCATCCAACACACTCAACGTAGTTAAGACGTAAAGAGTGATATGGAGAATTCTCGAGAAAAGCTGCACTTGGAAGCACAACAAAAGGTTGTAAGTAGGCAGGTGATTGCCAATGTACCAATCAGTCAAGTAACTGGGATATTTGGAGATAAGTAGATTAATAGCCACTCCACTTTTGTAGCAAAATAAGACATTGTACCATGTTATATGAAGAAACTATTGAAATGAGGAATACTTGCAATAAAGAATTGTAGTTTGTATGTAGTAGTACATTTTATATAATTATTTACTCTATTAAAGGGACAGTCAAGTCCAAAAAAACTTTCATGCTTTAAATAGGGAATGTAATTTTAAACATCTTTCCAATTTACTTTTATCACCAATTTTGCTTTGTTCTCTTGGTATTCTTAGTTGAAAGCTAAACCTAGAAGGTTCATATGCTAATTTCTTAGACCTTGAAGACTGCCTCTAATCTGAATGCATTTTGACCACTAGAGATCATTAGTTCATGTGTTTCATATAGATAACATTGAGCTCATGCACGTGAAGTTACCCTGGAGTAAGCTCTGATTGGCTAAAATGCAAGTCTGCCAAAAGAACTGAAAAAAGGAGGCAGTTTGCAGAAGCATAGATACAAGTTAATCACAGAGGTAAAAAGTGTATTTCTATAACAGTGTTGGTTATGCAAAACTGGGGAATGGGTAATAAAGGGATTATCTTTCTTTTTAAACAACAAAAATTCTGGTGTTGACTGTCCCTTTAACAATATATTATTACCATCTCCAAATCACTTTAGATATTATTGCATAATGTGTTGTTGCTTTATAAGTGAAGTTTGTAAAATTGTACTAAATATTTAAACATCAGTGAAGTAGTCAGATCATTTAATCACAGCTTAAGAAGTCTAAGATACATAAAATTATCATTAAATATAGTGTTCAGTTAATTAAAATATTATTTTAACAATACTGCCTGATAGTAGAAATTCAAAAACATGATATCCGGCTTAGGAAATAGTATGACTGATCTTGATCATTTACCTTTAAAGTTTCATGAAATAATGGGTCCACTGTATTTTTCTTAACACTTGTTTTCATTTTGCTGTTAGAAGATTTATCAGGTTTCAAGTATGTCTTTATGTATCTTAAAAGAAAAGAAAACTTTAATATGAGCATAATCAGGTCAACGGATGATTTTGTTTTATCTATCTATCTTTCTATCTATCTCCCATCTTTGCACTAGATCAGACTTTTCTAAACTTGCATTGACTTCTTCATGTGAGTAAGACCTTGTCATTCACTCTCAATCTATAGTCCATATTTTATGGTATTTTTGAGGTTAAGTGCATGGAAACAATTGTAGATAGACAGACAGGCAGGGAGATAGATAGATAATATGTGATATGTATATATAAGGTCCTAATTTTAATATAATTGTTCGAAAGCTAGATTAAGTGCACTATGTTTATCTGCCTTAGACCAAAAAATGGTTACAGAATAGAAATAGGAACAGAAATCTTATTAATAAAAAATAATCTAAAAATAAAAGATTAAATTACTTGATTAGTTCATTAACCCAGGACCATGGCATTTTTACCAGAACCTGTTATATATATATATATATATATATATATATATATATATATATATATATATATATATTGGAGTAGCCGTGTTAGTCCAGATATTTAGATATCAAAATAGTATTGAATTGAGCAATTTTTTATTGGACTAACTATACATTTATAAGATGACAAGCTTTCGGAAGAATGTCTTCCTAAAAATGTGAAATTATGTATACAGGGGAATATAAGATAGTCAAAAAAGGAGAAAGGAAAGAAAGAAAAAAAAGGGGAATAATAATAATGACAAAAGTGTGGACCTAGGCTTACCTGCGTACCTATGCATAGAGAGTGTGGAATATACAATGTAATTGACTACAGTATATGAAAGTACATTACAAAAATATTTGATAATGGGTTAAGAAACCAGAGTCCACATTTAGTCCAGAATTTAGCAAGTTGAAGTGCAACAGCCAATAGAATGCGAGCTCAATCTGATTGGCTGATTGGATCAGCCAATCGGATTGAACTTGATTCTGATTGGCTGATTCCATCAGCCAATCAGAATATTCCTACCTTAATTCTGATTGGCTGATAGAATCCTATCAGCCAATCGGAATTCGAGGGACGCCATCTTGGATGACGTCATTTAAAGGAACCGTCATTCGTCGTTCAGTCGTCGGCCAGGATGGATGTTCCGCGTCGGAGGTCTTCAGGATGCTGCCGCTTCGCTCCGGATGGATGCCGCTTGGATGAAGACTTCAATCGGATGGAAGACCTCTTCTGCCCTGCTTGGATGAAGACTTCAGCCGGATCATGGACCTCTTCAGCCCCCCGCTTGGGCTTGGATCAGGACATCGGAGGAGCTCTTCTGGACGGATCGGTGTGATACCCGGTGAGGTGAAGACAAGGTAGGATGATCTTCAGGGGCTTAGTGTTAGGTTTATTTAAGGGGGGTTTGGGTTAGATTAGGGGTATGTGGGTGGTGGGTTGTAATGTTGGGGGGGGTATTGTATGTTTTTTTTTACAGGCAAAAGAGCTGAATTTCTTGGGGCATGCCCCGCAAAGGGCCCTGTTCAGGGCTGGTAAGGTAAAAGAGCTTTGAACTTTAGTAATTTAGAATAGGGTAGGGCATTTTTTTATTTTGGGGGGCTTTGTTATTTTATTAGGGGGCTTAGAGTAGGTGTAATTCGTTTAAAATTGTTGTATTTTTTTCTTATGTTTGTAAATATTTTTTTATTTTTTGTAACTTAGTTCTTTTTTATTTTTTGTACTTTAGCTAGTTTATTTAATTGTATTTATTTGTAGGAATTGTATTTAATTAATTTATTGATAGTGTAGTGTTAGGTTTAATTGTAACTTAGGTTAGGATTTATTTTACAGATAATTTTGTAATTATTTTAACTATTTTAGCTATTAAATAGTTCTTAACTATTTAATAGCTATTGTACCTGGTTAAAATAAATACAAAGTTACCTGTAAAATAAATATAAATCCTAAAATAGCTATAATATAATTATAATTTATATTGTAGCTATATTAGGATTTATTTTACAGGTAAGTATTTAGCTTTAAATAGGAATAAGTTATTTAATAAGAGTTAATTAATTTCGTTAATTTAAATTATATTTAACTTAGGGGGGTGTTAGTGTTAGGGTTAGACTTAGCTTTAGGGGTTAATACATTTATTAGAATAGCGGTGAGCTCCAGTCGGCAGATTAGGGGTTAATAATTGAAGTTAGCTGTCGGCGATGTTAGGGAGGGCAGATTAGGGGTTAATACTATTTATTATAGGGTTAGTGAGGCGGATTAGGGGTTAATAACTTTATTATAGTAGCGCTCAGGTCCGGTCGGCAGATTAGGGGTTAATAAGTGTAGGCAGGTGGAGGCGACGTTGTGGGGGGCAGATTAGGGGTTAATAAATATAATATAGGGGTCGGCGGTGTTAGGGGCAGCAGATTAGGGGTACATAGGGATAATGTAAGTAGCGGCGGTTTACGGAGCGGCAGATTAGGGGTTAATAATAATATGCAGGGGTCAGCGATAGCGGGGGCGGCAGATTAGGGGTTAATAAGTGTAAGGTTAGGGGTGTTTAGACTCGGGGTACATGTTAGAGTGTTAGGTGCAGACGTAGGAAGTGTTTCCGCATAGCAAACAATGGGGCTGCGTTAGGAGCTGAACGCGGCTTTTTTGCAGGTGTTAGGTTTTTTTTCAGCTCAAACAGCCCCATTGTTTCCTATGGGGGAATCGTGCACGAGCACGTTTTTGAGGCTGGCCGCTTGCGTAAGCAACTCTGGTATCGAGAGTTGAAGCTGCGTTAAAAATGCTCTACGCTCCTTTTTTGGAGCCTAACGCAGCCTTTATGTGGACTCTCAATACCAGAGTTATTTTTATGGTGCGGCCAGAAAAAAGCCGGCGTTAGTTTTTTGGGTCGTTACCGACAAAACTCCAAATCTAGCCGATATATTGTAGTCAATTACATTGTATATTCCACACTCTCTATGTATAGGTACGCAGGTAAGCCTATGTCAACACTTTTGTCATTACTATTATTCCCCTTTTTTTTCTTTCTTTCCTTTCTCCCTTTTTTGACTATCTTATATTCCCCTGTATACCTTATTTCACATCTTTATACATATTGATTCTATGTTGATATATAACTTTATGTCAGTATATGCTTTGTGTATAACCATATATTTCCCCTGTCTGTTATACTTAACTGGACACTGTCTGCCTCTGTCTCCTAAACCCCCCTCATGATTTTATGACACCCCCTCCTCTCCCTGCATTCAGACCTCTGTAACACTTTCTGTCTTTTTAGCCTGTGTTTTAATATATAATCAGAAAATTCCATCAAATTGGTCAGTATTGCTTCAGATTTGAAAAAGGAAGACATTCTTCCGCAAAGCTTGTCATCTTATAAATGTATAATTAGTCCAATAAAAAAGTATCATCGCTCAATGCAATACACCTATCTACAGATGAAATGTAGGTGTCTCTGGGTCTACTATGATTGCAATTCATGTTGTTTTTTTTTAAAGATTTATGGGGGAAACACTATAGGATCTTTCTTAAGGCCCACTCTGGACAATCTAGCTCTTAATCCTGTCTATTACTGAACATGTGGTGTTTTTTTCTGATCACAAATTGTATTTTCTAGCTTGTTATGCTTAAGAAAAACATAATGCAAATTCTTCTGATTATGTTACCGCTTTATAGTAATGGACTGTAAACTTACGGGTTACACTTCCTTTTCTTCTCTTCCCCATAAGCTAGGTTCTTGCAAGCTTTGATGGATATCTCTAGGGTGCAGAACTTAAAGTTGTATGATATAGCAAACTCTATTTCTCCAGTAATATCTGCATTGTCAAAGCTTTCTGTCTCTGTGCAACTGCTGCTAATGCTGCACATACTCTCCTGAAAAGCAAAATGTTAGAGCATTTTCCACATTTGAGTTGTGCATTCATGTTTGGTGTACAAATTATATATTAAATAGACAAATTCAATTTTGAATTTACAGACATCCCAACTCTCCCTGAAGTTCAGGGAGTCTCCCTGACTGTAATAGCGGCTCCCTGATGCCAGCAAATGGAATGCAATCTCCCTGAAATTCCAAGTACCATGATCCAAAGTGGCCCAAACCCGGAAAAGTGTTTCTTTAAGGAATGCCTTTAGTTGCTGGGACGTTATAGAACCCTCAAAGCATGCACCAGTAACCAAAAAGCCCCCCACTGATTTTAATAAAATAAAACACAAATACTACCTTATTTACTGCACGTAATTAAACTTTGTATTCCAAAATATTTAAGCATTCAACAAGCGTACGATCACTGGAAAATAGGTTTGTTGTATGTGGTTGTGCAATAAAGCTACTTTTTTAATGTGACTTTAGTGGGAAGCTACTTTAATGATAAGTCTCTATCTTATTTATGGTTTTAAGGTGTCCAATATATAACTGGTCGGGGGGGGAAGTGGCGCAGTAGCGGATGAAGCTACCTCCCTGAAATTAGTTTTTGCAGGTTGGGATGTCTGAATTTATTTATAACAAATACTTACAACATTGCAAAGGATCTGCATGCAAAATAAATGTTTAAAAAGCATCCAAAATTTTAATTTTGTTAGTAAGAGATACATTGTTTTGCAGGCCCCGAAAACATCCCTTGCAAAGCCTGTGGAATGTTGTTTATTTTACTTTCTTTGCTGTGGCCAATTAGGGACAGATATAAGCGGGATCCTACACATATAAACCAACTAATCTGCAGCGTGTAGAAAAGTCCCTTAAAAAAAATTAAGGTCCAGATTAGTGGTGATAGCGCAGGACGTCATAAGCAGTATCGCTGGATCGAGCTAACATTAGCGTGCAACTTGATATTACAAGTCCTTGGTAAATTAGATTTACAAGAGAAGTTTTAGTGCAGCAACATCGCTTTAGCACACCTATTACATTCAATGGATATTGTGACCATGCTAAACACCGCTGATATCAAAAGTTTATAGTTACGGGTTGGGCTTAAATAGAAGCCCAAATAGCGTTAGAAGAATAAGTACGACTTGAGGCCTGACGTAAAGTTTTAGGGTTGAAAAAAATTCACAAAACACATGTAAAACAAATAAACAAAGTATTACACTCATATGTTTTTAATACAAAAATCTAATTTTAATATTGAAAAAAATGTTGTGAAAGAAATATGGTATATGTCAAGGTGTTTGACTGGCAAGGGCTCCAATGTGTGTCTGTGTATTATATATATATATATATATATATTTATATATATATATATATATATATATATATATATATACATATATATATATATACACATACACATACACAGTATGTATATATTTTTTATTAATATAGATATAAGGTTTAGATATATATCTTACAAAAATATATACATACACACACATATATATATATTTATATATATATATATGAAATAAATAAATAAAAAGGAAATTTTCTTCTAAGTGGAGAACATAGGATTGCAAAGTATTCCTAACGCACTTTCAGCTTTAGCGTAGTTGATCTAGCGCAGTTTTGGGTTAGCACACAAGCAATAAAAGTAAAAGGTTTTTCTTTAGTGTACCCCATAGAAGTCTATGGGGAGAGGGAGTTAGCGTGGTTGCAATATCCTAAGTCCTGAAGATCTTGTTTGTTACTCCTGCATATACAGTACATAGCATGTATCCCTTAGATTGTCAGATCACGTCTATCTGTCCTGTTGATTATTATATGTTAAGTTGCTTAACACCTAACAGTGACTCACAAGCAAAAAGATATTGCTCTGTATATTTTTACACATTTTTAAGTAAGACAAACAGCTTACTCGTTTTAGAACGCCAAAAAATACCCTTTTTTTCATTGAACTGGTTTCCTCATCACTCTCATGCTTTGTTTGCCTTTTCTCAACCATTTCTTCTTCTTTAGCTTTGTGGATAAGGTGGTGCAGGCTGTTAGATTTTTCCAGCTGCCGGAAAGAAAATGGCACATTAGAAAACCTCGGACATTTTTCAGCGCTGTTTAGTAAATAGATAAAGCAAGTTTGCTTTTGTTGTGTTTTGATTGTATATTTTCAGCAAGTTTGATATTTGACTGTCTAAATGTACTACAATGAGTAAAAAAATAACTTTATTTAAAGTTCTTAGAAACAATATATACAAATAGTAAAATAAATGTGTAATTTTTTTTATTTAAAGGAATAGTCTAGTCAAAATTAAACTTCAATGATTCAGATAGCGCATGCAATTTTAAGCAACTTTCTAATTTACTCCTATTATCAATTTTTCTTCATTCTCTTTGTATCTTTATTTAAAAAAGCAAGAATCTAAACTTAGGAGCCAACCCATTTTTGGTTTAGCACCTGGGTAAGCTTGCTGATTGGTTTCTAAATGTAGCCACCAATCAGCAAGTGCTACCCAGGTGCTGAACCAAAAATGGGACGGCTTCTAAGGTTACATTCTTGCTTTTTCAAATAAAGATACCAAGGGAACAAAGACACATTGATAATAGGAGAACATTAGAAAGTTGCAGATCTTTGAATCTAGTAATGATTTTGCTGCACACACACGAGGTAAAGCTGGTGTGATCGCCAGATTATGAGGAATGGTTTTATATATAATGGCTCTAAGTTTCAACTTTAAAGTCTCTTAATTTCATCTCCAAGGATGGCATTGATAATTAATTCCAGTAACAACATGACCAAAACGATTTGTTGCTACTACTGAAGAATATAGAACTTTTTATAAAGATTTACATTCTAATGCAGGTATGTAGTAATAGTGATGCTCAGATCAGAACTGTGATTATGTTTAGATAAAGACAACACATGGTGACATATTTAGTTTTTACTTCCTGATCAATCTCCTTATCCATGTCATCTTCTGCTATAAACTGCTTCTTGCCATCATGTTCTGATAACAAAGCAAATGATAAGGATGATCATTATTGATACAACGTCTACACCAGAATTTTTGTTGTTTAATTTATTATCTATTGACTTGCATTTTTAGCCAATTAGTGCTGTGTTGTGCTGACTCTTAAATAACTTCACGGGAGTGAGCACAATGTTATCTATATGGCCCACATGAACTAGCAGTCTCCCGTTGTGGAAAGTTATTAAAAAGCATGTGATAAGAGGATGTCTGTAGTGGCTTAGAAACAGGCAGATATTTTGTCCCTTTTACCGGTTAGTGACTGTTAATGCCTAGATACCACCTGCTTTAGTTTTTCACAATTATTGACTAAATTATTAGATATGGAAAACAGACATTTGCCTTCACTGTTGTGGGGATATATATATATATAATATCCAAAGAGGTAGAAGCACTCACGGTGACATGATCATCATTCAGCCTGCCCGGGGTGCTTTAAAATAATAATACAAGCATCCAAAGAGACAAACACTCACCGGGTCTTTTTTAGCAATAACAATTTTAATCTGTGACGTTTCGGGGTTGCCCCCGTCTTCAGACAACTACTTACAGGTAAATACAGTAACTCACCCTTTATAGCAAGCAGACCCGCTCCCAAGTGCAGCCCCGCCGGTGGCGTTCCAGAAGTAAGCAGCCGCGCGCAGATCCCTACGTCATCGGCTGTCATAGCAACCAGGACGCCTCCCGGCAGAGTCCCTATTACAATTAAAAAACTTAAAAATGAACTGTGCAATGATACAACATTATTTACAAAAGGCAAAACAAAAAATATATACTTGGAAAAACGTTCCTAAAGTGTGGGCACTAACTTCCAGGCAATAAAACCGTAAACTAACAGATAGAAAACTATCCTAATATCGCTAACTCCATCGCTAAGTAATGTATGGACTTAGCGATATTAGGATAGTTTTCTATCTGTTAGTTTACGGTTTTATTGCCTGGAAGTTAGTGCCCACACTTTAGGAACGTTTTTCCAAGTATATATTTTTTGTTTTGCCTTTTGTAAATAATGTTGTATCATTGCACAGTTCATTTTTAAGTTTTTTAATTGTAATAGGGACTCTGCCGGGAGGCGTCCTGGTTGCTATGACAGCCGATGACGTAGGGATCTGCGCGCGGCTGCTTACTTCCGGAACGCCACCGGCGGGGCTGCACTTGGGAGCGGGTCTGCTTGCTATAAAGGGTGAGTTACTGTATTTACCTGTAAGTAGTTGTCTGAAGACGGGGGCAACCCCGAAACGTCACAGATTAAAATTGCTATTGCTAAAAAAGACCCGGTGAGTGCTTTTCTCTTTGGATGCTTATATATATATATATATATATATATATATCGTATTGTCCCGAGTATAGGCCGCACCTGATTATAGGCCGCACCCTTAAAGTTGGGTGCCATATTAAAGAAATTTACTTTTTAGCTTTTAAAGAAAATATGAGCGAAGACCTTGATTGAAGTGTTCTGTGGGGGCAAAAAGGGCATTTGGAGCAGTATATTTGTGGATCACTGACACCATGTCAAAAATCACTAGATACGGATGCACACGTTATCCCACTTATATAAATTGCACTACATGAAACCAAAAATCATCAAACATCAAAAATCACAATAAATTAAGTTCAATATTTAGCATAACTATTTAAGTCACAACAAGCATTACAATGATCTGCTATCCAAAAATCCACCTGTGCACAAAAGAACTCAGCACTTTGACCAGGTTTTTTTTTTTTAATACCGTACTTCCCTTAAGTAATGTGTAGGAGAGGGCAGTAAAGAATGTTGTAAAATATTAGGTAGAAATAACAACAACAAAAATGTATGTACAACACAGAGGGGGATAGTTATCAACGTGTCTACTTTTTCTGCCTTCGCCGGCCCAATACGCCCGCCTAAGCTCGCCTCACATCGCCGCCGCGGACCTGCAAAAATTCGCCTAAGTTATCAAAAAAGCTGTCAAAAAGCCGCGCACCAAGTACGGGGCGATGAGCATCGGACTGTGAGAGTTATCACTCATCCGATCTCGCTGCTCTTCGGCTTTTTCACAGCTTTATTGCTAGCCTGTCACTAAGCACCCACACTATACTATACTGTTCTACCCCCTATACCGGCGCCCCCGGAGCCTCCCGCAACTAAATAAAGTTACTAACCCCTAAACCGCCGCTCCTAGACCCCGCCACAACTCTTATAAATGTATTAACCCCTAAACCGCCGCTCCTAGACCCCGCCGCAACTCTTATAAATGTATTAACCCCTAAACCGCCGCTCCCGGACACCGCTGCCACCTACATTATACCTAGTAACCCCTATCCTGCCCCCCCATACCGTCGCCCTCTATAATAAAGTTATTAACCCCTATCCTGCTGATCCCGCACCTCGCCGCAACTAAATAAATAGTTTAACCCCTAAACCGCCGCTCCCTGACCCCGCCGCAACCTATATTAAATTTATTAACCCCTAATCTGCCCCCCCTACACCGTCGCCAATTATAATAAATTTATTAACCCCTATCCTGCCCCCCACTACACCGCCGCCACTGTAATAAAATTATTAACCCCTAAACCTAAGTCTAACACTAACCCTAACACCCCCCTAACTTAAATATTAATTAAATAAATCTAAATAATATTTCTATTATGAACTAAATTAATCCTATTTAAAACTAAATACTTACCTTTAAAATAAACCCTAATATAGCTACAATATAAATAATAATTATATTGTAGCTATCTTAGGATTTATTTTTATTTTACAGGCAAATTTCAATTTATTTTAACTAGGTACAATAGCTATTAAATAGTTATTAACTATTTAATAGCTTACCTAGCTAAAATAAAGAGAAATTAACCTGTAAAATAAAAACTAACCTAAGTTACAATTACACCTAACACTACACTATACTTTAATAAATTATTCCTATTTAAAACTAAATACTTACCTGTAAAATAAACCCTAAGATAGCTACAATGTAATTAATAATTACATTGTAGCTATTTTAGGAATTATATTTATTTTACAGGTAACTTTGTATTTATTTTAGCTAGTTAGAATAGTTATTAAATAGTTATTAACTATTTAATAACTACCAACTAAAAGAAATACAAAATTACCTGTAAAATAAATCCTAACCTAAGTTACAATTAAACCTAACACTACACTATCATTACATTAATTAAATAAATTACCTACAAATAACTACAATTAAATACAATTACATAAACTAACTAAAGTACAAAAAATAAAAAAAGCTGTTACAAAAAATAAAAAAAATAAGTTACAAACATTTTAAAAATATTACAACAATTTTAAGCTACTTACACCTAATCTAAGCCCCCTAATAAAATAACAAACCCCCCCAAAATAAAAAAATGCCCTACCCTATTCTAAATTAAAAAAGTTCAAAGCTCTTTTACCTTACCAGCCCTTAAAAGGGCATTTTGTGGGGCATGCCCCAAAGAATTCAGCTCTTTTGCCTGTAAAAGAAAAATACAACCCCCCCAACATTAAAACCCACCACCCACATACCCCTAATCTAACCCAAACCCCCCTTAAAATAACCTAACACTAATCCCCTGAAGATCATCCTACCTTGAGTCGTCTTCACTCAGCCGAGCAGTGATGGAACCGAAGAGGAGACCCGGAGCGGCAGAAGTTATCCTTCAAGTGGCGCTGAAGACATCTTCCATCCGATGAAGTGATCCTCCAAGCGGCGCTGAAGAAGTCTTCCATCCGGGCGATGTCATCTTCCAAGAGGCGCTGAAGAAGTCTTCTATCCGGGCGATGTCATCTTCCAAGCGGGGTCTTCAATCTTCATCCCGCCGACGCGGAACATCCTTCTTTACCGACGGACTACCGACGAATGAAGGCTCCTTTAAGGGACGTCATCCAAGATGGCGTCCCTTCAATTCCGATTGGCTGATAGGATTCTATCAGCCAATCGGAATTAAGGTAGGAAAAATCTGATTGGCTGATTGAATCAGCCAATCAGATTGAAGTTCAATCCGATTGGCTGATCCATTTAATAGCTATTGTACCTAGTTAAAATAAATTGAAATTTGCCTGTAAAATAAAAATAAATCCTAAGATAGCTACAATATAATTATTATTTATATTGTAGCTATATTATGGTTTAAAGGTAAGTACCTGTATTTAGTTTTAAATAGGATTAATTTAGTTCATAATAGAAATATTATTTAGATTTATTTAATTAATATTTAAGTTAGGGGGGTGTTAGGGTTAGTGTTAGACTTAGGTTTAATGGTTAATAAATTTATTACAGTGGCGGCGGTGTAGTGGGGGGCAGGATAGGGGTTAATAAATGTATTATAGGTGGCGACGGTGTAGGGGGGCAGATTAGGGGTTAATAAATTTAATATAGGTTGCGGCAGGGCCCGGGAGCGGCAGTTTAGGGGTTAATACATATATTATAGTTGCGTTGGGCTCCGGGAGCGGCGGTTTAGGGGCTAATACATATATTATAGTTGCGGTGGGCTCCGGGAGCGGCGGTTTAGGGGTTAATATGTATAGAGTAGCTTGCGGTGGGCTCCGGGAGCGGCGGTTTAGGGGGTAATAACTTTATTTAATTGCGGCGGTGTAGGGGGGACAGATTAGTGGTGTTTGAACTCGGGGTACATGTGTTAGGTGCAGCCATCTCCCATAGGAATCAATGGGATGTCTGGCAGCAGCGAACTTGTACTTTCGCTATGGTCAGACTCCCATTGATTCCTATGGGATCCGCCGCCTCCAGAGTGGCGGTTTGAAAACCAGGTACGCTGGGCCGGAAAAGTGCCGAGCGTACCTGCTAGTTTTTTGATAACTAGCAAAAGTAGTCAGATTGTGCCGCACTTCTGGAGTGACGTAAGAATCGATCTGTGTCGGACTGAGTCCGGCGGATCGAAGTTTACATCACAAAATTCTACTTTTGCCGGTCTCTAGCCTTTGATAACTAAGGCGAATCAGCCTCGCCACAAATACGCTGCGGAATTCCAGCATATTTGAGGTTGACGGCTTGATAACTAGGCCCCAGAGTATTAACTCTGTGTTGTACATATATTTTTTGTTGTTATTCCTACCTAATACCGATATTTTGCAACGTTCTTTGCTGCCCTCTCCTACACATTACTGTGTCAGCACAGCCGTACCTCAGCTATGTGTAAATCGCTATAATCTCCTGTGGGAACTGATACTGCACAGACAGCCTTTACATTCAGTGCTTTTCATTCTGCCTGGCTGTAAAGGTTAACACAACAATGGAACCGAGTTGCTCTGAACAGTATGCCCTAAACAAAATACTGGTAATACCAGTTAGTTAGTCTCCACTTACTTTAGTTTGACCTCCCTTGGCACCGACTTAAAGGGATACTAAACCCATTTTTTTTTTCTTTCATGATTCAGATAGAGCATGAGATTTTAAGCCCCTTTCTAACTTACTCCTATTATCAATTTTTCTTTGTTCTCATGCTATCTTGATTTGAAAAAGCAGTACTGTAAGCTTTAGAGCCAGACCATTTTTTGTTCAGCACCTGGGTAGCACTTGCTGATTTGTGGCTAAATGTAGCAAACCAATCAGCAAGCTCTACCAAGGTGCTGAACTAAAAATGGGCAGGCTCCTAACCTTTTATTACTGCTTTTTCAAATCAAGGTACCATGAGAACAAAGAAAAATTGATAATAGGAGTAAATTAGAAAGTTGCTTAAAATTGCATGCTCTATCTGAATCATGAAAGAAAAAAATGTGGTGTTAGTATCCCTTTAATTACACAGGCTGCAGCAGAGCACTTACCACATCAGACAGTTGCACGCTAATCGCTTCCGCCCTCCTGTGCTCCTAATAAGGCGTATCAAAAATACTAAGCTACTACACCTCTAGTTCCCGCATTCTGCATTCAGCGCGGGAACTCAGGAGGCAACAATGAAATGTAAAATAAATAAAACCCCGATTATAGGCCGCATCCCGAATTTAAAGATTTAAATTAGGGGGGAAAAGTGCGACCTATACTCGGAACAATACAATATATATATATAATGTTTAAAAAGTTTGCCAATTAACACATTTTGAGGGTTTTTTTCTACAGTTTTTTATTTGCAGGTTTTTGTGGAATTAATCTTTTCACCTTTTTTTTTTTACTTTTGGAATTTTACAATAATCTTTTTAATTATGTAACTAAAAAGGTAATTTGAAAGTGTCTTCCACTGATAGCTCTTTTTATTTAAAAAAAAAAAAAGAAGAAGAAGATCATTTTCAAAAAACAAAAAGGTCTTTTTCTGTTTAAACTCAGAGATAGCAAAATAATTTCACAATTCCCTGGTACTTGGGGCAAAATTTGCACAAAACACTGGTCCCAGAGTTTATGACTTTCTAGGAGGTAATAATGTACTTTTACTATTCATTCTCTGACTTGAACGTCATACTTTTCCTTATTGCCACAATTTTCTTTGATAATTTCCTTATATGTCTCACATTACATTTATATTACTACACTTTGTTCATCTGTCATCTAATTCTATTTAAGACAAGTTAAAGGGACATGAAACCCAACATTTTTCTTTCATGATTCAGATAGAGAATACACTTTTAAACAACTTTCCAATTTACATCCTCTAATTTGCTTCCTACTCTTGGTATCTTTTGTTAAAGAAGCAGCAATGCAGAGAGATAGTTAACACTTTGGGGTAGATGTACCAAGCAGCGGATGCTGCAATCTACCCCCGGCTCGCCGGGCACTCTTAAGACCGCTGCTCCTTAACTCGTCCAGCACCTCTGAGGTGGCGGAGTGCAATCATCCTGATCTGATCGGGATGATTGACACCCCCTGTTAGTGGCCAATTGGCCGCGAATGTGCAGGGGACGGCATTGCACAAGCATTTCACCAGAAATACTTGTGCAATGTTAAATGCCGATAGCGTATGCTGTTGACATAGCAATGTCGTGCAGACATGATTCACCATTTGATAATTTGGCCCCTTTTGGGGGAGCCAATAACATGAGACATATATGTGCAGCCACCAATCAGCAGCTCCTGAGCCTACCTAGGTATCCTTTTTAACAAATGAAACCAAGAGTACAAAACAAAATGCATAATAGAAGTAAAACATTGGAAAGTTGTTTAAAATCACATGATCTATCTGAATAATGAAAGAAAAAGATTGGGTTTCATATCTCTTAAAGAAGTGGTGTCATCAGCATTTAGAAATAATGCACTAGCTGAAAAGAAAAGAGGGCCTAGAACAGAGCCTTAAGGCACACAACAAAAGCGGGACACAGAATGATATGCAAACGGTGCAATTTGAGAGATAAAAAGGGAACCAGCAGTGTCACATATGCCAAAGCACTGGAGTGTTTGGACCAAGGGAGAGAAGTCATCAGTGCCTCAGGCTAAAGATAAATTGAAAAAGATACATAGGGAGAAATGTCCATTACACCTGATAAATATAGTACTGTACATTTTAAACTTCAAGGGACAGTGTACTCTTTATTTACACCAGTGTCAGCAAGGAAGAACTCATGCTAAGATACCTCACTAGCTATATTTATAGCAGTGTCCGAGTGACTCCTTTTTTCTTTCCTCTTCTCTGCTTTCTGGCCATAATCAGTTGTAAGGTGATATTTTTCAGTCATATCATTCTGAGATTTAGATATCTCTGTAAAATAAAGAGAAAAGAAATAAATATTATTTAGAGATTATTTTGTATGTCTGAGAAGAAAATGTAATTAGGGGAACGTACATTGAGATATAGGGGGCAATTTATCAAGCTCCGTATGGAGCTTGGTGCCCCTTCAGGCTCGCCGGAAACAGACGTTATGAAGCAGCGGTCTAAAGATCGCTGCTTCATAACCTGTCCACCTGCTCTGAGGCCGCGGACAGAAATCAACCCGATCTAATAAGATCTGGTTGATTGACACCTCCTGCTAGCGAATCTGCAGGGGCGGCATTGCACCAGCAGGTCACAAGAACTGTTGGTGTAAAGATAAATGCCGACAGCGTATGCTGTCAGCATTTAGCGATGTGGGGCGGACATGATACGCTACATTGTATCCTGTCCACTCGCACATTAATAAATATACCCTATTGTGGGTTTTTTCTGCTTAATACTATGCTTTTGATTTTTCATTTTACGATTTCACCCAGGCACCTTTAATTTGTAACACCACAGTAATGTAATATGTTTTAAAAAGTTGTTTTTTTATTCTAAAAATTCCTTTGATTATATATTTCAAGGAATAGGTTTGAGCCTTCCAGTGGTTAAAGTATAGAAATATTTTATATATAATATTAAAGGGAAAAACAACTCAAAAATATTATCTTGTGATTAAGACAGAGCATACAATTTAAAAAAAAAGTTTCTAATTTACTTCTATTACCAAAGTTGCTTAGTTTCCAAGATATTCTTTGTTGAAGAGATACCTAGATGGGTGTTTGGAGCTCTACATGGCACAAAATAGTGCTGCTATCTAGAGCTCTTACAAATATATATAATTTGTGCCAGACACATGCATGCTCCTGAGCTTACGTCCATGCTTTTCAACGAAAGATACCAAGTCAACATAGAAAATGTTACATTTAAGTGAATTAGAAAGTTGTTTAAAATTGTATGCTCTATATGAATCATTAAAGGGACAGTTTAGTCAAAATTAAACATTCATGATTCAGATAGGGCATGCAATTTAAAACAAATTTTCAATTTGTTTTTTCATCAAATTTGCTTTGTTCTCTTAGTATTCTTTGTTGAAAGCTAAACCTAGGTATGCTTATTCCTAAGCCCTTGAAGTCTGCCTCTTATCTCAGTGCACTTTGACAGTTTTCCACAGCTAGACAGCACCAGTTCATGCGTGCCATATAAGTAACATTGTGCTCACTCCTGTACCTGTAGAGTTATTTATGAGTCAGCAATGATTGGTTAAAATGCAAGCCTATCAAAAGAATTGAAATAAGGGGCAGTCTGCAGAGGTTTAGATACAAGGTAATCACAGAGGTAAAAAGTATATTAATATAACTGTGTTGGTTATGCAAAACTGGGAAATGGGTAAGAAAGGGATTTTGTATCTTTTTAAACAATCAACATTCTGTAATAGACGGTCCCTTTAAAGAAAAAATTGGGGTTTCATTCCCTTTATGAAGAATTGTAATTAACTTTTAATTATGGCAGTGGGTAAAGCTAATCTTTAAAGTTGTTTGCAATGGTGTACTGGAAAAAAACTTCACAGAGGAATGTAATATAATATTATATTTTTTCTTCAAGCACTAAATGAGGGATCATCCGGAATGAAAGAAAATGGATTAAACTGAATAATGAAAATTGAACAATATCAATAAGATAGGAGCAAATAATACTACTCATTTTAAAGCTACTCTTATTTATGCATATTGTGCCAGGGCCTTCAAAGCACACATCTAGTAGTAATACCAAATTTATAAATCAATGATGATTTATTTTTGCATTCTTTATGTATTTGGTCACTAACCTGTATTGCACTCAAACACCCTGGTATTTCCGGTTGCTAGGCAACAAAAGCACAAGCTTTATCATCAGAGGGGCACCTCATTTATGCAATAGACTAATACAATTACCCACAGGAAACATGATACATCAGTGCAACAGACACCTGATGAAATATCTTTGGAGCTGAGAAACGCGTAGGTTGTTTTTTGCTACTATATATGAAGATATGTGGATGAATCCTTAAACCTAAAATGTTTTTATTCTTTCAAATACAAATTTTTTTTTACACATACAAGAGCGGCTTACTGACTTGGTCTATTGGGAGGAGCTGCAGGTTATATACCCTCACACGAGAATCAGTAAGCTGGGACACTGCAAGTTCTCAGTCTGCCTCTATCTGCACGGTTGAGTACTGCTAGTCTTGTTAATATACTTGTGATTGTGCACTTTGGACACCATTGAATGCACATTTGATCTGCACTAGATGGCACTTTCTGTTTTTTCGTTTGTTTCAGAATTGACTGTATTGTGCCTTCAATTCATGTGACTATTACATTCTGTATTTTTGGGCATAAGCAAGGAATACCTGCTTCTAGCCACCAAGTCTTATGAAATGAATGCATCTAATGCTTTCCTTTGCACGTGACAAGCAATAACAGAATTATATGCACACACTTTATTTTTATATTATTATATTATTATTGTATTATATTTATCTATTTATTTTCTAGTCACTTATATGTTATTCTCTTTAGCTATATAAGCTTAAAGGGCCATAATACCCAAATATTTAAACACTTAAAAGTGATGCAGTATAGCTGTAAAAAGCTGACTAGAAAATATCACCTGAACATCTCTATGTAAAAAAGAAATATATTTTACCTCAAAAGTAGCAACATCCCATTGTAAAGGATTTCTAAGCAGCATTTTAGTGTGTCTGTCCTGGGACAGCTTAGGGGATGAGCCTCGTGCACTCTCATATTATTTCCCTATTCAGCTTACTATGAAATCTCATGAGAGTTAAGTCAAATCTCATGAGATCACAGTAAAAGAGTTCATGACCTCAGCACTGCTGATGCTGATTGGCTGCTGTTCATTTCTTTTTACCTGCAGCTGGGAGCAGCTGAGTATAACTTTTTACACAGAACTTACTCTGCTGAGCTGAGAAGATTGTGAGGTAAAATATCTTCCTTTTTTACATAGAGATGCTCAGGTGATATTTTCCTGTCAGCTTTTTACAGTTATACTAAATCAGTTTCAAGTGATTTAACATATGAGTATTATGTCCCTTTAAAAAAACTAGTTTATTCAGAATTTGTATACCCTTTTCTCATGGCATGTTGCATTTATTCTGATAATACATTATTGATAATGATGTAACAGGATGGTACAGTAATGTTTTTACTCAGTAAACTATATGATTATTTACTGTATGCATGGGATTAGATGAGACATGTAGGTACATGAAGGTCATATAAGTGCTGCCAGAACTCATGTACAACAGAAAATGCAAAGTTCAACACTGCAAAGTTTACATATGACAGTGATAAATTAGTTAAAACAGTGGATTTTAATGACAAACCATTGAAGATGGTTTGAATTTTAAAGAGCTTATTATGGAAGACTGGAACATACATCAGGAATTAATTGAATTAAAGGGCCACTAAACCAAAAATCTTTCTTTCATGATTCAGATAGAACATACACATTTAAACAACATTACAATTTACTTCTATTATTTATTTTGCTTCATTTTTTAGATATCCTTATTTGAAGAAAAAGCAATGCACATGTGTGAGCCAATCACATGAGACTTCTATGTGCAGCAACCAATCAGCAGCTACTGAGCATATCTAGATATGCTTTTCAGCAAAGAATATCAAGACAATAAAACAAATTAGATAATAGAAGTAAATTAGAAAGATCTTTAAAAATGCATTCTCTTTCTAAATCATGAAAGAAAAAATGTGGGTATCATGGCCCTTTAAAAGGGTTTCCAGGAGGATTTTTTTCATTTCTACTACATGTAAAGACTTATGATATAAATTATACCCTGTAAATTCTTTTCCATACATTATCATGAGGATATCTTATAGTTAATCCAGAAATAAAACATGTTTGGCTATGCTTCCTCTAGAGAAGATTAACTGCTGAAACCTAAAAGCTTATTGTTCTAAAAACAGGCTCGTGAATTTCTATTTGGTAGGCAGAATCCATTTTTCTGTCATTTAATTCTTCCAACAGATCTGGTTTCTTAAAGTATCAGAATACAAAGAACTGATCGTCCAGTAGATTAGCCAACTAGAAGATGACTCAAAATCATCTAATAATGCCAGTTTCTTGGGTATCACCATCGAGAGAAAAAAAAACCCTACAAGGTAAACCTTCTTTAAGGCCCCATTTAAAACTGGCTCCTATGATAATAATTTATTCTTTATTGAATAATACACTGTAAATGTCTTATAGTTTCCTTCAGCAGAGAAATAAAGAAAACATTCTTCAGATTTATGGACACCTAATAAAAATTCATAAGAGGTCTTCATATCCTCAATCACATCAACATTTATAGAAGCCATTCTAGATTTAGTTTGTTTATTATGACTATCAGATGAGTACAGGATCATATAAGTCACATACCTAACGACAATAATCATTCCATTTGATTGTTTAACTTTAGCACAAATTCTTACTATAAAATGTATATTGGTTTAATCCAGTGAGATAACTGTTCAACTTGTGAGATAGTCAAGCTTATGGCCTCCAAAGAAATATTTTTTTTTATTTGTAATCTGAGTTATATTTTGGCTGTAGCTTTGGTAGATTCAGTCTTATGAGTATCATATTCCAATTAAAAAAAACACGATCACTTCCAGTGCTTTAAACCCCAGAGGACGTGTTAGGCACATCCTTGGTCATTAACTGACATCCAAATGAGGACGTGCCTGAAACGTCCTTGGTCGTTAATCCTTTGAGTGCTAACGACAGCTCTGAGCCATTGCAGAGTTTTCCCCTCTGGTGCTAACGAAGGCTCAAAGCCGTCGCTAGCACTCTCCCACCTTGAGGGAGATCTGGGGGCTCCCACCTTCTCCTTCCCCGGCGATCGGGCCTGCATAGTGACCGGCATTGCCGGGGCTTCACGTTATGCGCGGTGATGTCCCACGCAATGACGTGATGACGTCACTGCGCAACCTTATTTATACTTAAAGGTACACTGAACCCAAATTTCTTCTTTCATGATTCAGATAGAGCATGAAATTTTAAGCAACTTTCTAATTTACTCCTATTATCAATTTTTGTTTGTTCTCTTGCTATCTTTATTTTAAAAGCAGGAATGTAAATCTTAGCAGCCAGCCCCTTTTAGGTTCAGCACTATGGATAGCGCTTGCTTATTGGAGGCTTACATCTACCCACCAATAAACAAGCATAACCCAGGTTCTCAACCAAAAGTGGGCCGGCTCCTATTCGTCACATTCCTGCTTTTTAAATAAAGATAGCAAGAGAACGAATAATAGGAGTAAATTAGAAAGTTGCTTAACCCCTGAATGACCAACGACGTGCAGGGTACGTCCTCCAAAAAAATGTCCTTAACGACCAAGGACGTACCCTGCACGTCGTTGGTCTTTGAAAGCTGCTTTCATGTTATTGCAGTGATGCCTCGATATAGAGGCATCCTGCAATAACTTTTTTAAGCAGTCCGATGCAGAGAGAGCCACTCTGTGGCCCTCTCTGCATCGGCTATTGATGGCTATGATCGTTGGTGGGTGGGAGCGTGTCCAGGGAGGCGAGTGGGTGGCCATCAGTAGAGGAGGGGGGCGGGATTGCGTGTGCACGCGCATGCACGTGCACGGGAGCGTGCGCACGCGTGCACGGGAGCGTGCGCGCGCGTGCACGTGTGAAACTGCCCAAAAGTTAGAATTGAAGTGGAAGAGGCACAAGGTGGGACTCAGTGGGAGAGAGGGTGGGAATAAAAAATATTAATGATCTGGGAGAGGGTGGGGGGTTGGGTGTTAAGGGGGGTAAGCTACACTACAGAAAATCTTAAAGTAAACTTTTGATTTCAAACTGGGTACTGGCAGACAGCTGCCAGTACCCAATATGGTGCACAATAAGGCAGAGGAGGGGGGTAGAGAGCTGTTTGGGGGGGATCAGGGAGGTTGGGGCTAAGGGGGGGGTCCTACACAGCAGAATTATTATTTTTTTTTAAACAAAACAAAAAAAAACTTTTATTTTAGTACTGGCAGACTTTCTGCCAGTACTTAAGATGGCGGGGACAATTGTGGGGTGGGGGAGGGAAGACAGCTGTTTGGGAGGGATCAGGGGATGTGATGTGTCAGGTGGGAGGCTGATCTCTACACTAAAGCTAAAATTAACCCTGCAAGCTCCTTATAAGCTACCTAATTAACCCCTTCACTGCTAGCCATAATACACGTGTGATGCGCAGCAGCATTTAGCGGCCTTCTAATTACCAAAAAGCAACGCCAAAGTCATATATGTCTGCTATTTCTGAACAAAGGGGATCCTAGAGAAGCATTTACAACCATGTGTGCCATAATTGCACAAGCTGTTAGTAAATAATTTTAGTGAGAAACATAAAATTGTGAAAAATGTAGCGTTTTTTTCAATTTGATCGCATTTGGCGGTGACATGGTGACATGAAATATACCAAAATGGGCCTAGATCAATACTTTGGGATGTCTTCTAAAAAAAAATATATACATGTCAGGGGATATTCAGGGATTCCTAAAAGATATCAGTGTCCCAATGTAACTAGCGCTAATTTTGAAAAAAAAGTGGTTTGGAAATAGCAAAGTGCTACTTCTATTTATTGCCCTATAACTTGCAAAAAAAGCAAAGAACATGTAAACATTGGGTATTTCTAAACTCAGGACAAAATTTAGAAACTATTTAGCATGGGAGTTTTTTGGTGGTTGTAGATGTGTAACAGATTTTGGGGATCAATGTTAGAAAAAGTGTGTTTTTTCCATTTTTTTCCTCATATTTTATAATTTTTTTATAGTAAATTATAAGATATGATGAAAATAATGGTATCTTTAGAAAGTCCATTTAATGGCGAGAAAAACGATATATAATATATGTGGGTACAGTAAATAAGTAAGAGGAAAATTACAGCTAAACACAAACACCGCAAAAATGTAAAAATAGCCTTGGTCCCAAACGGACAGAAAATGGAAAAGTGCTGTGGTCATTAAGGGGTTAAAATGTTATGCTCTATCTGAATCATGAAAGAAACAATGTGGGTTCAGTGTCCCTTTAACAATGTTAACTATAGGCGCAGGGGGCATGCTGCTTAGAAGCCTGTATCTCAGGCATCTAAGCAGCTACAGACCCCCAAGACCCACCGTTGGAAAGGTAATTGCCTAACCTTTCCAATAGTGTAAGTCTTGAAGATCTGAAAAAAAAAGTTAAATTTAAAAAAATAAATAGATAATAACTTAAAAAAGCTTAGCAACCAGGTGGGAAAGTGCTTAACACTCAAAGGGTTAAGGGGTTAAAGGGACACTAAACCCCAATTTTTTTCTTTAATGGTTCAGATAGAGCATGCAATTTTAAACAACTTTCTAGTCATTTTTTCTTCGTTCTCTTGCTATCTTTATTTAAAAATCAGGAATGTAAAGCATAGGAACCGGACCATTTTTGTTTGAGAACCTGGGTTATACTTGCTTATTAGTGGCTAAACGCCAGCCACCAATAAGCAAGTGCTATCCATGGTGCTCAACCTAAAATGGGCCAGCTCTTAAAAAGTACTTTCTTGCATCTTAAGTTATATGCATTATACTGTAAAATTGTTCATTACAGCTACAGAACCATCAAATCTGCTCGGTATAGGAAAAAGTTTGGATTTTGGAACAGTTTGAATAATTGAATATTTAGGTTTGTAAAATGGGACAGCTTGCAGAGGGGATGGGACCAAGGGCTCTATTTATCAAAGGCCAGGCACATGAGGTTCGTTGTCTGGAACCTTGTGTGTCCAGCCTCGTGGCGAGCAGGCAGCAATACGCTACCCATAGTTTACATTGCACAATTTGCTGAATGTGCAATGCTGACCTCAGCTTGTGCATGCCCAAGATCAGATCAAGATGATTGCAATCTGCCACCTAAAGTGTCACAAATAGGTTAAGTTAACTAGCAATGAAATGCTGGGGCTCCGAAGCAGCTATCACTGTTTGTTAAATGGGGCCCCAAGTGTAAACTACAATATGTAAAACTATGTAATGTCATAATACAGCTTTTACTTGCAAAAATATGGGGGCCGAACTATCAAGCTCTGAATGGAGTTTCATGCCACTGTTTCTGCACGAGCCTTAAGACCGCTGCTCCATAACTGGTCCACTGCCTCTGAGGCTGCGGACATTGATCCTCTTGATCCTATATGATCGGGCTGATTGACACCCCCTGCTAGTGGCCGCAAATCTGCAGGGAGCGGCATTGCACAAGCAGTTCTGGTAACCTGCTTGTGCAATATTAAATGCCGACAGCGTATGCTGTCGACAGTCAGTGATGTGTGTCGGACATGATACACTACAGCGTATTATGTCGGACAGACATTAATAAATTGGCCCCAATAAGATTGCTGTCAAAAAGGTAAGCGTGTGTGATTATTTATAATTGTACATAAATTGTGACAAACAAATACAAATCTAAATTTTCAAATACAATTTTTTTGGAAATACAAATTATTTTTATAATACAAATCTTTCATTATAAATACAATTTTTTTTTTTTTATGTACAGTCTCTTCTTTTTTTGGAATTATACTTTTGTTTTTTGGAAATATAATACATTTTTTCCTTTTGTAAGTACAATCTTTTTTTTTTGGAATTACACTTCCAGTATGTGTCAATACACTGTCAAATATAAATCTAGTTCCCATATGCTAAAGGACTTGTGATGTCACAGTATCCACTTCAGCAGTTTGCCCGGGAACCAGCTCCTATTTTGTTTTAATTAAATGTGGAGAAATGGCTGATAATCCAAACACATCATAATCTCAGGTAAACATTTTTAATTTATAATGTAACATTAATGCCTGAAGTGATTATTGTAATTTGCATAATACAACACTATACAGAGGAATATCGATTTTCTTGTTTTAATTACATTTTTAGTGGTAGCAGCAAAAACTCACTGTTATAGCACGTGGTCTTCTTTCAGAGTATGTTTTTTATGCTTTACCATACAACATGCCCAAAGTGCTTATTCTGTCTTGTTTTATAATAATAATGTACTAAGTAATATTGATTGTACTTACAAAAAACAAAATTGTACTTACAAAAAAAGAATTGTATTTGTAATTAAAATTTTGTATTCATAAAAAAATATATATTGTATTTCCAAAAAAACAAAACAAATGTATTTGAATATTTAGATTTGTATCCATATGTTACAATGTATGTACAATGATAAAGAATCACACACTTTTTGACTACAATCTGATTCCATGTATGGGAATCCCAGAAATGTCCCTCTAGACATCATTGATAACTACTATATTCTTTTCCTGTGCAACAATTAGTATTTGCTTACTTGTGTTTTTTTTAAACATATATGCATATTTGTGTATATAATATTGATTACTATGTGCTAGACATTTATGTGACTAGAATCAAACACAGGAAAGAGGCGCCGTATCTGTGAATCTGAAGGAGCCAACGACAAATATAAATCATGTGCAGGGTACCCTGCACAGATTGTTTATTTACCTGTGTACTCCTACAGATTCACACAGTGGTGTGCCTTTGTTTGCACCTAGCTCCTGGTCCCATATCGCTGGATTCAGTATACACAGTCCGTTAAGACATAGAGTCCTCTACCTTGGGTATCCTTGTTTGCCGGTTCAGCCAGCTGGTTTGCTGTGAATACCAGCCTGCCCCTATAGGCACATTGGAGTGCCTTTCCACATTGTGAGTACCCTGCACATGATTTATATTTGTCGTTGGCTCCTTCAGATTCACACATACAGCGCCTCTTTCCTGTGTTTGATTCTAGATTTATAACCTTTGGAGGGTGAAGATCGAGTGCTGCCTCCAGTTCCATAGAAGACAGATACCTGTACCAGATCGGGTCATTTTGGACTTTGTGTATTTGTCTTTCATCCTGATCTAGGACTGGGTATAATATTGTGAATACACACACTTATATTGTATCTATGTTATATTAGTACTTTGTTGATTTTTGGTCTGAAACATCCACATATGGTTACGTGGGCCTACATATATATTACACACCGTTCTTAGTAGCGCCCCCTATTGGGTTATTCCCTTGGTTCACATTTATGTGACTGTGTCATTTCTTTGGATGCCTATGAATACAGCTACATAAAGCAGCAATTTAGCCTATGTTTGATATATACATTAAAGGGATGGTAAATCCTAGCACTTTGTGAAATACTAGGATTTACCATTGGAACAAATAAAGGGGACTTTCAGTCATGAAGTGTTCTGCCGTGGACTGCCTGAGACGCTCAGCACAGCGAACATTCAAACAAATAAAGGGACTTTCAGCATGAAGTATTTTATACTTCATGACTGAAAGTCCCCTTTATTTGTTCCAATGGTAAATCCTAGCGTTTCACAAACGCTAGGATTTACTATGCCTTTAATAACCATCTTGTTGTTCTGCATACACAAGTAACAAAAGTCAGCTCTAAGAGGCATATTTAAGAAATGTCTTGCGGACCTGATCCGACAGTGCGGATCAGGTCCGCAAGACATCGCTGAATGCGGACAGCAATACGCTCTCCGCATTTAACATTGCACCAGCAGCTCACAAGAGCTGCTGGTGCAACGCCGCCCCCTGCAGACTCGCGGCCAATAGGTTGCCAGCAGGGGGTGTCAATCAACCACGATCGTACCCGATCGGGTTGAATTGTTGCGATTCCTGTCCGCCTGCTCTGAGCAGGCGGACAATGTTATGGAGCAGCGGTCTTTGTGACCGCTGCTTCATAACTGCTGTTTCTGGCGAGTCTGAAGACTCGCCAGAAACACGGGCCGTCAAGCTCCTTTCGGAGCTTGATAGATAGGCCCCTAATTCTATACTGAAATTAGGCAGTGGTTAAGCATGTGTAAAGATGTAGGTATCAACCAATTATAAAGATAGGCTTCATATGCCATAAGGAATATAAGAAAAATACTTCATATGATCAACCATTAGTTGCAATTAATTTTTCATTTACTTTCAGTATGGATTTATTTGTGATGTCACCATTATTTTTCCCAGCATGCTATTATGATTTCCTTTGACGCCTAACACTTGTTAAGGAACCACATAGGACAGCACTGAAGCGTCACACACAAGAGACCCTGTGGCAAATGATTTTTTTAGAGTCTCTAGAGCTGACATTGGCTCAGTTTTGGATTACTCACTTTTTACTTGTGATGTGAGGGAAAGAAACAGGTTCTCAACTGACTTATTAAATCCTTTTGATTTGCTGAGCTCCTGTAACAAAGATGACAACAATTATTTACGTCCGTAATTTAAAGAATATAAAACCCAACTTTTTCTTTCATGATTTAGATGGCGCATACTTTTATTATCACATTTTCTTTGTTCTCTTGGTATCTTTTATTGAAAAGCTGGGACATGTGCTTAGGTGCTGGTTCATTTCTTGAGCACTATATGGCAGCAGTTTTACAAGAATATTATACATTTGCAAGAGCACTAGAGGGCAGCACTATTTCCTGTCATGTAGTGCTCCAGATACCTACCTAGGTATCTCTTCAACACAGAATATCATAGGAATAAAGCAAATTTGATAATGGAAGTATTTTTTTTAAAAATGTTATGTTCTGTCGGAATCACAAAATAACATTTTTGGGTTTCATATCCCTTTAAAGGGACACTGAACCCAATTTTTTTCTTTCATGATTCAGATAGAGCATGCAATTTTAAGCACCTTTCTAATTTACTCCTATTACCATTTTTTCTTTATTATCTTGCTATCTTTATTTGAAAAGCAAGAATGTAAGTTTAGAAGCCGGCCCATTTTTGGTTCACAACCTGGGTTGTCCTTGCTGATTAGACAGCACCAATAAACAAGTGCTGTCCATGGTTCTAAACCAAAAATTGGCTGGGTCCTTAGCTTAGATGCCTTATTTTTCAAATTTAAAAAGCAACAGAACGAAGAAAAATTGATAATAGGAGTAAATTAGAAAGTTGCTTATAAATGCATGCTCTATCTGAATCATGAAAGAAAAAATTTGGGTTCCGTGTCCCTTTAAGGTTTAAGCCGTAATTTACAGCAATATTACTGGAGTGGTTCTAAAGTGTATTCATTGTACCTGTGAATGTAGCAACATTAGTTATACATCTTTATAAATAGAAACAGCTTTTTTTTACAATGTTTTTTATGAATAACTAAAAATGTAATGCAGTTTTTAGGGAAAACAATATTATAATGTTGCATATAACATATAGAATATATTTTGTAGTGTATATAGAATTGAATTAAATTACTATGAGAACAATAATTGAATACATTACCAAAGTGTTTAAAGGTGTCACTTCATGGAAAGGAGGTGGAGTAGGTGGAACAACAGATATTTTGCTACAACATAAAGAAAACAAAACAAGGGGTTAATCATAAATAATATATGTATTTTTTCTAAATCTATATCAAACTATACTCTTAGGGCTAGATTACAAGTGGTGCCTTATTTAGTGCTTTTGCTCGAGCATAAACTTCGCTAGACGTAAGCTTTTTGTGTGAGTCGGGAAGTGAATGCATTACAAGTTGAAACCCGATCAAAACCAATGTGCGCTAACCAAAAGACTTACAATATCGCAACCACATTAACTTTTTCACCCCCATAGATGTCAATGGAGAGCGCAGAAGAAAAAATCCTAAGACCTATCATTTGTGCGCTAACCCAACAGGAGTTATTAATATTTCACCTTCCAATGTTCTTCACATACAGAAAAATGTTTTTTTTATTGTAAATATATATTTCTATATATATTTATAGATACCTAAATATCTATTCCTATAGATATATAGGTATAGATATCAACTTTTCATTAACATAATCAGAAGCGTGTTAATCAATGTTCTTCACATAGAAAACTAAATTAAATTTATATAGATATATATATACAGTATATATATATATATATATATATATATATATATATATATATATATATATATATATATATGTATAGTCCAATATGAAGACAAATGCACTCTCTGGATTTAAATAAATATGACTTTATTGCGTATTTATAAATATATATATATGAGAATGTAAAATAGATATCTATGGCTATATATCAGAGACATGGGTGGGCTACAATGAGACAGGGTGACTGCTGATTGTCTCTCTGCACATGCACTATGGCATGGGTTTGGGTACTGCCCAGGTTTCCTAAACATTTCTACATTGAATCTATATACATAAATATCAAAATGGCCCATAAAAGAGAGGAAAGTGTGATGTATATACACATCCAAATGATCATTTCCATGTTAAAGAACAAGTTGCTCCATTATCCATGTATAGAACTTATAATTGTCTGATGATGAGCCATCATTACAGAGAATAACCAACAGAAAAATGCTTAAAATATTTAATTGACCATTTTCTTGAACTAACCTTACAAAAATCATCTTTCAAATCTAGAGAGAGATTATTTCATTTAGCTGAACTAACAAACAACTCTGGGGTGTCACGTTTGGAAACACCCTTGATCTATAGAATATTTTTAACTGGTTAGAAACATTGTTCCCTAAGCCTAACAAGAAGGTTGTCGAGTATATTATAATCTTCACTTTGTAGCGTATATTATAATTTTGACTTTTTTGTTTTATGCCATTATATTCAACTGCTCCTGATTCTATTGCTCTTGTCAAACAAGGTCTAAGTTTTGTTGTTAGAATAACTAATTCTAGACTGGCATTTGCTACTTTATTACCATCAAATAAACTTGCTCTTGGAGAAAGTACTCTACTCTTCAATCCGCTGGTGCCTAGCATGACTTAAAGAGATGGTAAACGTTCCCCTTTGTATAAGCAGGAATGTTAGCAATATT
The DNA here is from genome assembly GCF_027579735.1 of Bombina bombina. NCBI lineage: Eukaryota > Metazoa > Chordata > Amphibia > Anura > Bombinatoridae > Bombina > Bombina bombina. Next base: position 626,238,917 of record NC_069502.1, read on the forward strand.
TTCGATGGAGTTTAATACATCAGATGTATTGGTTGTATTGAAGATACACTATAACTTACTTTTTAATGTAGCAGTGAAATTGAAATACCCCGCTATCCGGCCACCAACTTCAAAACTTTTTTTGTGAGCTAATGTTTTGAATTGTTCTCCAATTGGTGCTCTAGCTACAAAAAAAAATAAAAAAATTGTGTGAGTGTCGTATGGCTATAGCACAAATTGGATAACAGTTTAAAATGTTAGCTCACAAAAAAAATACTTTTGATGTTGGCAGCCGGAGCGCGGTGTATTTGAATTTCAGTGCTACATTAAAAAGTAAGTTAAAGCGCATCTTCATTACAACTGGTGAATTAAACTCAATCTAAAATTATACAAAGGGGAAAGTTTACCATCACTTTAACAAAAACTTCAACAATTTTCCAACATCTTCACCCTTTCTTCCTGGTCACTTACTCATCCTGGACTAACAGATTATCTCCCCTCACTCTCCAAATCAATGGTGGATCCCTTATATATACAATAACATTTGTTTTAAAAGTTACATGCTAAATTGTTGACAAATGTGATTAACCCTTTCTCATTTTAGTCATTATATGCTTATGCATAAAATTAATTTTTCAAAAAACAAAACTATTTTCTAAAATAAATGTTAAAATATATTTCATCGTTTATTACTTTGATTTGTTCACTATTTAAATATTTTACCGATCCTTGGAAGTGATCTTGTTAATTAAAAAATTTGAAATGAACATGCAAAAAGCTAGGCCTGCTATGTAAAAATGTCTTTTTAACAAGGTAAATGCCTTTTGAAAAACATTTTGAGAAATTTAAAAAAAAATTGTGTATTTTTTATTTTTTTATTTTGATGGATTAGATTTTGATATGCAATGGTGTTCCAATGTTAAGTATATGATAAGTAAATAGGGTGTGGAGTATTTTGAAAACTATTCAAAATCACATTTTTATAAAGGAAAATCTTATGAAAATCTCATTAACAAAACATGGAATAAACTCGATAGTTGCCATATAAAAACAACATTTCTTCACAGGAAGACTGTATAGCACTTACTAGAAATATAGAAATAAACATACTACAGAACAGAAAGGGTTAACCCATATTTGTCTTGAATCTTATTTTTGGGTGCTAAACCATATTTTCAATTTGTTAAACATTGAGCAGGAGCTAATTCTAATATGTTACGTGGATACTGGACATTCAAATGTATAAACTATAGAAACATTTTGTTCCTATATATATCAGAGCAAGTTGAATTATTATTATTATTATTATTATCATGGATTATTTGTAGAGCGCCAACAGATTCCGCAGCATAAAAACATGGGTCTAATATGAAAGGTAACAATTATGGGATAAAGAGATAGAGGGCCCTGCCAGGAGTTTCACTGCTGTAAATCAGCTCTCATAGAGGTGATCTACAAAGCAGATAGGCTCCTAGGCTTACATAGATCATATGTTAAAAATGATATTATAGGGGAAAAACAGGTACCATTAATGTTACAGCCAGGAGCTTATGTGACTGTTTAAGTTTTATTTAGGTGCATAAACAGATAGACAAAATGTAACACCTCTATCTGACTCTGTGTTTCCTTCAATTGCATTTTCTCAAATTAATTATTTCACAGATTATATAGCTATTTTCAAATGGTTGAAAGCAAAAAGCTGATGTTTAATTAACCATGGTTACTGTATAATCTGCATATGATCTTAAAAGGACAGAAAGGTCAAAATGTGTACGAGTGCATTTCAGAACTACATAGAATCATTTTTGCATTATGCTTCCATGAGCAAAAATTCTTCTAGTAAAAGTTACTGCTGTTTTAGCGGCACACGCACGTGTGTTTTATGTGACTAGAGCTTCAGGAGTCAAACGCCATGACTGGCCCTCATGTGTATCAGAGAAGACTTAATTTGTGTTATACAAGTCACTGCTGATTCTCTGAGAAGGAGTGATATTTGAATACTGGTGCACAGGCCCTCACTGGATATGTGTGTATGCCACTGAAAAACCGTAATAACAGAAGTATTTTTGCTAATGGAAATATATTGCAAAATTGCTTCTGTTTAAAATTGAAATGCACCCATGCAAACTTCATTGTTGACCTCTCTATACTATTAAGTATTCACACCAAAAAAGATTATCAGCGCTAAAACAACCTGCAACTTTCCTATTTTAGTATATTAGTATAGACCCCACATATGATTAATATATATGCACACACAACGAACAATAAACAAATTCATATAGATATAAAAAATAACAACATTACAACATTAGTACATAAGATAAAATAAACAAGTTACCCAAACGTCCAAAAGAAATAGCACAAGAAAAAAACGTTTTTCAAGTCCTTTGTGGAGGTGATATAGCACAATTACCCAAGTTGATGCAGCTCCTCTTTGGATGATCTTTCTTCTAATCACCCGAATATGGAACAACTAAAGCAAGGGAGTACAAAGATTTGTACTCCCTTGCTTTAACTATTAAGTATTGTTTAATATAGACAATAAAAAATAAGTACAAAAAAAAATGTTGACAAGGAGATTTTACCTCATTTTTTGGTAAGTTTTCAGTAGCTTGGAACCAACAGTTTCTTGTTTTCCTGCAAGTTAAATACAAAACTTATATTTTAGTCAGACTTAATTGCCTGTTGCAGTTACAAGGAACAAGATAACATCAAAATGATGTTGACACCAGTGAAACTTGATTATACAATCAGTACAAATGTGTCACACACATTATCATACAGGATATAATCACAGCTAAACACTTTTATTACCCACTTTCCAAGTGTTGGAAATGTCACTTAAAGCATTTAGAAAACATTGTTTGTGTTCGTCATGTAAAAAAGAGAGGGGTTTTAAAAATAAAAAAGTACCATTCTGAAAGAAATAAGAAACATAAATCTATGGGGCCGATTTAGCATGGCCCGAATGGGGCCAAATACCCCTGTTTTCCTGCTAGCCTTCCGGCTCGCCAGAAACAAAGACCGCAGCTCCTTAACTCGTCCGTGGCATCTGAGGCTGTGGACATCAATCCGCCCGATCGAATACGATTGGGTTGATTGACACTCCCTGCTAGCGGCCGATTGGCCGCAAATCTGCAGGGGGCAGCATTGCACAAGCAATTCACCAGGACTGCTTGTGCAATGTTAAATGCCGACAGCGTATGCTGTTGGCACTCAGCGATGTCTGGCAGACATGATACACTACAGTGTATCATATCTGTCAGACACTGATAAATCAGCCCCTATGTATGTATTACAGAATATGTGTGTGTGTTTTTTCAATGTCAGGTATCCTGAAATGTCACTAAAATCCCTTAGGAAGAATAGAGAAACTTCTACAGTATGGTAGATGAGAGGATACTGTCTTCCAACATCAAGAAATCTTTTGCTACTTCCAAACTCCAAACTTTACAGTTGTGAAGCATCTGTCTGTTTATTCCGACTAGAACAATAAAAAGCAAGAAAGAAAGAAAGAAAGAAAGAAAGAAGAGAAAAAAAAGAAAGAACAAATCTAAGAGCCTTGAATGCAGATGATTATCCAGCAGTGAAGTGATACACTAAGAATTTTGGATCTCAGCCAACAGAGGTTACATTACTATCTACCAAACAATGAGGCAGTGTATTTCTTTTCATTCTGCTTTTAAAGGGGCATATAGCATTGCTTTAAATGTAATGCATCTCTTCCAGTCATTTTAGTCTATCTGCTTATATTTTGCATATTATTAAGAAAAGCAGTCAAACAGCTTCACACAATCCATTATCCTCAATATAAAAGCACTTATATAGGAGAGTGGGAGAGACTGTTCATGTGCACACTGCTTCAGTCTCTATTCCATAATAACAAGCAGCCATGAGTGCTCTCAGAATAAGGACAAGAAGTTGTCTCTGATTGGCTACATTGCCACAACCTACTTTAAAAAAAAAAAAAAAAAATTATGCTTACCTGATAAATTTCTTTCTTTTGCGATGTACCGAGTCCACGGATTCATCCTTACTTGTGGGATATTATCCTTCCTAACAGGAAGTGGCAAAGAAAGCACCACAGCAGAGCTGTCTATATAGCTCCCCCCTTAACTCCAACCCGCAGTCATTCGACCGAAGGCCAAGGAAGAAAAAGGAGAAACTATAAGGTGCAGAGTTGACTGAAGTTTTCAATAAAAAATACTATCTGTCTTGAATAGACAGGGCGGGCCGTGGACTCGGTACATCGCAAAAGAAAGAAATTTATCAGGTAAGCATAAATTTTGTTTTCTTTTGCAAGATGTACTGAGTCCACGGTTTCATCCTTACTTGTGGGATACCAATACCAAAGCTTTAGGACACGGATGAAGGCACCACTGCTTGCAAAATCTTTCTCCCAAAAATAGCCTCAGAAGAAGCAAAAGTATCAAATTTGTAAAATTTGGAAAAGGTATGAAGCGAAGACCAAGTCGCAGCCTTACAAATCTGTTCAACAGAAGCATCATTTTTAAAAGCCCATGTGGAAGCCACAGCTCTAGTAGAGTGAGCAGTAATTCTTTCAGGAGGCTGCTGTCCAGCAGTCTCGTAAGCCAAACGGATGATGCTTTTCAGCCAAAAGGAGAGGTAGCCGTAGCCTTTTGACCCCTACGCTTTCTAGAATAGACAACAAAAAAAGAAGATGTTTGACGAAAATCTTTGGTTGCCTGCAAATAGAACTTCAAAGCACGAACCACGTCCAAGTTGTGCAATAAACGTTCCTTCTTAGAAGAAGGATTAGGACACAGAGAAGGAACAACAATCTCCTGATTGATATTCCTGTCAGTAACAACCTTAGGGAGGAACCCAGGTTTGGTACGCAAAACCACCTTATCAGCATGGAAAACAAGATAAGGCAAGTCACATTGTAATGCAGATAGTTCAGAAACTCTTCGAGCTGAAGAGATAGCAACTAGAAACAGAACTTTCCAAGATAGAAGCTTAATATCTATGGAATGCATGGGTTCAAACGGAACCCCCTAAAGAACTTTAAGAACTAAATTTAGACTCCATGGCGGAGCAACAGGTTTAAACACAGGCTTGATTCTAACTAAAGCCTGACAAAAAGCCTGAACATCTGGGACATCTGCCAGACGTTTGTGCAATAGAATAGACAAAGCAGATATCTGTCCTTTTAAGGAACTAGCTGACAATCCTTTCTCCAATCCTTCTTGAAGAAAGGGCAAAATCCTAGGAATCCTGATCTTACTCCATGAGTAGCTTTTGGATTCGCACCAAAAAAGATATTTACACCATATCTTATGATAGATTTTCCTGGTGACAGGCAATCAAGGTATCTATGACCGACTCAGAGAAACCCCGCTTTGATAAAATCAAACGTTCAATCTCCAAGCAGTCAGTTGCAGAGAAATTAGATTTGGATGCTTGAACAGACCTTGAATCAGAAGGTCCTGTCTTAGTGGCAGAGTCCATGGTGGCAGAGATGACATGTCCACCAGGTCTGCATACCAAGTCCTGCGTGGCCACGCAGGTGCTATCAAAATCACCGAAGCTCTCTCCTGTTTGATCCTGGCAATCAGACGTGGAAGGAGAGGGAAAGATGGAAACACATAAGCCAGGTTGAATGACCAGGGTACTGCTAGAGCATCTATCAGTACTGCCTGAGGATCCCTTGACCTGGATCCGTAATGAGGAAGTTTGGCGTTCTGACGAGACGCCATCAGATCCAATTCTGGTGTGTCCCATAGCTGAACCAGTTGAGCAAACACCTCCGGATGGAGCTCCCACTCCCCCGGATGAAAAGTCTGACGAATTAGAAAATCTGCCTCCCAGTTCTCTACCCCGGGATATAAATTGCTGATAGATGGCAAGAGTGAGTCTCTGCCCATCGTATTATCCTGGAAACTTCTATCATCGCTAAGGAACTCCTTGTTCCCCCCCTGATGATTGATATAAGCTACAGTTGTGATGTTGTCCGACTGAAATCTGATGAAATCTGATGAAATCTGATGAATCCGGCCGAAACCAGCTGAGGCCACGCCTGAAGAGCATTGAATATCGCTCTTAATTCCAGAATATTTATCGGTAGGAGGGCCTCCTCCTGAGTCCACAAACCCTGTGCTTTCAGGGAATTCCAGACTGCACCCCAGCCCAATAGGCTGGCATCCATCGTCACTATGACCCACGCTGGCCTGCGGAAACACATTCCCTTGGACAGATGATCCTGTGACAACCACCAAAGAAGAGAGTCTCTGGTCTCTTGATCCAGATTTATCTGAGGAGATAAATTTGCATAATCCCCATTCCACTGATTGAGCATGCACAGTTGCAGTGGTCTGAGATGTAAGCGAGCATATGGAACTACGTCCATCGCTGCTACCATTAAACCGATAACCTCCATACACTGAGCCACTGACGGCCGAGGAATGGAATGAAGAGCTCGGCAGGTGGTCAAAATCTTTGATTTCCTGACCTCTGTCAGAAATATTTTCATGTCCACCGAGTCTATCAGAGTCCCTAGAAATGAAACTCTTGTGAGAGGGAAAAGAGAACTCTTTTTTACGTTCACCTTCCACCCATGAGATCTTAGAAAGGCCAACACTAAGTCTGTGTGAGACTTGGCTAGTTGGAAAGTCGACGCTTGAGTTAGGATGTCGTCTAGATAAGGCGCCACTGCTATGCCCCGCGGCCTTAGGACCGCCAGAAGGGACCCTAGCACCTTTGTGAAGACTCTTTGCGCCGTGGCCAACCCGAAGGGAAGAGCCACAAACTGGTAATGCTTGTCCAGAAAACCAAACCTGAGGAACCGGTGATGATCTTTGTGGATAGGAATGTGTAGATACATCCAAGTCCACGGTGGTCATATATTGACCCTCCTGGATCATTGGTACAATAGTCCGAATGGTCTACATCTTAAAGGATGGAACTTTTAGTAATTGGTTTAGGATCTTGAGATCTAGAATTGGTCTGAAGGTTCCCTCTTTTTTGGGAACCACAAACAGATTGGAGTAGAACCCTTGCCCCTGTTCTGCTTTTGGAACTGGGCAGATCACTCCCATGGTAAAAAGGTCTTCTACACAGCGTAAGAATGCCTCTCTTTTTGTCTGGTTTACAGACAATTGAGAAATATGGAATCTCCCCCTTGGAGGAGAATCCTTGAAATCTAGAAGATACCCCTGGGTTACAATTTCTACTGCCCAGGAGTCCTGAACGTCTCTTGCCCAGGCCTGAGCAAAGAGAGAGAGTCTGCCCCCTACTAGATCCAGTCCCAGATCGGGGGCTACCCCTTCATGATGTCTTAGTGGCAGCAGCAGGCTTCTTGTCCTGTTTACCCTTGTTCCAAGCCTGGTTAGATCTCCAGACTGGCTTGGATTGAGCAAAGTTCCCCTCTTGCTTTGCAGCAGGGGAAGAGGAATCGGGACCACTTGAAGTTTCGAAAGGAACGAAAATTATTTTGTTTGGTCCTCATCTTATTTGACTTATCCTGAGGGAGGGCATGACCCTTCCCTCCAGTGATGTCTGAAATGATCTCCTTCAGTTCAGGCCCGAATAGGGTCTTACCTTTGAAAGGGATGGTCAAAAGCTTAGATTTTGATAACACATCAGCCGACCAGGACTTAAGCCATAACGCTCTACGCGCTAAAATGGCAAAACCTGAATTCTTTGCCTCTAACTTAGCTAGAAGAAAAGCGGCGTCTGTAATGAAAGAATTAGCTAGCTTAAGAGCCCTAATTCTGTCCAGAATATCATCTAGTGGGGTCTCCACCTGAAGAGCCTCTTCCAGAGCCTCAAACCAAAAGGAAGCTGCAGTGGTTACAGGAACAATGCACGCTATAGGCTGGAGAAGAAAACCCTGATGAACAAAAATTTTCTTTAGGAGACCCTCTAATTTTTTATCCATAGGATCTTTGAAAGCACAACTGTCCTCGATAGGTATAGTTGTACGCTTAGCCAGAGTAGAAATAGCTCCCTCCACCTTCGGGACCGTCTGCCATGAGTCCCGCATGGTGTCAGATATGGGAAACATCTTCTTAAAAACAGGAGGGGGAGCGAACGGAATACCTGGTCTATCCCACTCCTTAGTAACAATGTCCGAAATCCTCTTAGGGACCGGAAAAACATCAGTGTAAACAGGAACCTCTAAAAATGTGTCCATTTTACACAATTTCTCTGGAAATACAATAGGGTCACAATCATCCAGTCGCTAAAACCTCCCTGAGCAATAAACGGAGGTGTTCTAGCTTAAATTTAAATGCCGTCATATCTGAATCTGTCTGAGGGAACATCTTTCCTGAATCTGAAATCTCTCCCTCAGATAGCAAATCCCTCATCCCTACCTCTGAACATTGTGAGGGTATATCGGATACGGCTACTAAAGCATCAGAAGGCTCAGCATTCGTTCTTAACCCAGAGCTACTGCGCTTCCCTTGCAACCCAGGCAGTTTAGATAAAACCTCTGTGAGGGTAGTATTCGTAACTGAGGCCATTTATTGCAAGGTGAAAGAATTAGATGCACTAGAGGTACTTGGCATCGCTTGTGCGGGCGTTACTGGTTGTGACACTTGGGGAGAACTAGATGGCAAAATCTGATTTACTTCTGTCTGAGAATCATCCAGTGCCAAACTCTTATAAGTCAAAATATGCTGTTTGCAATTTATAGACATATCAGTACAAGTGGGACACATTCTAAGAGGGGGTTCCACAATGGCTTCTAAACAAATTGAACAATGAGTTTCCTCAATGTCAGACATGTTGAACAGGCTAGTAATGAGACAAGCAAGCTTGGAAAACACTTTATTTAATGAAAAAACAACAAAAAAAGGCATACACAAACTGCAAAACTGCTTAAAATTCACTTAAATTTACCGAAATTTTTGTAGTAGACTCACTAAACATTTGTAAGATTGCACCACAAGTATTGAAGCAATTAACCCCAAATATGCAAACCGGATTGACAAAGTGTCAAAAACCGGAAAGAACCCCTGTCAGCACCTTGCCACAGCTAGTAAGATGTGTGGTGATATATGTGCAGGACTCAACTATGCAGCCCCTAATTCTGATATGCTCCCAGTATCAGAAAGTGTAAAATCTAAAACAAAATGGGGGAGGGGTGCGCTCAAAAACAGAGCAGTGAGTGGGACTAAGTCTATTACCTAATAACTAATATATATATATATATATATTATCAAAGGCTCGTTAGTATCAAGTGAGTGGTTAGTCGTTAGTCGTGGTTATTTGGCAACCTAGTTAAGGGAGGTGATTTGCCGTGATATCTGGTAATTATATAATGGGGGGTGTTTTTAATATGTGGGTCCTCAATAGGATATGATACACATATGTGTACAATGGGGTTTGTTACAAATTGTGATACAATATGTTACAAGATAGCAATGCTTAAGGTGCAAAATACATATGGTGGAAACAAACAACAATATGTGGTGTTTAGAATAAAGATAGGTGCTAATATAGAGTAAAGATTCTGTTATACAGATATGTGTGTATATGTAAATACTTCCAGATTAAAAAAACAAATATTGGATTTGTATTAATATTCAGTTTATAGATATAAACAAATAAAAACAAATAAAATGAACAAATCAGTAAACCTTATCAATTGAGTATATCAAATAATGTACTGTGTCAGTAAAAATGGTGTCGGTAAAAATAACTTGTCAGCATAGACAAAAATACTGAAATACTGAGATTAGCTGATATGATAATAGACACTCTTGTTCATACTATGTCCTTGAAAGGATATGATGATTATAGTTCAGTATGAAATGTAAAAGTTAAAAGTTGTGGCCACAACTATTTGTAAGGGATCCAAAGAGCTCCAAGGAGCTATTTCCTGTTTAGGTAGCTTGTGTAGCTTATAATGTCCCGTAATTGAATATACAGAGTTCTTATGATGCTCACCCCTACCGGACTACCGATATCCCTTACCTCCTCTTCTAGTATCGTGGGTTATGGGAAGGTTGTAATTGACCCGGGATGTGTCTCAGTTCGGCGTGTTGCCGTGTAGCTGTGGTGGTTTGTGAGCGTCTCACCTTCAAATTTCCCGGTCAGTCCTTCCTACCCTGACGTCTACACAGAGTAGTCACGTGGTCCTCGGAGGTCCAATCGGATAGCCGGGTCGTTGGGGGGAGTGGTGCAATAGCGGTTCTATCAGATTTTCTTGCTGGAGCCAAATTCGGTCACACTGGATTGTCAAAATCTACGCGTTTCAGCGCTGGATATGCGCCTTTATCAAGACTTCCTCAGCTAATCTCAGTATTTTTGTCTATGCTGACAAGTTATTTTTACCGACACCATTTTTACTGACACAGTACATTATTTGATATACTCAATTGATAAGGTTTACTGATTTGTTCATTTTATTTGTTTTTATTTGTTTATATCTATAAACTGAATATTAATACAAATCCAATATTTGTTTTTTTAATCTGGAAGTATTTACATATACACACATATCTGTATAACAGAATCTTTACTCTATATTAGCACCTATCTTTATTCTAAACACCACATATTGTTGTTTGTTTCCACCATATGTATTTTGCACCTTAAGCATTGCTATCTTGTAACATATTGTATCACAATTTGTAACAAACCCCATTGTACACATATGTGTATCATATCCTATTGAGGACCCACATATTAAAAACACCCCCCATTATATAATTACCAGATATCACGGCAAATCACCTCCCTTAACTAGGTTGCCAAATAACCACGACTAACGACTAACCACTCACTTGATACTAACGAGCCTTTGATAATATATATATATATTAGTTATTAGGTAATAGACTTAGTCCCACTCACTGCTCTGTTTTTGAGCGCACCCCTCCCCCATTTTGTTTTAGCACCTTGCCACAGCTCTGCTGTTGCTCCTACCTGCCCTTAGGGATCAATAATGTGGGGATAAAGCTTCGATTAGGCCCCAGAAGTTCACCAGGACCCTCCAGTATTGTAGCTTGCTGCTTGTCTATATAAAATAACTGCGCAACTGAGGCGCGAAATTAGGCCCCGCCCACCGCACTCAATGTTACTAGGGCCATCAGAACAAACTACCAAGCGTTTTTACAGCCATGTGGGTTATAAAACCCCAAAAAAAAGCCAAGTGTATCCCTCAAAACAGTTGTCCCATAAGAAATATAAACAGTACTCCCAGAACACACAAATGTTTGCCTTATATATTATTCAAACTGAGTGTCCATAAATTAAGCCCTTTATGCAAGCTAGTAAAGCCCCTTCTAATACTAGGATTACTGCTTACCCTTCCCCTCATGGGGATACTGTCAGCCTTTCTGAGTTATCACAGTTTCTGCAGAAAAAATTACTGAACATACCTCATTGCTGTATAGCAAGAAACAGTTCCTCACACTGAAGTTTTCCTGTACTCCTCAGCTTCTGTGGGAACAGCAGTGGACCTTAGTTACAAATGCTAAGATCATAATCCTCTAGGCAGAAATCTTCATCTATATCCTGCCTGAGAGTAAATAGTACACACCGGTACCATTTAAAAATAACAAACTCTTGCTTGAAGATAAAATAAAAACTAACAGTTTATCACCTCTTTCACTTTACCCTTCCTGCTTAAAGCTGGCAAAGAGAATGACTGGGGGGTGGAGTTAAGGGGGAGCTATATAGACAGCTTTGCTGTGGTGCTCTCTTTGCCACTTCCTGTTAGGAAGGATAATATCCCACAAGTAAGGATGAAACCGTGGACTCGGTACATCTTGCAAAAGAAATAATTGTATGCCTTGCCCTCTAATACATTATGTTTGGGGTCTACAGAACGTAGCCTCATTGTCTCTCATGTGCAGTAACACACATGCCAGTTTAGATAACTACGTCTTTCTTATGGCCTGATGATCAAGAACTCACTATTAAACACAACATAAATACATGCAAAAGTAGTTACACTCACATAAACACTGTCTGATAAAAATGATTAGAAAAATATTTAAAGAGATATAAGTACTCAAAGCTAGATGGTATAAGGTGGTTGAAAAAAAAGGTTCTGAATATGTCTAAATATGGGTATGTATGCATATATATATATATATATATATATATTTATCTATATATATATATATATATATATACAGACAGCAGGCAGGCCAGCACTCACGGTTAACATTTCATCCACCCAAGGTGCTTCCATGGTATTGATAGTAGTAAAGAATGGGGATGCACTCGCCTGGATTTCCAAAGTTACCTTTAATGTAAAACTTTGGAAATCCTGGCGAGTGCATCCCCATTCTTTACTAATATATATATATATATATATATATATATATATATATATATATATATATATATATATATATATATATAGGTAGTAGACACACTTTGTCATCCCGCAGCTCCAGAGAAAAAGAGATACTGTGAAAATGTTTTCTTAAAAACAAAAATAAATTTTATTTATCAAAAATAATTAAAAATCATGTAAAAACATGTAATCTGCATAAGCTAGTCGCAGGCCTGCAACAAGGTGTTCAGAACCAAACGCCAAACATGTTTCGGGCCAAGCTTCAGCCCTTGTTCACTGGCATAGTTTGTGTTCACACCTGCTAGTGCTATTTAAAGGTAAAGTGCTAAAGTGATTGCAGGCATCTGTACCTTATTAACTCTTTGAAAACAAGAGCAAATATTTAAATGTTGATGTGTAGTAATAAAGAATACTAATACTTTTATGTTGATGTACATTGCTTAATACCTATAACGCTAATAATTTCAAAGGATGTTTGGAGAAAACATATAATTTAAATTTTAAATGTTACAATTTATACATAAAATATACCTTCATAAGCAATATGATTTCAATAGAATAAATCTACATCCATGGTTGAATTTAGACCAGAGGGGTGCTTTGTCTGTAAATTAAAAATCCAAAACACTTCTCTCTGGTCTAAACGCCTTTTCCTGTCACCCCCTCTCCTATGTTTTGGTATGTGATCTATACCTTGTACCGTTAACAGGGATTCATTGGAGTTGTGTTCCTATCTAAAGTGCTTTGCTATAGGAGTTGTACTATCTGGATTCCCTATATCTCTTAAATGTTGTAGTACCCTGTCACGTAGGGCACGTTTTGTGCGCCCTACGTACTGCTTTTTGCATCCCTGGCATGTTAAAAGATAGATGACATGTAACGTATATCAAATTCTTTGTTTGTTGCACTTGATTTAAATTTTATTTCCTGTTCTATTTGAGAACACGTTTTGCAAATATTGCCATTACATTTGTTACATCCCAATCTTTTTGTAAGCCATGTCTGTCTGTTGTAACATAGAAGGAGCCAAAATGCTTCCTAAAGTTCTCGCTCTCCATGCTAAAAAAAGGCAACTTTCGGCAACAATTTTCTTTAACTTTGTGTCACTTTCTAGAATAGGTAAGCAACCACGTACAATGTCACAGATTTTGTTGAAATCTCTGCTATAGATGGTAATAAAAGTAGGTTTGGTATGTTGTCTTTGTTTCTTTGTAGTGCCTTTATATATCAAATCCTCTCTCTATATATATGTAGAGATGTGTGTACATATGTATTTAAGTATTTATTTGTGTTTTACTGTATATGTACTGTAAATACGTAACATTCCAATCTTCTTCACTTACAGGATGAAGTACTTTTTATTGTAAATACATATTTTCATATATGTGTGATAATGTTAATGTAAAATACATATCTATTCCTATATATGTATAGGAATAGATATGCAGGGACATTGTATGCTCTATCTAAATCATAAAATAAAAAGTCTGGGTTCTATGTCTGTTTAATTTGTATCTGACACAATACATGCTACCGCTGGCACTTTGAACTGGCGCAGTGTTTGAATGAGGGTGCACATTGCATTGAGGCACATTTGGGTATGCTGCGGAAACAGTGAAAGCTTTAACTAGGATCACATTTACTAGAACATTTGTGAAAAAAAAGCTTTATTCAAAATCGAAATGCACGCATGCACATTTTAGTCTTGGATGTTATGTCCCTTTAATAGCTCACAATGTCTAAGGACTAAAATAGTTGCCATATTACAGAAGCAAAGAGAAAGATTGCAGGGACATAACCTGGCTATAAAATGTGACAAGAAATTGTTCATTGTTAGATAATAAAATCATAGCCCTCACTTAGCAGTGACCTGGAAAACTTAATTGCAAAATAAAATGTCAACACAAACAGCAGGATGTGCATTATGTGTTATTATAATAATGCCTGCTGAGGATTCAGACCCAGCTCATAATGTGACATTATAGTATAGAGCTTAGCTTTCCAGCCAGAGCTGCCGACGTTCATCTTATTACTGAGCATTTAGGAATATGCCACATAATAAAAATGTAGCACTAGGGAAAATGACTTAGTTCAAACTATTTTTGTCAAAATGATTACATCTTTTGTGACCTGGTATCAGTACTCCTTTTCAAACTGAAAACCTTAAAGGGACACACGCATGGCATATTTCAGCAACTGAAGGGACAATGTAGTATTTTTTTACTTTGTTTGAAAGAAGGCATTTTAAAATGTATTTAAGTTAATATTTGGCATATGTAAATGTTGCTATTTCATATCCATGATAGATTTTTTTAAATACATTTTATTTTCCTTAAAATGATATAAAAACTAAAAAAAACAAACTTGCAGTTTATTCTCACCGCTCACTTACCTGCATCGCTGGTATTACGGGTTTTTATCAACCCGGCGTTAACAGGCAAGAAGTGAGCATAGAGCAAAATTGAGCTCCACACTGCACTCCAATACCAGCGCTGCTTAAGTGAGCGATGAGCTGGTTATACGTGCTCGTGCACGATTTCCCCATAGACATCAATGGGGAGAGCCGGCTGAGAAAAAGTCTAACACCTGCAAAAAAGCAGGGTAAAACTCAGTAACGCAGCCCCATTGATTCCTATAGGGAAACACATTTTATGTTTACACCAAACACCCTAACATGAACCCCGAGTCTAAACACCCCTAATCTTATTCTTATTAACCCCTAATCTGCTGCCCCCTACATCGCCGACACCTACATTAGATTTATTAACCCCTAATCTGCCACTCCAGACATCGCCAACACCTACATTATACTTATTAACCCTTAATCTGCTGCCCCCAACATCGTCAACATCTACATTATAATTATTAACCCCTAATCTGCCACCCCTAACATTGCTGCCACCTACCTACATTTATTAACCCCTAATCTGCCGTCCCCAACGTCGCTGCCACTACTATAAACATATTAACCCCTAAACCTAAGTCTAACCCTAACCCTAACACCCCCATACTTAAAAATAATTAAAATAAATCTAAATAAAATTCCTATCATTACCTAAATTATTCCTATTTAAAACTAAATACTTACCTATAAAATAAACCCTAAGCTAGCTACAATATAACTAATAGTTACATTGTAGCTAGCTTAGGGTTTATTTTTATTATACAGGCAAGTTTGTATTTATTTTAACTAGGTAGAATAGTTACTAAATAGTTATTAACTATTTACTAACTACCTAGCTAAAATAAATACAAATTTACCTGTAAAATAAAACCTAACCTAAGTTACACTAACACCTAACACTACACTACAATTAAATAACTTACATAAATTAAATACAATTAAATAAATTAAATACAATTAGCTAAATTACAAAAAAAACACTAAATTACAGAAAATAAAAAACAAATTACAAGATATTTAAACTAATTACACCAAATCTAAGAGCCCTATCAAAATAAAAAAGCCCCCCAAAATAAAAAAAAAACCCTAGCCTAAACTAAACTATCAATAGCCCCTAAAAGGGCCTTTTGCGGGTCATTTTGCAGGTCATTGCCCCAAAGAAATCAGCTCTTTTACCTGTAAAAGAAAATACAAATAACCCCCCCAACAGTAAAACCCACCACCCACACAACCAACCCCCCAAATAAAACCCTAACTAAAAAAACTAAGCTCCCCATTGCCCAGAAAAGGGCATTTGGGTGGGCATTGCCCTTAAAAGGGCATTTAGCTCTATAGCTGCCCAAAGCCCTAACCTAAAAATAAAACCCACCCAATACACCCTTAAAAAATCCTAACACTAACCCCCGAAGATTCACTTACCGGGAGAAGTCTTCATCCAAGCGGCAAGATGTCCTCAACGAAGCCGGCAGAAGTGGTCCTCCAGACGGGCAGAAGTGGTCCTCCAGACGGGCAGAAGTCGTCACCCAGACGGCATCTTCTATCTTCATCCTTCCAACGCGGAGTGGCTCCATCTTCAAGACATCTGGCGCGGAGCATCCTCTTCAATCGACGTCTTCTTGCTGAATGAAGGTACCTTTAAATGACATCATCCAAGATGGCGTCCCTTAGATTCCGATTGGCTGATAGAATTCTATCAGCCAATCGGAATTAAGGTTGAAAAAATTCTATTGGCTGATGCAATCAGCCAATAGGATTGAACTTCACTCCAATAGGATCAGCCAATAGGATTTTTTCAACCTTAACTCCAATTGGCTGATAGAATTCTATCAGCCAATTGGAATCTAAGGGACACCATCTTGGATGACATCATTTAAAGGTACCTTCATTCAGCAAGAAGACGTTGATTGAAGAGGATGCTCCGCGCCAGATGTCTTGAAGATGGAGCCGCTCCACGTCGGAAGGATGAAGATAGAAGATGCCGTCTGGGTGAAGACTTCTGCCCGTCTGGAGGACCACTTCTGCCCGTCTGGAGCACCACTTCTGCCGGCTTCGTTGAGGACATCTTGCTGCTTGGATGAAGACTTCTCCCGGTAAGTGATCTTCGGGTTAGTGTTAGGATTTTTTAAGGGTGTATTGGGTGAGTTTTATTTTTAGGTTAGGGCTTTGGGCAGTACTATAGCTAAATGCCCTTTTCAGGGCAATGGGGAGCTTAGGTTTTTTTAGTTAGGGTTTTATTTGGGGGGTTGGTTGTGTGGGTGGTGGGTTTTACTGTTGAGGGGGTTGTTTGTATTTCTTTTTCAGGTAAAAGAGCTGATTTTTTGGGGGCAATGCACCGCAAAAGGCCCTTTTAAGGGCTATTGGAAGTTTAGTTTAGGCTAGGTTTTTTTTTATTATTTTGGGGGGCTTTTTTATTTTGATAGGTGTAATTAGTTTAAATATCTTGTAATTTGTTTGTTTTTTCTGTAATTTTGTGGGTTTTTTTGTAATTTAGCTAATTGTATTTAATTTATTTAATTGTATTTAATTTAGGTAAGTTATTTAATTGTAGTGTAGTGTTAGGTGTTAGTGTAACTTAGCTTAGGTTTTATTTTACAGGTAAATTTGTATTTATTTTAGCTAGGTAGTTAGTAAATAGTTAATAAATATTTAGTAACTATTCTACCTAGTTAAAATAAATACAAACTTGCCTGTAAAATAAAAATAAACCCTAAGCTAGCAACAATGTAACTATTAGTTATATTGTAGCTAGCTTAGGGTTTATTTTATAGGTAAGTATTTAGTTTTAAATAGGAATAATTTAGGTCATGATAGTAATTTTATTTAGATTTATTTAAATTATATTTAAGTTAGGGGGTGTTAGGGTTAGGGTTATACTTAGGTTTAAAGGGTTAATAAATTTAGAATAGTGGCGGCGACATTGGGGACGGCAGATTAGGGGTTAATAAGTATAATGTAGGTAGCGGCGATGTTGGGGGCAGCAGATTAGGGGTTAATATGTATAATGTAGGTGGCGGCGATGTCCGGAGCGGCAGATTAGGGGTTAATAAGTATAATGTAGGTGGCGGCGATGTTAGGGGTGGCCGATTAGGGGTTAATAATATTTAACTAGTGTTTGCGAGGCGGGAGTGCGGCGGTTTAGGGGTTAATATGTTTATTATAGTCTCGGTGATGTGCGGAGCGGCAGATTAGGGGTTAATAATTTTATTTTAGTATTTGTGATGCGGGAGGGCCTTGTTTTAGGGGGTAATAGGTAGTTTATGGGTGTTAGTGTACTTTTTAGCACTTTAGTTATGAGTTTTATTCTACAGCTTTGTAGTGTAAAACTCATAACTTTAAAATGTGCTAGGAATCTTGGCGGTAGAGGGTGTACCGCTCACTTTTTGGCCTCCCAGGACAAACTCGTAATACCGGCGCTATGGAAGTCCCATAGAAAAAAAGCCTTTACGAAATTTACATAAGTTGATTTGCGTTAAGGCCAAAAAAGTGTGCGGTGCCCCTAAACCTGCAAGACTCGTAATACCAGCCGGCGTCAAAAAGCAGCGTTAGGACCTGATAACGCTGCTTTTTTACCTTAGCACAAAACTCGTAATCTAGCCTTTTGTTCTCCTGGAATTCTTTGTTGAAGAACATATTTAGGGAGTTTCAGCAGCAAGCACTATTTGGTAGCAGCTATACAGATTTACTTTTGAGCAGTAGATGACAACAGTGTTTATACAATATAAAACAATGTATAGCAGAACTGTAGCCACATAGTGCTCTAGACACACTCCTAAGCCTACCTACCAACAGCACATTTGATAATGGAAGCAAACTGGAAAGTTTTTTTTTTACAATTGTACAGTCTATATGAATCATGAAAGAAACAAATGGGTTTCATGGCAATGTAATGAAACATTTTAGGAGAGATTACACAGTGTTAAAATAACCATTGGGCATATTAAGCATCTTTCTAGGGATTCCTAAACAGGTGTCTAGCAAACATCCATTCCAAGACCATTTACACTGCATACATTTGGGACATGCTACTTATAAACTGGAGTACACTTTCTATTGTATCAACTTGTCATTGTTTTATTAGAGGTTTTTTTTTTAAATATTTATCCGTCATAACATTAAACTGGCCTCATTAACATATAAGTTACCCTTTGTAGTGTAATGTCTCCCAGAACAATGTGATCATTTCCTGGAATTATTCCCTTCCTGGCTGGAAGTCTTGGAAAGAAAACAAATCTGATACAGCAAATGATGATGAAGTGAATTGTGCCATGATATGTATTATTTTCATACAATTCTATAAATGAGTTTAAATGTATTTTGCAGATTGTATTGATGTTTACATATTATTTAGTGCTGGCAAAATAATATAATGATTTTTTCTGAATATAAAAAATGTTCATATGAAAGTATTATTTCTGATAGATATCAAGTTTGGTAAAGTTATCTATTACAGTTTCATTAAACTTTTTGCTTATTCATGAGTTTTTGTTTTTTTTTAATATCTGTTTATTTTATTTTTTTAAGAGAATATGGAACAGAGTCATCCACATAATAATTTCAAACATGATATACATTTTAAAAAAAAAGGAAATCCATAGAGTCTAGACATTTTCTTAAAACAATATATACAAAATCATCTACATTGAAATATCCTACCCAATGCCTATTTCATCAAAGAAATGTCACAAAATATACACAATTAGAACTCCATATCCTACAATGCTTATCCTAAAAAAAGAAAAAATTATTTACTGTAGACTATATTCCAGCAAAGTTTAATTCCTAACTCCTAATCATAGTGAGTTTTTAATAAAATGGAAAACTGGATATATTGAAAAATAAGATACAATCTTTATAAATAATTTTAAATATATTTTTAAATTTATTTTTAAATTTTTAGTTCATGAATTTACATGAATATATTAAGTTTCTATATATACATAAACTGCCTTTGTATTCTTCTATCCATTCGAAAAGTATTTAAAGAGATATAGACACTGCTTGTTTCACTGCTTGCAATTAGAGCTTAAAGTGACATGAAACTCAAATTTGTTCTTTTATGATTCAGATAGAGCATATATTTTAAAACAACTTTCTTATTTACTTCTACTATCAATTTTGTTTAATTCTTTTTGGTATCCTTTATTTAAGGAGCAGCAATGTACTACTGGGAGGTAGCTGAGCATATTGGTAAGCCAATGAAAACTAGGTGTATATATGCAGCCTTAACTCAGCAACTAGCTCTCAGCCCCTGAGCTTACCTAGGTATGATTTTCAAAAAATACCATCAGTCTGCTGTTACTGCAGGGTTGCCCCTCTTCTACTAGCACACACTCAGCTGTTCTTTTGTATTTTGCTGTCTAGCTTCCCCCTCACCTTAAAGTCCCACATATTGAGCAGCAGCAGCACCACCAATAGCAGAGAGAAGGGTCTACAATAGCTATGCATCTATTCTGGGGTCTCACTTGGCATATGGTTGGCATACTGGGGGCTACATGGGTCATACTTTTGATTTGTAGTCTGACATAGGTATATAGCTGGCATATTGGGGGTTGTAGTAACACTTAATATTGTTGCTGGTGGTCTCACTTTGGCATATAGCTGGAAAAGAGGGTGAGCATCTTAACTGAGGTCTGATTTAGGCACTGAGGCTGCAGGAGCTGTATTTTTTAAGGGGTTTTATTTAGAAACATAGCTTATATATTGTGGTTGCAGGCATGGTGCATTTGACACTATATTTACAATATAGCACTGAAGCCCACGCCTCTTATCTGAGGTTTCATATGGGTATATAGCTAACATAACTGGAGCTCCATTAAACATGCATCTGATTTGGGTTCTATATATATTTAGCATCTTTGATATAGAGGCATATAGCTGTTTAAAAAGGGCTGCAGAGGTCACACATTAGATCTAATGTACCACACGGTCATACAGTTTGCATAATACGGCTGCAATAGCACATTTTTGAACTGATATCATTTGTGTATATAGCTGGTATAAAGGTGGGGTGCAGGGGAAATACTTCTGATCTGAAATCTCACTTGGGCATACAGCTGGCATTAGGGAAGCTACTAAAGCAGCATCTGATCCAATGGTTCCATCAGGCATGTAGAAAAACAGGTTGCTTCTTGATTATTAAACTGGTCATTATTGCAGATGATATTGAATGCTAAGGGACATAGTTATGTTTTTGTTCTCTATTACCTGTGGACGGAAACTTCTTCTCTCTTAATTCAAAGAACCATTCCCCTGTTTGTATCTTAACTTCCCTGAAATAATAAAAATATGTGTATGAGATAATCAAAAGACATTTGCAGATACCTTCAGGTTTAACATTTCTAAAAACACCATAAGATAACCCAGGCATTTGCTGGATATTTTTACCAATGGGTTGCTGGCATTAAATTATAATTTCACTATCCACTAAAGAAAAACAACAGCTGAAGTAGAACAAGGTTCCTTACCCATGGGCATAGCAGACAGTACACTTCCACATGAGGTGCTGCAAGAAAACCTGGCATTCCTGGCACACGCGATGACTGCAACCATCGCAAACAGCTCCTCTATTTAGCAACCGGCCAAGGGGTTTCTGGCAACGAGCACACGATCTCTCCTCGTATTCCCTGCTCACACTCTTAGCACCTTTCCAACGGAGCTGCTGCAATTGTGCTTTTAGTTTCCTGAACCACATACAAAATAGATGAAATGCAAGTACATATTTTAGTAGAATGCAAAACACAGACATGCATTGCTTTTATGTGCTAACATACATTACACGCAGTAGATATTTGTGAATAGGTTCCCTATCCTATCAATAATGGAACAAAAGAGGATCACAAACATATTAGCACTAATGAGCGCTAATAGCACTTAAGTTAAATCGATAGCACTCTTATTCTTGCACTCGTATTACAATTTGAAATTTAAAAGTTATCAAGCAAAAGCCTCATGCACACTAACATCTGGAGGTCAGATAGCGCAGCTGCACTAAGACCATCTCCCCATAGACTTCTATGCGTGAACTACTAACCCTTGTAGAATAAACTGAGGGCCAATCAGATGCCTCCCTGATGGTATTGAATGATGGATAAGTATCGGCCTGTACTTCTCAGCATTGAGGAGACCGTTAATTCTGACCAAATCCCCAACTCCATTTGCAGAAATGCAGCCCCAGACTTGCAAGGAATCTTCACCATGCTTCATTGTTTCCTGCAAACACTCATCGCTCTCTTAACATTTCTATTTTTGAATGCATTGTTACTTTACTGCATTTTTTTACACCTGCCTAAAACTTTTGCACAGTAATTTATAGATAGACAATAGATGGATTGATAGATAGATATAGAGAAGCGCTCTACCAGGAACGAAAAACAGCTCAGTAACTTGTTCTATGGCAATTTACCACCTGGGAGCAGCCTCTTTTTGCACAATTGTGCTTTTCCCAGAGGAGAACTTTCCAGAAGTATACCAGGCAATTCTTGTCTGAACAAGGAACATGGCAACCCCAAACTATTATTTTAGCCTTCTGTGTCCCTTGTCAGTGAGATGCAGCCATACTCTAAGCACATTGGGCAATGAGTCCACGTCTGGTTTCCCCATCACCCTTAGAGAGACTTTCACAGAGTCATACTATAAATACATACAGAAAGACAAGTCAGCAGCCTCTTTAAGCCCAATTGTGCTTTTCCCAGAGGAGAACATTTTTCTGTCTGTGTAATTCAGGTGATTATGATATCAGTTTAAACAAGCTAGAATAATTGCTTATGTGGTTGTCCATATATTTATTTTTACATACATTTCTCTATTATATAATTTGTTTTTCATTTAAAAACAAGTCTGTTAATTCTCTTTACATAAATAATTTATACAAAGTCTTCTTTTTTTTGTTTCAAAAAAAGTGTCCACCCCACCAAAAAACTGCAGTGAAATAACAAAAGTTGCATATAGGGTTTCCACCCAGCCAGTATGTTATTTACGGACATGGGGCTAGATTATGAGTGGCACACTGTTTTGCTCGAACGATATAAGGTTTAATGTGGATTTTTGCGCACGTTGGCAAGAACGTGCGTATTACAAGTTAAAAGTATATGGGAACACATGAGCAAAATCGTGATTTATGCTCATCGGGTTTAGCGTGTCTTAAAGCTCTATAGAGATTACTTCTAGCGCATCGTTTCGACCTTCATTGGGCTTAGTCAGTGAGGTGTGTGTATATACGTATATATATATATATATATATATTAAAAAAAAATACAACCAATCAAACCATGCAGTCATCTGTAACAGTGATTCAATGTGTGCATGATGTTTTCCCTTCCTATTGGCTGCTTAGTTTTTGGTGGTGGTTTACATAAAGCTTGCAAAAATTCCTGTTTCTTGTATGTTTACCTAATTTAAAAGGAGGAAATCCAGATATTTTAATTGTTTCATGCTGAAAACTTATCTTTGATAATTCAAATTAAAGAGCTTCTTATTGATATGATGATAGCAGAAAAGCCACAAAAAAAAAGATTGGTACCTAGACCTTGATAAGGAAGTGTAATAACACTTATTATAATGTGTGAGTAATGTGTGATGTGTTTGTGTGTGTGTATTATTGTGTGATGTGTATATGTATGTGTGAGTGATGTGTTTGTGTTTTGTGTGTTTTATATGTGTATGTGTGTGTGTGATGTGTATATGTATGTGTAAAAATGTGTGATGTGTTCGTGTGTGTGCATGATATGTGTGTGATGTGTATGTGTATGTGTGTGTGATGTGTATATGTATGTGTAAAAATGTGTGTGTGTTTGTGTGTATTATTGTGTGATGTGTATATGTATGTGTGAGTGATGTGTTTGTGTGTGTGTGTGTGTGTATTATTGTGTGATGTGTATATGTATGTGTGAGTGATGTGTTTGTGTGTGTGTGTGTATTATTGTGTGATGTGTATATGTATGTGTGAGTGATGTGTTTGTGTGTGTGTGTGTATTATTGTGTGATGTGTATATGTATGTGTGAGTGATGTGTTTGTGTTTTGTGTGTTTTATATGTGTATGTGTGTGTGTGATGTGTATATGTATGTGTAAAAATGTGTGATGTGTTCGTGTGTGTGCATGATATGTGTGTGATGTGTATGTGTATGTGTGTGTGATGTGTATATGTATGTGTAAAAATGTGTGTGTGTTTGTGTGTATTATTGTGTGATGTGTATATGTATGTGTGAGTGATGTGTTTGTGTGTGTGTGTGTGTGTATTATTGTGTGATGTGTATATGTATGTGTGAGTGATGTGTTTGTGTGTGTGTGTGTATTATTGTGTGATGTGTATATGTATGTGTGAGTGATGTGTTTGTGTGTGTGTGTATTATTGTGTGATGTGTATATGTATGTGTGAGTGATGTGTTTGTGTTTTGTGTGTTTTATATGTGTATGTGTGT